>NC_042617.1:31541938-31853075 GCF_901001135.1 Rhinatrema bivittatum | reverse complement strand
ATAAAACGAGACTGAAGGGGTCCCCGTGTGGCCACGGGGGTTAGTGGCATGCTTAGTGTGCCAGTCAAAGTTCTAGAAACTTTGACAAAAGTGTTCTGTGACAGGGCTCCATCTGATGATGTCACCCATCTGTGAGGACTAACATCCTGCTATCTTGGGAGAATACCTGTTAATGGTAAGCAACTCTTCTTTTTGTTCTGGAGACTGTAACTCAAAAAGGGTAGAGAGGATGGAGGTGGTCCAGAGAAGGCAACCAAAATGTTGTGGGGGTCTGTATTGGAAGAGTTGTGAGGAGAGGTAGAAGGATTTGAATATGTATTCCCAGCTATTGTGTTGCCGATGTTCTTGTTGAGACCTCATGCACAAAAAGGAGAATGAGCTTTTTACTTCGTGGACTGTAATAAAGCCCTAGCGTACTGTTTTGAAGAGGACTCAACCTCACTGTCAAGTTTCTCAGCTCTTTGTGTCCTTTGAACCCATCAGATTGGGAAGGGCAGTTGGTAAAGAACTCTAATTTACTAGCGGGCTGTATAGCACACTGTTATGCTCTAATTGGGAAGCATTAGCACTGTGTACCTATAGTTGGGATTATTCTTCCCTTTGTGCATCACTTTGCACTACTTCACTTATATTTCATCTGCCTTTGAGATGTTTAATCCCCCATTCATGCAGGATCTCTCTACAGTTCCTTACAATCTATTGCTGTTTTAACAACTTTGAATAACTTTGTATTTATCTGCAAATTTAATTATCTCACTTGTTGTTCCCTTTTTCTGGTCATTTATTCATGAATTCATTTATTTTCAAATTGTTATATTCCACCTATAAGAAAACAAATCATTGTAAGCAGATTGCAGGTCATCAAACAAAAAATAAACAATACAGGACAAACTGCATAAATAGGCAAGTTCCAAATAATAAAATCCTGTCAAACAACAATTAGCCATGAGATTAACTAATCAATAAATACAGAAGGTAAAATACAACAGAATAAAGAAAAAGGTTTCCTGAAAATACAGGGCTTTTAGTTTTTTCCTGAATAACTTATAATCTTTGATTTCTTAAAAATTCATCAGGAAGTTTGTTCCATAACGAAGGTCCACCATTGAAAAAAAGTGTATTTATGAATCTCCTGAAAATGAAGTCCTTAATATGACAGATCACTAGCAGCTATTCATTTGCATAACGCAAGGTATGATTACTATCTAAATAAGTAAATAATAACTCAGCCAAATAGCAAGGACCATCAAGTTTAAAGCCTTAACAAAGAAACCAACTCAAAATTTACTATATATGACATTGGCAACCAATCCAAACGTATAAGTTTTGGAGTAATATGCCTTGCAAACAGCAGAATTTTGAAGCAACTACAATACTGCTATAATGAATATGTTAAACAGTACAGATCCCTGTCATACTCCACTAATGACCTTTCTTCATTTGGAAAACTCACCATTTAGTATAACTTTCTATTTCCTGTTTTGTTTTGGGGGTTTTTTTAACCAGTTCCCAACCTACAATGGGACACTACCTGTTATCCCATGGCTTTTTTATTTCCTGAAGAGTATCTCATGGGAAACTTTGTTAAATGCCCTTTGAAAATCCAAATATACACAATCTGACATCTGTATAGTGGAACCGGAATAAACTGAATTCCTCTTTACACAATACGTTTCTCAGTTGTATTCATATCCAGCTCCAATGGAACGAGAGGATATCTGCTTTTTTATTTTTTTTAAACAACTGTAGCTCCCAAAGTTACTAGAGATTCAGAGACAAATTAGCTAAGCCAATTTCTCTGCAGGAACTCCAAAATGCCATACAGGTGCTAGCGGAAGGAAAGTGTCCAGGACCTGATGGATACCACGTAGACTTTTATAAAAAATTTTAGGCAAGCTTGCCCCTTTTCTATTGCTCTTTTATAATTACACAGGTTTGTCAGATGCTTCGCTGAGTACTCTTGGTGATGCCACCATCTCCTTACTCAACAAAAACAGGAAAGACCCCCACGGATTGTGGATTGTATCGCCCTATCTCTCTCTTGAACTTGGATCTGAACATTCTAGAAAAGGTCCTTCATCTCCTCTTGGAGTCTCTTTTGCCTTTATTAGTAAATAGAGACCAGACAGGATTTGTTAAAAGGTTCATATCCACTTCAAATACTTGAAGATTGTTTAATATTTTACATTTGTCTAAAGAAGTGGATCAAATTTCTCTGGATGCTGAAAAGGCATTCGATTGCAGTAGAAGAGGACCGGAAGGCTCTTCTGCATACTGCTCCCAGCATCCCCTGGGAGAGGAGTCCAGAGGTCACCACAAGCGATCCAGGGCTTGAATTTCACAGCTTCCAGAGACCCCGCACCCTTTGCAATAGAAGAGGACCAAAAGCTAGACCCTTCAATAGGTGGTTAAAAAGGATTGGTAAGTATAGCTTTGGGAAATCTTTGTACTTATAAAGGTTTGGAGAAAGGTGATTTAGTGGGATATATTCTTTAGAGTTTGTGTGTGTCTGAGGTAATAAGGAAGCCAGTGATCGTTAATTCTAGTGTCTGTCTTTCCCACCCACTCAATCCTTGATTTTTAGGCAAGAGACACTTTCTCATTAAAAATCAATCAAGCTCATTTCTAAATCACACTATTGTACCATTCCTTATTGAAAGTTTAATCATCCCCTTGTAGGACACTAGCTGATGAATTAGTAAATTCACTTGTAGGTATAAAGTACTCTAATTCCAACTCCCTTAGTATACTAAACGTAACTAGGAACTCAATAAAATTAAGATGAATGCAGCAGTCCAGCAGCAAGAGGTGGGCTTTCCAGTCTTTTGTATTGTCACATGTATGATTTTTTACCCGCTAGTGAAAGATTGTATGTGTGCACTTGGTGCAAAGAGCTCCTGGCTCTCAGGGAACAAGTTCAATCTCTGGAGGCTAGAGTAGCAGACAGAGAAGTACATTGATGAGACCTTCAGGACATAGTAGCCAAGTCCCAAATCCAGTCTGGCTGCTCCAGTGCTGCCTTGGATCAGAAAGGTCTCCCAGTAGGAGAATATCACCCTGGTGTAGCAGGAAGTGATCCTGTAGCAAGAACCTGCTCTCTAGGTGATGTATTGTCCTCTCGCATTGAGGACAAGTCTCCCAGGGCTACTGCCCAGGAGGGAAGGGGTAGGCCGGCCATCATAGTTGGTGATTCAATTATTAGAAATGTAGATAGCAGGGTGGCTGGTAGACATGAAAATAGGGTAAAGCATAAGCATCATCAAGTTAAGTGTAAAACATTGATAAGACAGGCGAAGAGAGAATTTGAACTGAAGTTGGCCATAGAGGCAAAAAATCATAATAAAAACATTTTAAAATATATCTGAAGCAAGAAACCTGTGAGGGAGTCAGTTGGACCGATAGATGACGGAGGGGTTAAAGGGGCTGTTAGGGAAGATAAGTCCATTCCAGAAAGACTAAATTAATTCTTTGCTTCTGTATTTACTAATGAGGATGTTGGGGAGATACAAGTTCCGGAGATGGTTTTAAAGGGTGATGAGTCAGACGAACTGAACCAAATCACTGTGAACCTGGAAGATATAGTAGGCCAGATTGACAATGTCAGGAAGTATTTCTTCACGGAAAGGGTGGTGGATGCCTGGAATGCCCTTCTGGAGGAAGTGGTGAAGACGAAAACTGTGAAGGGTTTCAAAGGGGTGTGGGATAAACACTGTGGATCCATAAAGTCTAGAGCAGAGCTTTCCAAACTTTTCATGTTGGTGACACACTTTTTAGACAAACATAATTTCACGACACGGTAATTCAGTCTACTAGTAAACCAGAGGTTAAAGGTTAAACGAACGAAACATATTTTGACAATTTATGTATGTTTCCTTAAATATATACATAAATAAAATGTTTCACGACACAACCTATCTCATGAAAACCTTAAATTTATATTAAAAATATATATTCCAAGATTCATGTTATTGTTATAATTTATGAGAAACAATAATAAAACAAATTGTCTGTCCCCCACACACTCATATCTCTCCCCCTCAAGCACATGTCTGTCCCCCCAGCACGTTTGCCCCCCACTCACTCATCTCTCTCCCCCCAGCACATGTCTGGCCCCCACACTCATGTACCTCATCTTTTTGATTGTTGCCAGTAAAGTGCTTCACTCCCTTCCATGATCACCAGACACTGCTGCTTGCAGTCAGTACTCCTCATGGCCAGGCCTCATCGGCAGCAGCAGCCAATGCAAGGATGGCTGGGCTCGTTCCACCCACCAAGCCCCCCAAAAAAACGCGATTGACAGCAAAAATCACCCAATAATAAGCAACCCATAAACTGAAAAAAAAAAGTGAATCTCTAGAAAAAAAAAGCCCAAACTCTCATCAGAGTTGACCGGGCTTGTGCGACACACCTGCACACTGCAGGCGACACACTAACGTGTCCCGACACACAGTTTGGAAAGCTCTGGTCTAGAGGATGTGAATGAAGAGAAGAGGCATGGGGGTGGCGTGCAGGAATGACGGCTACTACCTGGTGATAAATAACCTTATTCAATAAACATACACATGGTTAATGCGACTCCAACATTGCTCTATGCTTCAACAGCAAGAGGAAATGTGGGGAAAAAGGATTTGCATTCACAAATAAGCATGGGAGTAGCTTGTTTGTTGCGGCGGTTACTACCCCAAACCAATTAAGCCTGATGCTTCACTTTGAATACAAATACAGTGCAGCTCACTGCTTCAAAGGCAGGTGGGAATGAAGAAAAGATGATTTATATTCAGATCACAACCAACAAGGACTAAATTACATAGGCTGGGTAAACAAATAAGCGTGGGAGTAGCTTGCTTATTGCGGCGGTTACTACCCCTAACCAATTAGGCTTGATACTTCACTTTGATGCAGCTCCAGTACTGCTATCTACATCAATGGCGGGGGTGGAAGGAAATTAGAACCAAAAAGTACCAATAAGGGCCCTGAACTCAGCAGTCAGAGTAACAGATAAGTATGAGAAAAATAAGTGTGAAAGCTTGCTGGGCAGACTGGATGGGCCATTTGGTCTTCTTCTGCCATCATTTCTATGTTTCTATGTTTAAAGAGTAGCAAATCACCTGGACTGGATGGTATGCATCCTAGGTTACTGAAGGAACTCAAAAATGAAATTTCTGTTCTATTAGTTAAAATTTGTAACCTATCATTAAAATCATCTGTTTGTACCTGAAGACTGGAGAGTTGCCAATGTAACCCCAATATTTAAAAAGGGCTCAAGGGGTGATCCGGGAAACTATAGACCAGTGAGCCTGACTTCAGTGCCAGGAAAAATAGTGGAAACTATTCTAAAGATCAAAATCATAGAGCATATAGAAAGACATGGTTTAATGGAACACAGTCAACATGGATTTACTCTTGGGAAGTCTTGCCTAACAAATCTGCTTCATTTTTTTTTGAAGGAGTTAATAAACATGTGGATAAAGGTGAATCAGTAGATGTAATTTATTTGGATTTTCAGAAAGCGTTTTACAAAGTCAAACGCCTTCTTAACTCACCACTAACCAACTTCCAGCCATTACCCTTACGCAGAAAACTATAACATTGCAAATGGCATAACCTAGTAAATCAAATCACTAACGAAGCAGCTACCTCTCCAATTGATCACAGAACAAAGGAGAGAGGAGACTAAACCCACTCTATACTTCCAACATACAATTTTCAAAAGGTTCTAATATAACAATTAAATACCCAACAAATGACAATATCATAAAGATTTTTGCTCGAGTAATGTAATCCGCAGCCTCTCACCACGCAATGGGCCGCAGGCTGTTATCAGCTTGTCAAGCTTCTTTTTTATAATCATGTATTGTCATTTGTCCACCCACCGGTTTACCTTTATTCAAACTAATTCCATAAACCTATAAATTTTCAACCTTTCTTAGAACTAACGTTCTTTAAATAACGAATTCAAAGATAGAATACTTAGCCATTAATATTTTCAATCAGGCAGCTACAGTGCATTGCTGTTAAATTTTGAACATCCCAACATGAATCATGTTTCACCTGAGGTGCCAGTCTTCTTCAGGGGAATTGTGACTATCAAATCAGGCCAATATATTGAATATCAAATCAGGCCATTTTTTAATCCCTTGAGAGATTTTAAATTTTGGTCCGGGGTATACGGAATATATTGGCCTAATTTGATAGTCACAATTCCCCTGAAGAAGACTGGCACCTCAGTTGAAACATGATTCATGTTGGGATGTTCAAAATTTAACAGCAATGCACTGTAGCTGCCTGATTGAAAATATTAATGGCTAATTATTCTATCTTTGAATTCGTTATTTAAAGAACGTTAGTTCTAAGAAAGGTTGAAAATTTATAGGTTTATGGAATTAGTTTGAATAAAGGTAAACCGGTGGGTGGACAAATGACAATAAATGATTATAAAAAAGAAGCTTGACAAGCTGATAACAGCCTGCGGCCCATTGCGTGGTGAGAGGCTGCGGATTACATTACTCGAGCAAAAATCTTTATGATATTGTCATTTGTTGGGTATTTAATTGTTATATTAGAACCTTTTGAAAATTGTATGTTGGAAGTATAGAGTAGGTTTAGTCTCCTATAACCTAGTAAATACCATAAATTCTGCAA
The DNA here is from genome assembly GCF_901001135.1 of Rhinatrema bivittatum. Taxonomy (NCBI): domain Eukaryota; kingdom Metazoa; phylum Chordata; class Amphibia; order Gymnophiona; family Rhinatrematidae; genus Rhinatrema; species Rhinatrema bivittatum. Next base: position 31,846,433 of record NC_042617.1, on the reverse strand, counting down.
ATGCATTCTGTTAAAGTTTGGTAAATGTATTCTGTTAAATTCCTATCGCCTTTCTCTGCTCCTAGTTGTATATTTCCCTGTTTTATTGTAACTGCAATTGTTTTTCGCTTAGCACCTGTTATTTGTTCTTTTTATTGTAACCTATTATTACACCCCCTTGTTTATTGTAAACCGGCATGATGTGATACTTATCACAAATGCCGGTATAGAAAAACCTCAAATAAATAAATAAGTCCCGCATGAGAGGCTTCTAAGAAAACTAAAAAGTCATGGGATAGGAGGCAATGTCCTTTTGTGGATTACAAACTGGTTAAAAGACAGGAAACAGAGCATAGGAATAAATGGTCAATTTTCTCAGTGGAAAGGGGTAAACAGTGGAGTGCCTCAGGGATCTGTACTTGGACCAGTGCTTTTCAATATATTTATAAATGATCTGGAAAGGAATAGGACGAATGAGGTTATCAAATTTGCAGATGATACAAAATTATTCAGAGTAGTTAAATCACAAGAGGATTGTGATACATTATAGGAGGACCTTGCAAGACTGGAAGATTGGGCATCCAAATGGCAGATGAAATTTAATGTGGACAAGGTCAAGGTGTTGCATATAGGGAAAAATAACCCTTGCTGTAGTTACACGATGTTAGGTTCCATATTAGGAGCTACCACCCAGGAAAAAGATCTATTTATTTATTTATTTATAAACTTTTTTTTTATACCGATATTCGTGGCAACATCATATCGGTTTACATTGTAACAGCAGGATGAAAATACAATGAACGGGAGGGGTGGGGGCAAAAGGATGATTAGGAGCAGTAGGATTAGTGAAGGAAATAAGTGAACCAGTCAGCATAAAAAATAATAAATAATAAAAACAAGGTAAATATTCAACAAGATATTCAACAAAGGTTGTAGTTATAATTACAACTACCGTCACAACAAAAGCTAGTTGTGAATGTGATTACAACCACAGACTAGTTTCTATCATAGGTTCTAGGCATAAGATCTAGGCATCATAGTCAAAAAAGCAAACAGAATGTTAAGAATTTTTAGGAAGGGAATGGTTAATAACACAGAAAATGTCATAATGCCTCTGTATCGCTCCATGGTGAGACCCCACCTTGAATACTGTGTATAATTCTGGTCGCCGCATCTCAAAAAAGATATAGTTGTGATGGAGAAAGTACAGAGAAGGGCAACCAAAATGATAAAGGGAATGGAACAGCTCCCCTATGAGGAAAGGCTGAAGAAGTTGGGACTGTTCAGCTTGGAGAAGAGACGGCTGAGGAGGGATATGATAGAGGTCTTTAAGATCATGAGAGGTCTTGAACGAGTAGATTTGAATCGGTTATTTACACTTTCAGATAATAGGACCATGGGGCATTCCATAAAATTAGCAAGTAGTACATTTAAGACTATTCGAAGAAAATTATTTTTCACTCAATGCATAATTAAGCCTTGGACTTTGTTGCCAGAGGACGTGGTTAGTGCATTTAGTGTAGCTGGGTTCAAAAAAAGTTTGGATAAATTCTTGCAAGAGAAGTCCATTAACTGCTATTAATCAAGTTGACTTAGGAAATAGCCACTGATATTAATTGCATCAGTAGCATGGGTTCTTCTTGGTGTTTGGGTACTTGCCAGGTTTATGTGACCTGGTTTGGCCTCTGTTGGAAACAGGATGCTGGGCTTGATGGACCATGGCATGTTCTTATGTTCTTATCTCTTGTCCTATTCTCTTTGCAGTCTTACAAAAGGCAGGGATTCATATTCGATTTTTACAATGGATTGAGGCTATGTATAAACTTCACCGCGAGTTCGCCTTTTTGATCAACAAATTTCTCTCTCCTTTACTTAAAATTAAATGGGGCACCTGATAAGGTTGTCTATCTCCATTGCTATTTGATCTTGTAGTTGAACCTTTGGCTGCTTTGATTATACAAATTCCAGTGGTTATGGGATTTCAGCTGGGAAACCAAATGCATGCCCTCTCTTTTTATGCGGATGATGTTTTAATATACCTTTCAAATGCATGGGTATTAGGCCCCGCACTCATAGAGGTGTTGGTACGCTATAGTGCGCTTTCTGGTTATAAGGTTAACTATGGAAAATCTGAACTGTTTCCAGTTGGGATGAAAATGTCAATCCCTGAATGTGTAGGGGGCTATAGGGTGGTGCAAGATTGTTTTCGATATCTGGGGGTTCATGTACCTAGGGATCTCAGAAATTTATTCTTAAGAAATTAAGATGACTTAATTACCAAGTTCAAGCATGATTTGCAGACATGGGCAAATTTGCCGATTTCAGGGGCTGGGCATATCAACCTCCTTAAAATGAATGTGCTCCTTAGATTTTTATATTTATTTCAGCATTTGCCGTAATATCCCTCTGCAAGTGTTTGAAGAATTACATGGTTTAATGTCTAAATTTATCTGCCAATATAAGAAGACTTGTAGACGGCTTAGTCAGCTCTGGCTCCCCAAAGAACAAGGTGGTATGGCACTCCCAAATCTTAGAGTTTATTATTGGGCAGCCCGCCTTTTATGCTTCAAATTTTGGTTTGTCCATTTAGCTATCCCCTGGGCTCAGTTGGAGCATTTGCAGTCCAACATAATAGACTTAATGATGCTACCATTTATCCTGCCCGTATCCCCTTTTCGGAGAAAAGTGACCAGAAGGAGTCCGATTCTAGCTCATGCTCTCCAGATTTGGAGGCAAGTTCAAGAATTCTTGGGGACGGAGGCGGAGACGTGATCTCCAATGGCCCCAATTTAAGGAAATTCTCTTATCTTTTCTCCGGTTTTTCGGGAGTAGAGGGAATGTGGTTTGTGCTCTGTAGCCCAACTTTGAGAAGATGGAGTGTCAGCAGTTTTGAATCTCTCCACCAGGAATTTAATCTTCCTGAGCATACTCTAGCTAATTATTTATAGCTCCAGCAATCTTTGTCCTCTCTTATCAATCTCTGTTTCCTCAAGAGTTCTAAATGGGATGGAAACCTTTTTTCGGATCCTGAAGCCAAAGCTAAGGGTATCAACGTCAATTTACTGGGGAATCCTGATGGGCAAGTATGGAAGGGAGACCTTGAAGTCTTAATCGCTGGAACTTGAATCTGGGTACAGATCTGACTGCTAAAACCTGGGCTGCTATTTGGACTGCCACACATCGTAGTTTACTCTGCCAATGCCAAGTGGGGCTGATGGTTCAGCTATTGCACAGTATGTACCGCACTCTGCTCTTTTATTCAAAAATTTTTGCAGACTCCATCCCTCAGTATTGGAGGGAATGCAGCTTAAGTGGCACATATCCTCATATGTGATGGCATTGTCCAGGAGTAAATCAGTTCTGGTCTTTGGTTACATAAGAGATTGCAGAAATATTGAACCTCCCCATACATATTGCCCCATTGACTGGACTGTTGAGTCATTGGGAGGGCTCGTTGGTTCCTGGTAAACACAGAAAGTTAATTAGCCATCTTTTACGAATGCTACATTCTGGAAACGTAATCCCATGGACTCTCCCTGGGTAACATCAAGCTAGGTTGAGAGAACATAGTACAAATCTCATTGTTGTGTGAGTTTCCTCACTCCGAAGGACATCATACCTTCACAAGAGTGTACTGTTCTCTTCGTACGTCTCACTCTGCATGTCAAAGTGGCCCCTAACCCCTACACTACTACCTAAACCTCACCTCGAGTTATTAGATGGCCTCCTATAGTAGCATAAATAGCTGCTTACCATGGTGCCACCCCCAGAGGCATTCTCTCTTTCTGCCCCCCCCCCCCCCCCCCCCTCCCTGCACATCTCAGGCCCTTCCCCAGCCTAATAATGCCCAAAACACAATTTGCGAAAAAAATCACAATTTGCCTTATGGGCACATCGCACAGCTTAACACCAATGAAAAGGTGTAGTTACTTTTGGCGTTAAAACTGTGTGATATGACTTCGTACTTGGCGAAGCTAGCCCACTTTTCCAAAAATCCCACCCCCAACTCCTCCCCTTTTAAAAATTAGCATTGCACCATGCATTATGGTGCTTTTCGCATGTGTTAAGGTATTTTTCGCATGCCATAACGTGACTTGGAAAATAACCCCCATACAGGCCAATACAGTAAAGTGCGGCCGCAGTTACCCTGCTTCTAACCCGCTTTCTACTCACAATTTGGCCGCGTTAGTCCAACCCGCGATTCACTATCCCCTTTAACCCATCCTTACCACCTCTTTAAATCAATGGGTAACCCTTTCCGCCCGCGGCATGTATATGAGATGTAAACGATCAGATTAGCTATTCCCTCCCACACAGTAACGCGCGGCCCGATTATCACTTTTTAAACCTGCAGTTTTGCTGCGCGTTTAACCTGCTAATTTACCGCCTACCCTACCCCTGCATTAGTGTGGAGTGTCAGGCAAGCCGAGATGAAATTTCACGGGCCACGGAGCAGCCCCAGCCAGCCCCGCTTCACTGCCTGACCCCCTAACTCCCCGGGACAAGACCGAGCAAACTTTCTGCCAGCCCCCGCTCACCTGCCCTGGCCGCGTCCATCTCCCGCGCTGACAGCTCCGGAGCAGCCCCAGCCAGCCCCGCTTCACTGCCTGACTCCCTAACTCCCCGGGACAAGACCAAGCAAACTTTCCACCAGCCCCCGCTCACCTGCCCTGGCCGCGTCCATGGATGCCGATCTCCCGCGCTGAGAGCTCCTGAGCAGCCCCAGGGGCTGACTGACCCCCTAACTCCTCCCCCTCCAGGACTCCTTCCTCTCAACAGGCCAGGCCACCCTCCCTGAGCCCCTGACCCCCCCCCCCCCCCCAACTCCCCCCAAACTTTCCGCCAGCCCCCGCTCACCTGCCCTGGCCGTGTCCATCTCCCACGCTGACAGCTCCGGAGCAGCCCCAGTCCTCTCTCCCCTCCTCCCGGGGGTAGCCGGCGGCGGCGAGAGCGGCTTCGGCAGCCCAGGGCGGATCGGGCGCTCCCCATGGCTCCCTATTCTCTAAAAGGTAATGCGTGCACGCCGTGACCTCGGACGAACAGTCGGGCGCTCAGGTCACGGCGTGCGACATCAGAGGTCACGGCGTGCATGTATTACCTTTTAGAGAAGAGGGAGCCATGGGGAGCGCCCGATCCGCCCCGGGCTGCCGAAGCTGCTCTCGCCGCCGCCGGCTACCCCCGGGAGGAGGGGAGAGAGGACTGGGGCTGCTCCGGAGCTGTCAGCGTGGGAGATGGACACGGCCAGGGCAGGTGAGGGGGCTGGCGGAAAGTTGGGGGGGAGCCAGGGGGTGGCTAGGGCTCAGGGGGAGGATGGCCTGGCCTGTTGAGAGGAAGGAGTCCTGGAGGGGGAGGAGTTAGAGGGTCAGTCAGCACTTCTCCTGTATCCACTTCCTGGTACCTGTCATTTCAAATGTCATTTGAAATGACAGGTACCAGCGCACCCAGGATACTGTATAGGCGCTGTATAAGCGCCTATACAGTAAAATGGATTGCGCTTCATGGACGCTCGTTGGACGCTGCTAGTATTTGCATGCAATTTTAATACAGTATCGAGCGGTAGGTGTGCGTGCGGCAAACGCGGGTGCGCCCGACACTAAATCACCTCCTCCTACCGCTCCTTACTGTATTGGCCTGAAGTTTGTAAAGAAATTGTAGGCTCATGATTAATGCTGACATACTAATTCTCATTACTAAGATGCTCCAACATAACCTGCTGGTATTTGTCCCGATCCTGAACAACTATAGCACCCCCCTTTTCAGCATATTTTATGACCAATTCTGAAGACTCTGTTAAAGTAGACAATGCTTTTCTCTGTGTGTTAGTCAAGTTATGATAATGAGGTCTATCCTTTAATTCCATGGCCTCAGGATCTTTTAGTACCAATTGCTGAAATGTTGAAAGAACGGCAATTAGAACACAGTTTTCAAAGCTATTCACCTGAGTAATTAGCAATTTACCTAAGTGTAGAGCTCCTGCCAGATGCCTACTATGAATCATTCAGAATATACCAATTGTGTAAGGAGGAAACAGTGAAAATGTAAGTAGGTAGATCCATCTTGTAGGAGAGAGTATTTGGTAGGTTCCTCTGGTATATAAAGCCAGGCCACCATCTTAGGTTTTGGATTTTCTGTTTTTCCTTCCAGAGACACAATACCCATGGCTGTCCGCTGATTTTTCTGTTTAAGTCTAAATATCTTCATTCAGCCTTTTAGTTGGATGGGAGTTTCTTTTCACTCTCCCAATCCTCTTTCCCTATCTTTTCAATTGACTAAGTTCTGAGTACCCATTAACTAGAGACTCAGTTAAGTTATTTTCTATGTTGCTCTAACATTAAGGGAGGGGTTGCTTCCCTGAAAAAGGAACCTGCGGATCGTCAGTATCCAGAGGAGAGATGACTTACAGCCATTCAGAAGAGAAAGAGGTTGGGGTGGACCCCACTAGGGCTCATGAATATCTACTGGAGATTTGGAGAAGAGGAGGAACAGCAGTATTGTTAAGATACTGGACGGGAGAAGAGGAGAATAATTGGTACCATTCAGGAACTGTGAGGAAACTAAGGAGCTCAGAGGAGAAAGCATCGAGGGTGTAAGAGATAAATGACTGTATATAAATGGATTTCATCTGTAATACTTTACCAACATTGAAAGGAAAGCACTAATTTGCCCTATGCCAATGGGATGGGAGAATCATCAGATTAAAGACTGAATTAATCGGCTTTAACATCTTAAACTTGAAACAAGACTTTGAGAAGTCAAATGTATTAAAAAGTATTTGCAACATCAATAAGCAAACTAAAAAGCTGTAAAGACTCTTTTAATCATTTCACAGTATATCAGTAAAAGTATTCTTGGAAACCAAAGTCAGATTCCACTGTGTTTTTACTGCACAATGACTAATGCATATCATCATCATAGCGGTATACAAGTACTTGCATGTCAAGGTTCATACCATTGGAGCCATGGCAGAGTACGTGGCCCTTCTAAGATTATTTATTTATTTGATTTATATTCTGTTTTTTTCAGGCACATGAAAGTAAATTACATTCAGGTACTGTAGGTATTTCTCTGTTTCTAGAGGGCTAACGATGTAAGGGCCTGATTTATGAAGGCTTTTCTCCCATTCTGTGTAAATGAGGCCCTAAGTTTGAACCTGAGGTAATGGAGGGTGAAGTGACTTGTCCAAGGTTACAAGCAGCAGCAATGGGATTTGAACCTTGGCTTACCTGGTTTGCATCCCTCTGCTCTATCCATTAAGCCACTGGTTCTCAACACTTGGATATGTGAGACACTGCTCATTTTAATCCACAGCAAAAATAAAAGTAATAATGAACTAATTTAAAAAAATGTTATTTTTTTTGTAAACTTTATACCAGAGCAGGATATAAATCTTCACAGAATACACTTACCTCCCCCAGGAGACGTTTTCTTTTATTAGCTTAATTAAGGTACTGAGAAGGTCCCTATGCAATGCCTATATGACAGCACAAACCCACATTTGCTCAGTAAAGCTTCTGAAAGCTCTAGAACAGGAGTGGCTAACTCCAGTTCTCAAGAATCACAAATAGGCCTGGTTTTTCAGGATATCCACATGAATAGGCATGAGATAGATTTGCATACAATAGTCAGTGCATGCAAATTTTTCTCATGCATATTCATTTTGGATATCCTGAACACCAGACCTGTTTGTGGCTCTTGAGGACCACAGTTGGCCTTCCCTGCTCTAGAATCAGAAGTCAAAGCTTCTGACCAGGGCTGTCTCTGATGACATCACCCCACCTGTGAAACTCTAACATCCGGTTAGATTTAGCCACTGAAAAAGTGGGCATTTTTGGAGATAGGATTGGGTCCACAGAAGATCTTAACTGCTGATTTTCAGTACTAGCTTCTAAATTTAGGTCCCTAAACTTGAATGCAATATTACTGACCTAAATCTAGTTGGCTAGATTTTGACTAGCTAGATTTAGGTTAATTTTCACTTATAACTTACTTACCTAAGTCGGACGCTCAGTGTCTTTATGGTAATCCAACCTATTTGCCGTAATCATAGCTCTCTGAAGGTAACATTTATAAATTCACTGAACCCATGCAGTGGCCCTGGTCAAAGATTAAATCCATTTTTTGTTAAAGGAAATGTTTAATTTGGAAAAGAATAGTCTGTTGCATGTATTGATATGCAATAAGCCCAATTCAGGTTTCAGGCAAAAGAGTGCAAAAACCTGTATATGTTCATTACTTTGAAATTCTGCTGCTTGGGATCATGGATTTAATTTTCTGCAATTTCTGAAAGGAAAAATTCCATAGAAAAAATCATGTAAGCAAAAATGTGCAGAAGCACTCTGAAACTTGTATCCAATTCTTAAATTTAGTACTGGTAGGCAGTAATCCCTCAATGCTTTTTTATATAAGATTTTGGCTTGCACAGTCTTGCCTTTCTGTGCACATATGCATGGAGTCACACCACTGTGGTCACAAATTTTACAAAATTGGACACTTATGAAAGTATTAGTGAAAGATTATTAAATTACTTGTTTCAGGAAACCATGCTGTGTTTTACCGTAGGAGGGATATTTAAGGAAGGTAAGTAGTGCATTGTATTTCTTATCATTGGCAAATATACTGCAATAAATCATTTTGTCAAAACTAAAAGTTCTTTATGACATTGTTTACATGAAATTGGAGTGTTAGGTTAAAAAGGTTCAGAAATTCATTTGTATTTCATATGAGTTATTTTGCTATATAAAATCCTGGAAAACTTTCATCCTTTCTTCTTCAGGGGGCAACAGCAGCACATACAGTACCTTGTTTCTGTTCCCTCCCACTACCATGCTTTGTCTTTTCTGCAGTATGGTTCAGTGGCACAACCACAGGTGGGCCATAGTCCCCCCACTTTCTGCTCAGTCGCATCCAATCAGAGCTGCCCCAACATCAGAAGAGACCGGAAGAATGCAGATTCCCATTCCACAGCGGATCCCATTGCGGATTCCCATTCCACAGCGACCAAAGGAGAGGGCTGCCACAGATCCCTTTCCACAGTCGCTGAAGGAGAGGGCCTGCTGCACCAGGACCACTGCAGATCCCATCCTGTGGCAGCTGAATAAGAGGGCCTACAACATAGCCACTAAAAAAAGGGTCTGGTGGTGGCTGAAGAAATGGCCCTGTGTGTATGAGAGTGGGAGCCTCTGTATTTGTCTAAGGGAGCCTGAGAGAGTGAGAACTTGTATGTGTATGAGAGAGTCTGTGAGGGAAAGCATGTGAGAGTGAGAGCTTGGGCATATGTGTGAGAGATAGGAGTGATAGTGGGAGCCTGTGAGAGTGGGAGCCTGTGTGTGGGGTGGGGAGCAAATCCTGTGAGAGAGCACATGTGAGCTCTTGTGTTTGTAGGAGAACTTGTGAGAGTGAGAGCTTGTATGTGTGTTAGAATGAGAACTTGTGTGGGTGGGAGGAAAGGAAGAAAATAGGAGGCTAGGGAAGAAACAGAAAGAGAAGAGATACCCTTTAAAAAGGATTTAGGTAAAAACCAAAGGGGGGATTGGAAAATAGAGATATGAACCAACTGATTAGAAAAATATGAAGATCAGACAGCAAAGGTAAAAAACAAAAATTATTTTGAGTTTTTAGTAATTGGAATATGCTATATTTAGGGATGTGCATTTTTTATATTTTTGTATTTTGCTCTTTAGAGTTCCACTGTTCAGAGTCTGGTTTCTTGGGATGTCTATTTCTGGAGCTAGCATTAAGTCTTGCCACGCGTCAAGGGCTCACTTAAAAAAAAAAAAAAAAAAAAAAAACCCCAAAAAATCTGCTTTCTCTGGTTCTTTCTACTTTTAGTATCGTCGCGATACTAAGTAGGAGGAGCCACAGAAAACAGCACTATGAAAAAAGAAATTGACGGCAGCCAGCTTAAGAAAATGGATGCTCGATTTACCAGTGTCTGCTTTCCTAACCCGAGGCTGTGTGCAGGTTATGAAAACAGGCGCTGTAAATTGAGCGTCCGTTTTCCTAACCCATGGCTGTGCGGACAGCCAGGTCTCGGGCGCCCAATGTCAAGGATGTGCTAGGGACGCACAATTGATCCCTAGTGCATTCTTTTTAGCGCAGCACGTCAATACTGGATTGGGCTCCCAGGAAATCTGGCTGTACGCATGTTAAAAAAACGGGCTCTTGAATAAAGTGCTAACATTAATATTATAAAGAGATTGGGTTTGTTTTTTTGGTTATTTGTTGTTGTGTTTGTTGTTGACCCCAGCAGTGTCTTGCTGCTCCTTTGGGCTTCCATCTGGAACCAGGGCTGGGATATGTGGTATTATGGAATTCATTCAGAACTTGCCAGAGATTTTTTTCCCCTTTTTTATATCTCCTCCTAACTTGTGCATAGTCCCTTTGGCCAGGGGTATTATGCACCCGGGCTTCTTCCAGAGCCTTGCAATCAACGGCCATAAAACTAGCCATTAGGTGATGCCATTGCATAATGGCTGAGATTCTCTCCATCAGGTTCTGTGAATGCTATTCCCAGAGCCTTCCTAGTCCTAGCCCCTTTCCTCATCAGCTCCACCAACTAACATGCTAGCCCAACCCTCATCTCTCTCCAACATCCCCCGTTCAGGTCCTACACCCAATACCCTCCCCTTCTAATGACTCATACAATTTTGTATATAACAAGTGTACATATTTCTCCCTCGAATCCCAACTCATATCCTATCCCTGTGTCTTTTTGCACCCTCCCCCTGCCCCCCCATTTGTCTCGACTACCCCCCTCCATCCCTCCCTTTAGTTATTTAGTTATTTATTAGTTATTCAGTTATTTATTCTGTTACTGCGTTTATGTTATACACCGTTCTCTGTAAAGGCTACGCCTATATATCTTTTGTTGCAAGTTACTTGTAAACCGGCACGATGTGCAAACGGTTGCCGGTATATAAAATTAAATAAATAAATAAATAAAAAATAAATAGCCAATTCAGGCCAGGATTCATCATTCTGTGTGGAATGATGAACCCTGCGTTACAGGGGGCCGGGACAGGCAGCAAACAAGGACAGGCGGTCAAACAAGCACAGATCAAGCCAGGAATCAGTCCAAGAATGGTCAGGCAAAGCAAAGATCAAGCCAAAAGTCAATCAGTAGCATGGTCAGACGAAACAGGGGTCAAGCCAGAAGTCGATCAGTAGCGAAGACTAGGACTGGGTAGAAACAGGAACCGGGAACAAGGACGAGAACGAGTACCAGGAGTGTAGGCGGGATCAGGAACAAGCAACGAGCACACGACAAGCGTGGAGACCTGTTGCCAAGGCAAGGAAGCATTGGCTGGGCCCAGCCTTAAGTACCGGGACCCAGTGATGTCATCATCCGGGCCCGAGGGGTGGTTTCCCTCCGCGGCCCCTTTAAAGCAGAGACAGATGTGCACGCCTAGGAGGCGGCATGGCGCAGGACGGCGGAGTCTCCCCTCGGGCCATGTGGGGAGACACGCCATGGAGCTAAGGAGTCCACGGAGGAGCCGGGGATGCTGGAGGGAGCGGGGGAGTTGGGGTGGAGCGGGGGAGTGTGCATTGCTTCTGCTGTCTGTATGGGATGGAGTGGGGAAGATGTTGCGAGGGAGGAGGAACCGGGAGCTGGAGCTAGCAGTTGGGGGTAAGTGGGCCCAGTTGCAGGCCTGCTGCAGCCAGCACACGCAACACCCTGCATACAATGGGTAAAACCAGGACTGAATCACTCTGTCCTGAAAATCTGGAACCAGTTGGCAACCCTACAAGTACAGACCAGCACTGTAGGGAGGGTTACCAATGGTAGGTGATTATCAGGACCAGCAAGACATGGACCAGCAACCCTAGAAGGCAAAAGCCGGAAAGCTGCAGAAGAGCCACAGAGGCAGGGAAAGACCAGAGCATATTTACTCTCCTGTTGTCAGGCAGTAAGGAGAGTCCCACTGGTTTGGCCCTGATTGTTGATAGTATATAAGGAGAGCAACAGAGAGACACCTTTGCTAGTACAACAGATTCCTGAGATATATCCTCCAAAACCTCTGCAGTCCTGCTTCAGTGTTCCTCCTCTGCATCCACCTCTGAAGTCCAGTTCCAGTGTTGTTGTTCTGCAGCCCTGCTTCAGAGTTTCTGTTTCATATTCCACCCTGCAGTCCTCCTCCAGTGGTACAGCTTCATGCCTAGACACCTCCCAAGCTAGGCCTGGTTCTACTGACCTTGGCTTAACCTTCATCTAGCCATCCAGCCTCTTCAGATATACCTCTTCTTAATATACCATTCGCTAGTGACCAGACATATCCTGACAGCTTGTACCAGCCCAAAACCAGAGACTAAGCTAGGATGAAACAGTCAGCTGGAATGTCTAACTCTTCGAAGAACTTAATAAATAAATACTATTCAAACAATGCTGACTCAGTTTCTCAGCCTCCAACAGAAGGCTAATACTTTGCAGGACCCTAACCCAATTCAAACTGAAAAGTCATCCCTGGCCATCCATCTGTTCACAGAGCTTCAGATGACACTCATAGAAAAATTAGATGAACCAAAAAAGGAGTTCTGTGGATTCTTCAATAAGTGTAGACTCTGATTTCAACTACATCTATGTAATTATAAAACAGCCTCTCTAAGTGGTTGTCATTAACAGCCCACCTTCAAAAGAGGCCTTCCTTGAGCGGGGCTACTCCACTGTTGGAGCAAGATAGTCCAATCCTTGACCTTGTGGAATAATTTGTAGCTGACATTTCTCAGGCCTTGGGGAAACAGATTGGGTCCAGTTAGAAAAGAATAGTCTTATGCATCTCTGTGAAGTTCAGTAGACAGTGGTAGAGTACACTGCAAAATTTCATCACTGCACCGCTGATCTGGAATGGCATGAACCAGCACTTTGGGCTCATTTTAAAGGGATCTTTTTGCAAGCCACATATAGGATGAGCTAACATAGCTGGACCCTTCAGGGAAACCGAAGGTTCTCAACATCCTTTGTATCTAAATTGACAGACACTTGACAGAATGGAATCAGGAGAATAAGCTAGATGACCATGATCCTGAAAAAAGTGTATTGTCCTCCAGATGAACCCATGATTATTGACAGCACAAGGTATCAGCTGTCAGAAGAGGAAAAGGAGATATGCCATTGAGAAAGCCTCTGCCTCTGTTGTGGGCTCAGGGTACACCAGTGAGTCAGCTGTTCCCACAGGCCAGAAACTCATCGGAGCACCCAAGGTGGGAAAAGGACAGTCCCTCCTTCAGTAGAGGGAAGGAGTGCAGGATAAGCACTGATAAGCCCTCTTGGACCCAACATTACTAAGAACTTATACCTCCTATATGATAATTCCAGATTGGATATTTTAGAAGGGGGAGGAACTACTGGCTCTCATCATAATTGTTTCAAGAATTTCAGTGTGTTTCTTAGACCTCATGCTTACTGTCCCACCCAACGGACCTGTCCCACCCCACCGTCCGCACCTCACTGACCAGATCCAGCCTGCCTAAGCTAAGAAAATCCAGGCCGCAGCCTGCAGGTAAGTCACCTAAGCCAATACTTCCTCTACTTGGGGAAGGGGGAGGGTGGAAATCATCAGTGAGCTGCGGGACAGAGAGGACAATGGCTGGGCAAATTATACAGCAGAGGGGGCGGGGGAGAGAGGAACAGTCCTGAGGGGAGAAGGAGAATAGGAACTCTTGATAGCATGGCATGGAGGGAGAAAAGAATTGGTTGGAGAGGACAATAGGGATAGACTGAGGGATTAACTGAAACTGAGCATGGAAATTTGGGGATGCATCTGAAGGCGAGAGCAGGTATTGGGGGATTGAGTGGGAAAGCAGGAATATGGGGGAGGGGGGAGGGGAGACAATGGGATAAGGTGAGAAGGATGCCTATGGAGAAGAGAGCAGAGATTCTGGGATTGAGTTGGGGGAGGGGTGAGAGAGTGGCCCTGGGCAGAGAGAAGAATCAGATTGGGTTACTCTTGAGGGAATTCTGTGCAGAATTTTATTTTTTTGCGCAGAATTTTAAGCTATCCAGTGGACCATAAGCGGAGCTCATCCCTTTCGTGGACAAAGTGGAAGGAGGAGAGAGAAGGAGCCTGTGTTGAGTGCATGTTTGCCAGAGAGAGATGGAGCCTATGTGAGAGGGAGGGTTTTGGGAATGTCTTTCTTTTATGTTTGTACAAGCCGTTAAGCCCGTTAAAACGGGCAACATTAATTTTTTTTTCAGTCCATTTTCGAACACAGCACCCTTCTACACTTTTTCTCCCTCACTCCCCCTTCCCCTCGTTCACTCACCCCTTCCCTCCACTCAGTCTTACTCACCCTCTGTCTCCCACTGCCTCCCTCCCCTCACTCTCACCTCCCTCCCCTTCCCTAAGTCACTCCCCACCCTCTCTCAATCCCATCCCCTCTCCCTCAGCCCTCCTCCACTCCCTTTTTCTCTGCTCCACAACTTCTTACCCTTCCACTTATTCACATCCCTCTCTCCTCCCTCCCTCTCCCTTTCCTCGCTACTGGCCGCCGTTCCTCGTCGCCGCTGCCGCCGCCGCCATGTTGATATCCAGTTGACGCTCGCTGAGACCAACGTGCTTGTCCGCACATGCGCATTTGCGGCACGTCGGTCAAGCTTCGTTTATTAGGATAGATTCCCTCTTATCTTCCCTTTCCTTTCCCTTTCACCTTATCCACATCTACTTCCGTCTCCCTCAGTCCTCCTCCTCTTCCTTTTTTTTTCTTCAGCAAAACTTCTGAGTCATTCCACTTCCATTCACTGTCATCTTCTGTTTCTTTCCTCTGAGACCTAATCCACAACCCCTTCCTGCTTTCTCAACCCTTCTAAACTGTTTTTGTTTTGACTATCACCCAGGAGCATGCGCGGGGTGGGGGGGGGGGAGGAAGGGGACTAAAGCAGTGCATAAACTTACTTACTTGCAGGGATCCCGGTTCTCGCTGTGGCTGTCATTTTTTTCCAGCCTTCTGATGCGTGTGCTGGCGGCGGCGGTGGTGTCATTTAGGGCCACAGAATGCAGAAACAGATCGCGCGAGGCAGCAGCGTAACTCATGCAGAGTCAGAGCAGAGAGAAAGCTATGCGGCAGGGCACGTCAGCCAGAGGTCTCTCATCGTGCGAGGCGGCAGCATAACTTAGGAAGAGTCAGAGCAGGGAGAAATTGAACACGCGACGCGGGCACAGAGTCAGAGCAGGAATTTCTCCCTGCAAGAACCGGGATCCCTGCAAGTAAGTAAGTTTATGCACTGCTTTAGTCCCCTTCCCCTCCCCCCCCCCCCCCCCCCGCGCATGCCCCTGGGTGATAGTCAAAACAAAAACAGTTTAGAATGGTTGAGAAAGCGGGAAGGGGTTGTGGATTAGGTCTTAGAAGAATTTTCCCTGCTCTGACTCTGTGCCCACGTTGCGCGTTCGATTTCTCCCTCCTCTGACTCTTCCTGAGTTATGCTGCTGCCTCGCGCGATGAGAGACCTCTGATGTGCTCTGCCTGAGCTCTCTGTGCCGCACATGCGCAGTAGAGCTGCTCTCTACTGCGCATTTGCGGCACGTCGGTCAAGCTTCGTTTATCTAGTTAGATTTTGCACTATTGGGATAACATAAAATTCTGCACACGGTACCAAGCCAAGTTCTTCCCCACCCCCAACTCTTACATCCCCCTCCCTTCCAATCCTCACAGATCATGCTGTCTTCACTATTGCCTGTCCACAGTTACAAATTCTGTGTAGAATTTTAGAATTCTGTGTAGGAAGGGAATTTTGCATGGTACAGTTGTACAGAATTCTTTCAGGAGTAAAATGTGTTGGTTTCTACAGTATTGCATTACATGCAGAGTCTGGCTATTTGTAGTTTCCATTTCAGTTTTTGTATTCTAATTTCTAATTTGCAGTCACTTATTTTGCATTTGGTAAGGGTCTGTGTCTGTGTATGCATGACCAAGGTGAAGTATTCTGCTATTGTTTTGTGTTTAGGGATCTAGAGCAATCCAACTTGTTCTGTTTTCCTGTAGAAGATGTATTGATGTATCTAGCACCTATTGTAATATTTTTCATAGATAGGATTGTTGCTGTTTGAGCCCTGGGAGTTAGTGCTATTATGGTATGGTAATTTTCCTACATATGTTCTGAGTATCTGTTTTACATGGATTTTAGTGTTTGTCTGGTTAGCAACACAGAGGTGCATTTAAATGCAATATGTATATCATAGTAAGAAATATCTAGAAACACATATCTAGTTAGTACAAAATTTTGATTTATCAGTTCACGTGACATGACTTTATGGCAGAAGGAAAAAAATTGTCTGGACACAGTATCATAAATGGAAGCTAAAAGGGAAAAAGAACAGGCAAAGCAAGAAAATTCCTTGCAGAAATATTTTCGTTCACAGCATCAAGACAAAGGTAGTTCAAGGGATCTGTCTGAGACTGAAGCAGAGATGACTGTTTTGCCTACAGTTTCACAATCTGAAGAACATAAGAATATAGAAGATGAACCATGTGAGGTCCAGAAGGATCAAAATTTGAAAGGATGTGAAGAACAACATCCTTGATGGCAAGAAGAACATGCCATCAAGTTGAACTATGGTGATCCTGCTACTTGGGTCAATTTACTACCCAAAAGCAATGAGCGTGTGTGACAAATTTTGGTGGAACATGGACCAGAACAAGTTCTGCAATTTGATTTCCCTAAAGATGGTAATCAAAGAAAATTCTCAACAGTTCATTACAAAAGGAGACTTGCCAATGGAGACGAAATTCCCCATCTGTGGCTACAATGCTCTGTGTTGAACTCTGTGTTTTGCTTTTGTTGCATGCTGTTTACCATTAACACTGGTGCATCGTCTCTTGCTAAGAAAGGTTCCAAAGATTGGAAGAACGTCTGCAATTATAGAAACATAGAAAATGACAGCAGAAGAAGACCAATCGGTCCATCCAGTCTGCCCAGCAAGCTTCACACTTCTTTTTTTTCTAGCATTTCTAGCATTGCACGAGAGAAGTAGTGAACACTTGGAGAACTTTCAAAAGTGGAAGGAATTTGAATTCCAGTTGAAAAACAAGAAAACAATTGATGATGAAAATTTGTGTCTCATTAAACAACAAAAAAAATATTGGCAGCTAATCTTGGAATGACTAATTTCTTTGGTGAGAGTTCTTGATATGCAAAATCTGGTCTTTCAGGGAATACATACAAGATTACACACACCTGTTAATGGAAACTTCCTGAAATTTATCTAGCTTTGATCCAGTTATGGATGAGCACTTTCGTAAGATAAGAAACGCTGAGACACATGTCCACTACCTTGGCAAAGTTATACAAAATGAACTGATTCAGCTTTTATCCAATGCTATCAAAGAGGAAATCTTAATATCTGCCAAGTACGTTTCAATCAATTTAGATTGTACACCAGATGTAGGCCATATTGAACAAATGACCATGATCCTTCGCTTTATGGACATTGATTCAGACCCTGATAATTCTCAACCTGTAAAGGAACATTTCTTGGGAGACCACTGGTGCTGTAATGACAGACACTGTCCTTTGCCAATTAGAAGATGTCATTGCCCATTGAAAACTTGCGTGGTCAAGACTATGATAATGGAAGCAATATGAAAGGGAAAGAAAATGGTGTACCAGGAAGAATTTTGAATATTAATCCATGAGCTTTATTTTTCTTGCAGTGTACACTCTTTGCATTTGGTTGTTAGTGATGCTGCTAAATGTTGCTTGAAAGCAATAGCTTTCTTTAATCTAGTACAAAATGTTTGTGTGTTCTAATGCACCATGTGCCTGCTCTTACAGTGAAACCATTGAGTGAAACAAGATGGGAAAGTCAAATTTATGCATTAAAGCCTCTTTGCTATCAACTAGGTGATATCTATGATGCACTAATTGAAATTGCTGTCATCACTTTATATGCAGACATAAACTGGCAGATAGTTTCCCTAACATATTTCTTGCCCTCCACATCCTCTTAACCCTTCCTCTGTCTGTGGCCAGTAGTGAGCGAAGCTTTTCCAAGCTAAAGTTGGTTAAAACATATATTTGTTCCTCAATGCAAGAAAGACTTGTTGGGCTGGCCACCTTGTCAATAGAAAACGAAATTGCACAAAACCTTTGCTTGAAGAAAATTGTTTCTACATTTGCTAAACTTGAAAGCAAGGAAAGTAAAATTCTGATTTGCAGTCTTTCTGATAACAGATCCTGTATAAAGTGCAGCACAAATTGTTTACATTTGGATTGAATATTTTTTGACCTGTTGACTGTTTATACTGTAAATTGTTTTGTTGTTTTTGAGCAAAAAGTATAGCCTTGGCTTTCGTTCTCCCACTCTATTTTGTTGAATATTTACAGTATTCTGCCTTAAGCTAGACTGGTTAAGTTATTGTACATTATCATTTGCCTTTTCATGTCAATTTTTTTGTTATTAATGCACAATGTAAGTTAATTGCGTGTGTGGAGATAGGAGGGTGGCATGGCTGAAGTTTCGCCTAGGGCACTTAATACCCTTGCACCGGCCCTGGTTCTGGGAAATAATTAGTCTTTAGAACTGAATTGCTGACAAAGGCTAGTCCTTCTGAAATACAGAGACATTTGGAATAATAATGGTTGTTTTGCCTAGATTTAAGCAAGGCTGGTAAACTTGTTTGGTAATAATGCTGAGACAGTCCACGTGACTGAACTAAAAGCTAAAGCAGCCTAATTAGCACTAATTGAGAGCCTGAGTCAGGCTGTGTTTGCAACAGAATTTCGTTGCCTTCTAGAGTGGCGGGGACTACAAGCTGACCGTTTGAAGAAAAAACTGCAAACTCTTGGTTGTAAGAAATGTAGAGAATACAGCTGGGCTTGGAAGTTTAAGAGCCACGCACTACAAGAAACCCTCCTAGTAAAAGGTTTCAGGGGAAGCCTGAATAACACTGGTGCTGATCTTAATTGTAGAACACTGAGCCCAGGGTATGAAGCTATGTCCACTCTCATGGTCTTGCAACACAGAAACATTAAAGTTCTGTCTGTAGGTAACTGGTGAGTGATAATGTGATTTTTTGGGACTTGTATCCACTAACATTGTCTGTTTTTGTCTGTGGAGTTAAAATATTGAAGCAATGTATAAATTTCAGCAGTTTGCTAAAGCAAACCTATATGGAACTGAAGGAATGTTCATGAACTGTTAGCTGTGAGCTTTGTAGATTCACAGCTTGAATAAGAAATGCAATATTGGTTGTGAAGAAGTAAATAAACTTTATGAAAGCGAGCTGGTTTCAAAGTGTGTTATATACTTGCCTTAAGGAAGAGGGAATTAAAGGAAAGGCCCAGAGGGGGACTGAGAGTGCAGGGAAAAGAGTACCTCAGACTTGAAAAGTTTTATTCTAGGCACTAGGTGTGTCACTACATATGGTAAGTCTGAAGCTACGGGAGGTAGATAAAGGGAGAAAGGAGTGGCCTTTTGTACTATGCATTAACATAAGGTTACATTTGAAGCTAGGGAAAGATCACCATTAGCACTCAAAGAAATATTGACAATAGAGTGTGTTCAGACACAGGTGACAATCATGGGAGAAAGCGAGCTAAGGGAGGGCCCTGGCATAATAGGGAAATAAGAAGTCCAGTCTTAATAGCCTTGATAGTGGTTGACTGACTGGTTAATACTGGCATAAGCTACTCTCCATCTAAGCCAGGACTTCTGATCAGCTGACCAATGGACTAGAATGCACCCTCCTAGAAACTGGTGTCGTACAACAGTCATGGACAGTATACGGGAGCAATCCAGATGACATGGCTGGCTCAGCAAAGTTGATATAGGATGATCAGCACCTTGATGTGCATGGTGTTAGGATGCAGCAACATTAGCATCCTTTCACAAGCAAATACCATGAGCACTGAGGTGATGATCATCCTACATCAATTTTGCTGGCCATCTGGATCTCTGACTCTAGACTCCTGAAGCAAGTTTTATTCTCCAAGCTTGATTGAAGCATATACTCAAGAGGAGAGTAGAGAAAGCACTTCAGACATATCTTCAAGGCCAATACAAATAAGTGCAGCATTGATACCTCCTCCTGGCAGACCTTTGCCCAGGACCTCACTAGATGATCTGCAACAAGGTGCAAGCATTTCAATATACTACAACAACAGCAGGTGGCAGAAATGTAAGAGTAGCAAAAGTAGTGTTTTGTGGGTAAAATCAAGAATGCAGGGCCACTCAGAATCACAGGTCTTTGTTGCGACAGAGTCTGTTACTCCTGGCTCAACCCCATTGCCCTTCTTTAGACTCCCAGATAGAACAATCCTTGACTGTGGCAGAATGCCAAACAGTGATTTTAGATGATAAAGTTATCTTTATATTTGTCGATAAATCAGGAGGCTTTGGCTGGGATACATATTAAAGTACCAATAAAAGAGATGGAACACATGAAGTTTTGGAGATCACAACAATCCTCCTTCAGATAATCCTTTAAAAAGTGTCAGTCTTTGTAGGCTTCAGTTTTCTCCAGAACCAATATTGTTGCTAGAATTCTTTTTCTTTTAAAACACCATAGACCCAAGTTGATCTTTGGTTTTACCTTCACTTTCTTGTAACCAAGGAATCATCAGTGTGAATCCATTGGTTTCTTGAATTCTGATACTGTTTTGCATCCACCAGTTCCACTGGGAGTCTCTTCCATAAATCCATCATTCTTTTTATGAAGAAATATTTCCCATTGTTTCACCTGAGTCCACCTCCATTGAGCCCCATGTCATAATCTGTTCTAGAAATGTTTTCCATTGAAAAATGCTTGCTTCTCGTGCATTATTTATATCCTTTATCTCTATCATTTACTTATCCTTGAGGGTTTACATATTTACAGTGCTGAAAACGTTTGTGCCCCCCCCTCCCCCCAAAGGATGATTTTGTTTTTTAGCACAATTTATACTCAGAACATGATTGGATCCTAATCTAAACCTTCATAAGAGAAAAAGATAACCCTGTTAATAAATAACTCATATGAAAAGAATGTATTTTGAATATTTATTCAACAAATAGAATCAATGTGAAAAAGTATGTGAACCCTGCATTTGGTATAACTTGTGGCACCTCTGTGTGCAACAATAACTTCAGCTGAACATTTCCTATAACTGTTGATCAGTCTCTCACATCTGCCTTGAGAAATTCTGATGCATTCTTCCATACACAACTCTTTCATCTCTATAACATTTGAGGGATTCTTTAAATAAACCGCTCACTTCAAGTCTTGCTACAGCATTTCAATAGGGTTTAGGTCATGACTTTGACTTGACCAGTCCTAAACACAAATCTCTTCTTCAGCTGAACTGTAGTAAATTTACTTGCATGTTTAGTGTCATTGTCTTACGGCATGACCCACTTTCAGCTCAGCTTCAGATCACAGATGGATAGCCAGACATTCTGTGCTAGAATTTTATGATATAAAGCAGAATTCATGGTTCCGTCAATGATGGCAAGCCATCCAAATCCTGATGCAGCAAAACAGCCCCACACAATGATACCTCTACCATCATGTTTGACATTCAGGATGAGGTTCTTGCTTTGCAAGACAATGTTTGTTTGGTTCTCATCAAACAAAATGTTTTATTATGACCAAAAAGTTCAATTTTTGACTCATCTGTCCATAGAACATTATTTCAGATGTCTTGTGGGTCATCCAGATGCTTTTTTGGGAACTTGAGGCAAGCAGCAATGTTCTTTTTAGAATGCAATGGTTTCTTCTTAGCTATCCTTCCATGAAAACCACTCTCATTCAGATTTTTCCCAATGGTTGACACATAAACCCTCTCATAACAGCAGCTAGAGAAGTCTTCAGATTTATAGATGTTAGTCTGGGGTTCTTTGTGATGTCATGGATGACTTTCCGATTTGCTTTTGGGATGATCTTGGCAGGATGACATTCCTGGGTAGAGTCACTGTAGTCAGCTTTTTCAATTTGTAGTCTGTTGGTCTGACAGTGGATGGATGGAGCTCCCACATGTTTAGAAATGGTCTTATAACCACTGTCCAGACAGATGAGCATCAACTACTCTTTTTCATAAGTCTTCTGAAATTTCTATCATGGCATGATTAGTTCCCACTAACTTTTATTGTGAAGACCAAACTCAAAACCTTTTGAACCTTTATATAGGACAGGATGTCCAAACTCATTCATGCAAATTTACTCTGCAGGGTGGTTTACCTGATACCCAGTTATTTAAGCACCCAATTCTAATTAGCCAATTAATTATGCTAAAGGATACTAAGGGCTCACTTATTGTTTAATGTTCAATGATTCTGAATTAATAATATTGTTCCTGCTTCGTACATTATTGTGACTCAAGTAACATGGAATTGTTTAATTTATGTCTTTTTTAGTGGATAAGAGTGATTTCAATTAAGCAAGGGTATGATGGTAAGAACTTGTACTTCTCAACATTATACTTGGGATTCACAAATTTTTTTCTCAGCATTATAGGTCCTTAAGTCTCATTTCATAGGTCTTATGCATACAGACTATGTACCATTTTGGACTGCTTCTGGACTGCTTCTACTCTGTGTATGCTTTTGAGGATATGGTTTCCAAAGGTGGACATAGTACTCCAGGTGTGATCTCACCAATAATTTTTACAGAGGTATGATCACATCCTTTTTGTCTGTCCCACACAGTTAACCCCTGGTGAAACAAGCAGTTTATTGAAACTACCTATGTTGTAAAGACCTGGCAGCAAATGGCTTAGGAAATGTTTACTTTGCTGAATTTTACTACTCATGCAGCCTTTAAAAGAGATTACGCTGGTTTACAAACTTTGAAAGTGATGCTTTGATAGAGTCGCACGGGTTCTATTTACTAAGCTGCATTAAGTCATTTACTGAACAGTGAACACCTATGCATTGATAATCCATGGTATTTGAAATACTACATTATTCTGCCTCTTGCACTGCGAGTATACTAATGAGCAAAGTAAATCTGCATGAATGAGTTTGGGCATCGCGTCCAATATAAAGGTTCAAACAGTTTTGCATTTGGTCTTCACCTTAAAAGGTAATGAGCAGGGGCAGTTCTATCATGAGGCAGCGGCCTTATGTGCCAGAATGTTGGAGTGACAAAAAAAGTGCCCCTCCAAAACGCTGCAGTTGCTGTCTCACCCTGCTTCCAAAGTCAAACATCAGATCAGGCAGGAATAAACCAAACCCCTGCCCAGTCCAATCAGTGGCAACACACATTCCTAACCCTGGGCAGCAGGAGTCACATTTATCCCAACGTCATTTCCTGCTGCTGTGGGGGCCAGTCTTGCAGCTTTTACCACAAGACTAGCTCCACAGCAGCAGGACATGACATTGGGATAAATGCGACTGCTGCTGCCATCTACCCCACAACTCAGCAGGCCGCTGTGGAGCTCATCCTGCTGGCAGCCTAAGAGAAGCAGAGGATGAGGTGGCCACCAGCAAAATTTATCCCTCTGGCAACCAAAGACAGGAGGAGGACATGGAGGCCACCAGCAGACCCCCATTCCACTGGCAGCAAAAGAGAGGAGGATGCATGATGGTTTGCAGCGGACCAGGTCCCGCTGGCGGCTGAATAAGAGGCCCAGGCCCTATAGGTGTCTGCTTGTGTGGGTGTGTATATATGTGGGGGGAGGTGACTGCCTGCCTCGGTGGGTAGCTGCCTGCCTGTATGTGTGTGTGTTGGGGAGGAGGGAGGTAAAAGTCTGTATGTGTGGGGAAGAAGTTAGAACCTGTGTGTGTTTGGAGGGGAGATGAGAGCCTGTGTGTATATGTATGGCTGGGTGAGAGCCTGTGTTGGATGTAGGTTGGTGACTGCCTGTGTGGGTAACTTCCTGAGTGGGTGGGTGAGAGGCTCTGTGTATGGAGGTGGGTGGGAGCCTGCGTGTGTGTGTGTGTGTGTGTGTGTGTGTATGTATGTATGTATGTATATATATATATATATATATATATATATATATATATATATATACACAGCTCTTCCCTCCCCCAATCCACAACAATCTCAAAGCAGCTGAAATTAAAACATCCTAGGTATGAAGAGTTGAGAGTTTTAAAACCCTTATTAATTTTATTATTAGATGTTATTTGATAAGTCTGCTGTTTTGAAATATAATGGTATTTTGGGAAATTTTATAAACATTTTTATGAAGTTTTAATTATTGGATTTTATATTAATCAGTTTTTAAATATTTATTCTCTTTATTAATATGGTTTTACTTTTATTATTGATGTATTATATTTCTTTATTTTGTTTGGTCTCTTATTTTGTCTTTGGTAAGGGCCTGTGTTCTATATGTGTGATCGAGGTGAAGAATTCTGCTAATGTAAATGTGATGTATTTTAAATGATGTAAGTTATAATATTGTGTGTGTTTTTTTTGTAAACCACCTAGATGGATGGACTCTTACCCCACAGTGCGGTATATAAAAAACTTTTAAATAAATACTGTTTAGTTTCTGATTAGCTGCTCATCTTGTTCTGTTTTCAGTAGGAGATGTATTAGTCTTCTAAGGCCTGATGTAATATTTACAGTGCTGCTCTTTCCTAGGTAGAGCAGCACTGTTTTGCTGTTTGAGTTCTGGGAGTTAGTGTTGATTTGATATGGCAGATGTTTCTTTTGGGAAAAACTATATTCTTGGAAGACTGCGTTCCCTGTATGTACCCAGATTAGTCCAGACTGCTGGGTTTTGCCTCCCTTCCAGCAGATGGAGACAGAGCAAAACTTGTAAGGCACCCCCTCATAACCTGGTGTGCCACCTGCAGCTCCCCAGTATTTCTCTGTCTCCAGTAGATTGAGGTGGTGCAAAACCTGCAGTCTGCACTTTCAGTTGAGGTGTAGGCTGCAGGCGGCGAGGCATATGGGGCGGATGCCTTATATGTCCCCTTATGGACATCTAGAACTATGGCGTCGGCAGTCTCCGCCAGAAGGCTTCTTTGGCTGCGTAATTGGTTCACTGAGGTCTCTTCCAAGGCCCAGTTGAGTTCCTTGCCGTTCAAGGGTAAGTTCCTTTTTGGCAAGGACATGGAGCAGTTGATTAAGTCTTTGGGTGAGAATAAAGTTCACCGGCTGCCAGAGGACAGACCGAGGTCCTCCAGAGGATTTCCAGCGGCCTGAGCCCGGTTTTGTGGCCAGAGAAGATTCCGGCAGAACAGGACCCCAGGGGTGACTCAGCGGCAACCCGTTGACATGGCCCGGAAGGGACGGTGCCAGTTCCGCTTCCCTTGGGGCCAAGTCAGCACAATGAGATGTGGTCGGCCCATTCCTCAGTTGCCAAAGTGGGAGGATGGCTGTCCGGATTTTACGAGGAATGGGTCAAGATAATGACAGACCATTGGGTTCTCCATGTCATAAGGCAAGGTTACGCGTTGGAATTTGCTCGGCCCATCTGTGACCTGTTTCTGGTGTCCCCTTGCAGTCCCCGCAAGGCACCATTCGTGCGCCAGACCCTCGACCGTCTCCTAAGTCTGGGGGCCATCGTTCCCATCCCTTGGGCAGAGTGTATGACGGGGGCGTTATTCCATCTACTTCATTGTCACCAAGAAAGAGGGGTCATGCCGTCCGATTCTTGACCTTAAAAAGGTGAACAAAGTCCTCAAGATTCCGCGTTTCAGGATGGAGACTCTACAGTCTGTCATAGCGGCAGTCCGCAACGGCGAGTTCTTGGCATCCCTGGACTTGACCGAGGCGTATTTGCATATAGTCATTCGCCAGGATCATCAGAGGTTTCTTCGCTTCAAGATTCTAGGCGCTGGGAGATTTTGTGGTTTTGTGTGCTGCCATTCGGCCTCGTGACAGCCTCTCGTACTTTCACTAAGGTAATGGTGGTAATCGCAGCAGCCCTTTACAGGGAGGGTGTGCTAGTTCACCCGTATCTGGACGACTGGCTCATCCGTGCAAAGTCGAAAGAGCTGTGCGAGGTGGCGGTCAAGAGAGTCGTGGGACTCCTGGAATCACTGGGATGGGTGGCCAATCAGGCGAAAAGCAGCCTTTTCCAGTCTCGGGTGTTGGACTTCTAGGGAGTTCAATTCAATACCCGGTTGGGGAAGGTTTTTCTCCAAGAGGGCAGGATCGCCAAGTTGATGCAACAGGTCAGACGCCTATTGTCTCTTCTGAACCCCTCCGTTTGGGACTACTTACAAGTCCTCAGTTCCATGGCATCCACCCTAAAGTTGGTCCCTTGAGCGTTTGCTCATATGAGACCGTTACAGAGAGCGTTACTTTCTCGATGGGATCCAAAGTCAGAACAGTTTCAGATCTCATTGCCGCGCACAGACTCCGCAAAATCAGTCTTGGATGGTGGCTGATCCCAGAGCATCTGTCTGATGGAGAGGATCTCGAAGTCCCTCAGTGGATAGTGGTCACCACGGATGCCAGCCTGTCAGGTTAGGGAGCGGTATGCCAATCGCAGGCGGTCCAAGGGACTTGGTCGATGGAGGAGTCACAATGGTCCATCAATCGCCTGGAGACTAGGGCGATCTGGCTAGCACTCCAAACATTTCTGCCGATTGCGCGCAATCGAGTGGTACGGGTGCTATCAGACAATGCAACAACGGTGGTCTTACAAGTTTGTCTCTGTCTTCATCTGCTGGAAGAGAGGCAAAACCCAGCAGTCTGGACTGATCCGTGGTACTACAGGAATGAAAATTATCAGGTAAGAACTAATTTTCCTGTAGCTTTTATTGGAGCTATAACATAGTAGTTACGGCAGAAGAAGACCAAATAGTCCATGGGTAATGTCCAAAAATATTGTATATGAGCTATTGAGACACTATAGGACCCATCTTTAGATGTGAATGTCTCGGATCTGACATCTGAAGAAGGGACTTATGTAGTTTTATTTATTTATTTTATTTAGCATTTTTTATATACCGAGGTATAGCAGAGTTGCCTTCACTCCGGTTTACATTTATAACAACCTGTTACATTAAAAAAATTTAAAATTTAAATTTTAACAAACTGAGAACTGGCATATAATATTGGTATAAACAAAAACAAGATATACCAAAGGATAGGTACACTGAAATATCTGAGTTCAAAACATAAAAGAGACATCTGTAGTTTGGAAGCAGGAGAGATTGTCATAGGGGGGGGAGATTGAATGTTAGAAGGCTATGGTATTATGTTTTAAGATCATTGTGCGTGCCGTCATTAAGAGATTGGCTGAGTAGCCAGGCTTTTAAGTCTTTTTTAAAAGATTTTAGGTTTTCTTGAACGGTTAGGTACTGAGGTAATGAATTCCATAACTTTGGGCTGATGATGGAGATGGCTCTGTTTCTGGTGGAAGAGAGTTTGGCGTGTGGAAGTGAAGGAATCACTAGTTGAAGTTTACTAGTTGTTCTTGTTGTACGAAGAGAACAATGGATATGAATGATGTCATCAAGGGCAGTGTAGTCTGCTTTATAAATTGATTTATGAAGTATTGAAAGAACTTTGAATTCTATTCTTTTCTCAATTGGGAGCCACTGTAGTTGGTTAAGAACAGGTGTAATGTGTTCAGATTTTCTTTTACCTGTCAGGACTCTGGCAGCAGCATTCTGAAGTAGCTGCAAAGGTCTTAAGGACGTCTTAGGTAAGCCAATCAGGAGAGAATTGCAATAGTCCAAACCGGAGAAGATGAGGGCTTGTAGGACGGTTTTGAAATCATGGGGGTGAAGCAGTGGTTTTAGATGTTTGATTACTTGTAGTTTGTGAAAGCCGCCTTTTGTTCTTGTAGAGATGTTTTTTATAGTTTAGATCATTGTCTACCCAAATGCCCAAGTCTTTTACATTGTCTTTAAGTTGGATGAGGGTATTGTCAAATTGAAAGGGTGGTATAGTTTTTTTTCCAGAGTTTTTTCTGGCGATTAGGATACATTCAGTTTTGCTCATATTTAAACATAGTTTAAGATGGATTAACATGTTTCTGATTGTATCAAGGTGTGAGGCTGCTCTTGACATTGCATCTTCTATGGTGGAGGAAATTGGAATGAGAATTTGTATATCATCGGCGTACATGTAGTATGTTATGTCAAGTCTTGATAAGAGATGGCATAAAGGAATAAGGTAGATGTTGAATAAAATGGGTGATAGTGCCCATTAATCAATAGCGGGATGTTTATAAGGTGTTTGTGTCTGTTTTGGAGATGAGGGTTGGTAATAGTCACCATCTTTGTGGCAGATGTGAACGTGGTTGAGAGAGATCCGGGTGAAGAGTACTAGCAGTTGAATGAGGCTGAGTGAGGACCGAGTGAAGAGAGCTGGAAGTTTAAAGAGGTCCGAGTGATGATTGCTGGAGGTTGAGTGAGGCTGAAAGAGGTCCGAGTGATGATTGCTGGAGGTTGAGTGAGGCTGAAAGAGGTCCAAGTGATGATTTCTGAAGGTTGAGTGAGGCTGAAAGAGGTCCGAGTGATGATTGCTGGAGGTTGAGTGAGGCTGAAAGAGGTCCGAGTGATGATTGCTGGAGGTTGAGTGAGGCTGAAAGAGGTCCGAGTGATGATTGCTGGAGGTTGAGTGAGGCTGAAAGAGGTCCGAGTGACAGTTGGTAGAGTTAATAAGATGAACATAGAGTTCTAAAATCTTTCTTCTTAATCTCAGTGGCTGCACGAAGGGGCGCACAAAGGGGCCTGCCCCTTTGTCGCGCTCCTTTGGCGTGCGACGCAGGCGCACAGCGCCTGCGGGTCAGGTAATTTAAGATAAATTCAAAAAATTCAAAAATCCCTCTCTGCTTGCGATTGGCAGCCCTTTGCTGGTGGGAGGGTCCCAGAGCCGCGCAGATGGGCGGTGCGGCTAGCAGGCAGCGCGATCGGAGGCTGGGCTCGCCGGGGGCAGTGTTGCCTTTTCGTTGGTAGGGTTGTAGTTTGAATTCTGGCATTTAGTGCTGTTTTTGGTATGGGAGGTTTACTATGTAGTAATTGTTTATTCATTGCTTTCTGAGGGCCAAGCCCACACCCATTACATGTTACAACAGACCTAATCAATCAACAATAAATCACATGAAACCCAATAGTAGTAAATTTAAGTACCGTATTTTCCGGCGTATAAGACGACTTTTTAACCCAAGAAAATCTTCTCAAAAGTCGGGGGTCGTCTTATACGCCGGGTATCGTCATATAGGGCACACCTGCTCTCTGACCAGTTTCTCTCAATCACACACATGCTCTCAATCAAATGCATTCTCTCACTTACACACAGGCTAGCTGGCTGGCTGCTTTTCTCTCTCTCACTCACTTCCTCTCCCCCGCCCCCCAAGTACAAATAGTAGCTGCAGCCCCCGCAGGCCAAGAAAGAAGAATCCCATCGGCCGCGGGAGGCTCATGGTGCTGTCTCCTTTCCCTATTATCAGCTGCTTCGATTGCTCGGGGGCCGATTCTGCTGTCGCCGCTGCTATTTTTTCATGCGGCACGGCTTTCTCCTTCCCGCGCACCGCACTGCCGTTGCCGCTGGGCTATCAGCACGTTCAAGCCCAGCGGGAACGGCAGCGGTGCAAAAAAAAAGCTGTGGCATCCGCGGCTGGCCTTTTCTTCTTCCCGCCCCCCCCCCTTTGAACCGGAACAGGAAGTGATGCGCGGGAAGAAGAAAGAGCCGTGCCGCGTGAAAAAATAGCAGCGGCGACAGCAGCATCGGCCCCCGAGCAGTCGAAGGAGCTGGTAATCGGGAAAGGAGACAGCAGCATGAGCCTCCCGCGGCCGATGGGTTTCTTCTTTCATGGCCTGCGGGGGCTGGAGGAGGAGGCTGCTGCAGCTACTATTTGTGCTCGGGCGGGGGGGGGGGGGGAGTGGAAGTGAGTGAGAGAGAGAAAAGCAGCCAGCCAGCCTGTGTGTAAGTGAGAGAATGCATTTGATTGAGAGCATGTGTGTGATTGAGAGAAACTGGTCAGCGAGCTCATGTGTGTGTGTATATGTGAGAGACAATGAAAGTGACTGCTCAGAGAGATGACTGATGTGTATGTGAGTGTGAGAGAGAGAAAAAGCATGGAAGTGAGAAATCTGGGTATGTGAGAAAGCATGG
This sequence comes from Rhinatrema bivittatum, assembly GCF_901001135.1. Classification (NCBI taxonomy): domain Eukaryota; kingdom Metazoa; phylum Chordata; class Amphibia; order Gymnophiona; family Rhinatrematidae; genus Rhinatrema; species Rhinatrema bivittatum. The sequence goes on along the minus strand of NC_042617.1, from coordinate 31,816,514 downwards.
GAGTAAGAAGCTTGATTATGTGAGAGAGAGCATGGGAGCGGGAGGGCTGTGTGTGTGTGTGCGTGCATGAGAGAGAGACTGGTTGATAAGGTGACGGTGTGTGTGAGAGAAAGAGACTGGTGTGTGTGAATGTGAGAGAGAGAATGTGATTCAGGGAATGAGAAGCCTGTGCACGTGGAGAGCAAGCATGGAAATGAGAGAGACTGGTGTGTGTGTGTGAGACAGAGAAAGTGATTATGAGAGTGAGAAGCCCGTATATGTACGGTAAGCAGAACACGGGAGTGGGAAGCCTGTGTGTGTGTATGGCATGAGAGAAACTGTTCAGGAAGGTGTCTGGTGTGTGTGTCAAAGACTGTTTGGGAAATGATTGGTGTGTGAGAGACAGAAACTGGTCATGGGGGTATGACTGGTATGGTGTGTGTGTGTGAGAGAGACATGGTCCCTAAGGAAGAGGACCATGAGTATAGAGCTTAGCCATTACTGCTGCTTCTGGTGTGTGCTACGGCCTGCATGGAAGAGGAGTAGGAGAGCTGCTGGAGGGGGGTAAGTAAAGGTGGCTTTTAAAGTTTATTTTTCTTGATTGACTGCCATTTTAATTATTTAATATTATGTGAATTGTCTGCTTTTTTGAAATATTTTATTGGTGTTTGGAGAATGTTTAATAGTTTTTATGAGTTTTTAATTGTTGGATGTTATTCTGTTCATAGCTGTTTTGAAACATTTATTCTGCTTATTAGTATAGTTTTACAATTATTTCTGTGTGGGGATGTATAGCTGCTTGCTAGTTCTGTTTTCCTAATAAGAGGTGTATTGGTTTTTAGGGCCTGATATACGGTATTTGTAGTGTTGCCTTTTCATAGATAGGGTTGCTCCTGTTTGAGTGTAAAATTATTTTTTTTCTTAAAAATATGTATAAAAAAGGGGGGGTCGTCTTATACGCCCAGTCGTCTTATACGCCGGAAAATACGGTACTGTGGCAGTATACAGATATGACAGAACAGAATACCAAAAGTACTGTAAGATTATGGGATAGACGCTTATTGTGAATATTGACCAGTCATAATAGGCTTCATCGTATGAGCACAATTGCTAGATGATTTGCCTTATTTTTAATCATTGGTCAAAGTCCCAAGTAGTGGATCAATTTTTTTATGATATTTTCATTTGCAATGCGTGTAATTCATGCAATTCATATAACTTAGCTTGTGAACATCGCTGATGGTGTGAAGGCTCGGAAGCCATGAGTTGTCAACACGTCCGACATGGGTCCATGTTTCGAACGCTTGCTGTTCTTTGTCAAGGGCTAAAGATCAGCGTCTAAGAGATAAAACCAATGTTATCTCGGGGTGAATATAAAGAATCACAACAATCAAAAAAATTACCTTCGGTGGGCAACATGTCAATGTTAAGAAAAACAGCCTGACACTTACTGTATTTGTAGTCCTTCGAGATTAAAGAATTCAACAATGGTGTTTCCGCGTTCGTTTCCTGTGATGGCGCCAGAAGTGTTGTCTTAATATATGCAAGAATGACGTGGGGAATCGCAATCAATTCCCCACGTCATTCTTGCATATATTCTTGCATATATTAAGACAGCACTTCCGGCGCCATCACAGGAAACGAACGCGGAAACACCATTGTTGAATTCTTTAATCTCGAAGGACTACAAATACAGTAAGTGTCAGGCTGTTTTTCTTAACATTGACATGTTGCCCACCGAAGGTAATTTTTTTGATTGTTGTGATTCTTTATATTCACTCCGAGATAACATTGGTTTTATCTCTTAGACGCTGATCTTTAGCCCTTGACAAAGAACAGCAAGCGTTCGAAACATGGACCCATGTCGGGCGTGTTGACAACTCATGGCTTCCGAGCCTTCACACCATCAGCGATGTTCACAAGCTAAGTTATATGAATTGCATGAATTACACGCATTGCAAATGAAAATATCATAAAAAAATTGATCCACTACTTGGGACTTTGACCGATGATTAAAAATAAGGCAAAATCATCTAGCAATTGTGCTCATACGATGAAGCCTATTATGACTGTTCAATATTCACAATAAGCGTCTATCCCATAATCTTACAGTACTGTTCTGTTACAACAGGCCTAATGCCATATGGGTTCCATGTATCTTTTTTGTCTCTAGGGTAAAGGAAGCAAGACTTCTGTAGACTGGGGAGGGCGGGTGGGCAGTACATGTGGGAAGGGACAGGAGGACTGAAGGGAGTAAGACTGAATCTCATGCTGTGAATGTCACTGCATACTGAGAAGAAAAGCAGTGGTGGTTTTTGTGGGCTGCCCGTGGGATTCCCACCCTTGCAGGCAGATGAGAAGAAAGAAGGCGGTGGTGTTTGAGTCCTGCCTGCGGGGTTCTCACCCCGCAGTGGGCAGAAGAAACATTGAGACCAGGTATTAAAAGAGGAAGGTGAGTGAGAGAGAATGTTTTCTTTTTCCATCAGCTCAGCCCTCTTCCCTCCCTTACAGGCCGATACAGTACAGTGCGCGCCGGTGAAGCGCACTGTTAGCCCGGGTTTGGACGCGTGTTTTTGATGCGCTAGCTTTACCCCTTATACAGTAAAGGGTAATAGAGCATCGAAAACGCGCGGCCAACCCCCCCGAAACTAATAGCGCCCGCAACATGCAAATGCATGTTGATGGCCCTATTAGTTATTCCACCGTGATACAGAAAGTAAAATGTGCAGCCAAGCCGCACATTTTGCTTTCAGAAATTAACGCCTGCCCAAAGGCTGGCATTAATTTCGGCTGGTTCTAGGGAAGTGTACAGAAAAGCAGAAAAAACTGCTTTTCTGTACACCCTCTGACTTAGTATCATAGCAATATTAAGTCGGAGGCCTCAAAAGTAAAAAAAAAAATTAAAAAGCGGGTCGGAAGACAGATGCTCAATTATGCTGGCGTCTGTTTTCCAAACCCATGGCTGTCAGCAGGTTTGAGAACAGACGATGGAAAAATTGAGTGTCGGCTGTGAAACCCATTGACAGCCGCCGCTCCTGTCAAAAAGGAGGCGCTAGGGACGGGCCCTAATTTGCATAGGCCACCCTCCTGAATCGCGCACCCAGGAGAGTGGCCTGTTTGCTCTCCCGCGCGTTTTTCTGTATCGGCCTGTTAGTGGGAAGAGGAGAGTGAATGAGTGAGAACTTACCCAACCCCTAGGTCAGCCTTGCTTCCCTTCCTAGAGGGAAGGAGTGGCTGAGCTGGCTGAAGGGGAAGTTCTCACTCACCCTCCTCTTCACTCCCCTTCACGTAGCTCTACTCCCCTTACCTTCTCTTCTCATTAAGAAGGAAGGGAGTGAATGAGTGAGCAGGAGGAGAAGATCGGGAGAAAGAGAGAAGGGGGAGGGAAAGGGAGGAGGTATGAGTGAGGAGAGAGGAAGGGTGACGGTATGGGGGAGGGGATGGAGGAGGTGTGGAAGAGAGAGGAGGAATAGGGAAAGGGAGGAGGTGTGAGGGGGTGAGAGGGAAGAAGGTGTGGGGGAGATGAAAGGAAAGGGAAGAAGTGTGGAGGAGAAAGCGGGAGGGGAAGGGAAGGAAATGTGAGGTGAGGACACGACAGGGGAGGAGGTTGAGTGAGAGGGAAGAGGTGAGTGAGTCAGCTGCTTTGAAATCTTTTTTTAGTATGTTTTTACTATTATGATTGATATTTCTTGATTATATTGTTTTATGAGGAATGATGTTTCTGTTTTTCCATTGTTGTACTGCATACAGAGCCGGATTTTTGCGGTTTACAGTTCAGTTTTTGTCTGCATTCTATTTGTACTTTAAGGTCTCTTTATTCTGTATTTGGTGAGGGTCTGTCTGTGTTCTGCATGTGTGACCGATATGAGGTATTTTGCTAATGTGTAATTTCTGTGTAGGGGTCTATAGCAGCCTGGCTTGTTCTGTTTTCCTAATATTAGTGTTTAAGGCCTGGTGTTATATTTGCAGTATTGCTTTTTCATTGATAAAGTTGTTGCTGTTTGAGTGCTGGCAGTTGGAGCTGTTTCGATATAGGAGGTTTACTATATTGTAATTTGTAATTCAGTTTACTCATGGCTTACTGAGGGCCAAGCTCGCACCTATAGCACTTCACAATAGGCCTAATACCACATGGGTTCCAAGTGTCTTTTTTTTTGCAAGGTTTTCTGGTTGGCACTACAACAGTGCATGTAAGTAAAGACTTTACTTTCTCTTGTTTCATGTAAAATCTGTTATTATAAATGCATGGGGTCATCTGCAAGGCTGTTAATTTCACCTAGGGGTAATCCGCAAGGCTGTTAATTTCACCTAGGGTGCCTAATACCCTTGCACCAGCCCTGAGAGTCATATACACAGTTACATCATTCACCCATCTCCAACTTCCCTAGGGAGCAAATGCCAGGGAAATGCCAGATTCACTGACGATCAATCTTTGCTGCAATATAGACCTCACAAGGACAATACCAGATTGGTATGTGTTCTAAAACAAACAATGATGGCTCCATCTATAGCAACTTCAATTCGTAAACATTGGCACATATTAACTTTACATGATGCCTTTAAAAAGCCTCCATTTACTGCCATGACCAGGGGTGCTAACATTCGAGATCAAATTGTGCACTCCCATTTTGCAGATCCTACAGTACAACATGGGATGGGTTATCACCATCACTGTAACAGTTGCAGTTTATGCAGAGTAACATAAAGGGTTTGGAGTGGCAAGATCCGGTGACATGATACCTTGTAAAGAGACAAAATAAGTCAGATTGTAATTCAACTAACATGGTATAAGTATGTGTTCCTGTCCGACGCTGTAGATTGGACGTACTACATGCGCCGTGAAGACCAGATTGATCAAACATCATTTTAGATTACATACAAGCAAATTGGAGGTGCCAATGGCACAGCATTGTGTAGATTATGCCCATACATTTGAGCAATTATGTTGGACGGTTATTGAACAAGTTCAAATGCCAGCACGAGTTGGTTATTTAAATTCCTTTTTGAATTACAGTGATTTTTTTTTGGATTTTCACTCTGAATACCATGTCTCCAGCAGGAATGAATGAAGAATTGGATTGGTCAACTTTGCTGTAAGATGAAATTTATTGGAAAGTATTGGGACTATTTCATTGGCTATTGTTTTCGTACTAGTGATCCTGATAGGTTGTTTCCAGTCACATGGGTTTGTTTAAATGGAAGCCATGAGGTTCATTTGAATGAGGCATAAGGAGATGCCAAACAGGGAGATCTAGTCCGAAGTAAAAGGGTTGAAGTTTTCATGGATTCATCACCATTCCCTAAGGAAGGATTTTCATCCAAAATGGGGCCACGTTGGGTTTAGTAATCACTCTGAGAGATATCTATTTAAAAATTCTATGAACATGCAGATTGAACTTTTTAGTAAAGATTAACCACAACAGAAGTATAAAATTTTTATCTCATTGAACATTTTATTAGGATTAAAATCTTTATATTTGTTAAAAAAAAAAAATTTCAAAAAAACTTTTGTTAAATAGACTGTCATGACAAAAAATTGTTTTAGGTGGTTGGGAGGATGTTGTTGATACAGTAGTAGTCCACAGTAACCTGGATGGTACTGTAATTGGACCCTTTGTGAAACTACTTGGGTACTTGCCAGGTTCTTATGGCCTGGATTGGCCACTCTTGGAGACAGGATGCTGGGCTTGATGGACCCTTGGTCTGACCCAGTATGGCAATTTCTTATGTTCTTACCACTTTCCATCACATATTATAATTTGTTTTGACAGCTTGTTTTTTTGTCCACTCGGTTAAGTGGTAGGATGTATTATTATTATATTGTCACTCTGCTATGGAGTTTTTCTATTTAGGGGAAAGTTGGGAGGCAGGTGGTAAGGTTCCTGCCAGATTCCTATGTTGCAGCAAGGCTATTAACAAACACGAAGAAAAGAGACCACATTACTCCAGTATTGAAATCATTACACTGGTTGCCATTAGAGTATAGAATCAAACATAAAGCATTATGTATAATACATAAGATAATATATGAAGACAAAAACAAATGGCTGAACTCTACCATCAAGCTACATGTGCCTCAAAGGGATCTCAGATCCTATAATAAAGGATTATTATCAATACCAAATATAAAATCAGCACGCCTGAGTGAGGTTAGAGACAGGGCAATTTCGGTCGCAGGACCGAAACTTTGGAACAGCTTGCCTCCAGAGTTGAGAATGCAGGAGGATTTAAAACGATTTAAGAAAGATCTGAAAACCTGGTGCTTTCAAGAAGCTTATGGAACCGAGATTTAAAAGATCATTGAAAGCCGGACTCCACATGAAATTTTTCCTATTTTTCTTATCTATTGAGTTCCTCTCTATTTTATCCTTTTTTAGTTTTTAAGCTTTTAATATGATGTTTAACTTAACTAATTATTCTTATTGTTTTATTAATATTGTATTTCATATTTCTTACTTGTTTTAGCTACATTGTAAACCGTAAAGATAGAATCATGTGTTCTGACTCATGGTATATAAGAAATGCATAAATAAATAAAATAAATAAATATCATTAGCACTCTTATCTGCCATGCCTCTGAGAATCCTGACTCCGTATACTCCCTTTCCCTAGCATTTCAAATAGCTAAGAGGGCTATATGCAGAGGGGATCCCCATTTTTTGCTTTCTCGCTGATCTGATTTGTGCCGGGCCGTCCTTGCCTCAGGCAGCAGATTGTCAAGAGCCGCCCCTGTTATTGGGAACTCATCATGCCACAATCGAACAAAGTTTAGGAGGACATACACAAAAGAGTAGTTGGTGCTCACCTGTCTGGACAGGGATTATAAAACCATTTCCAAACATTTGGGACCTCATTCACCCACTGTCCAACCAATAGTCTACAAATGGAAATGCATGCTAATCAGCTCATTACTAGTCTAATACAGGCAAATCAAATAACGTGTCTTGCCTCAAAAATCCAAGCCACATTATTTGATTCAAAATTAGAGAAATGTTAAATGCAAAAAATTGAAAGTGGAAGAAAGTGATTGAAAGGGTGTTTAGTAATGTGAATCGTAACAGGTTAAGAAAGTGATGAGGGAACTGTAACTCTAAATATTTTTCTTTTGTCTTCCACTTTTTAATCTGTTTCTTCTGTTTACCAATGTAGAGAGCCTAAAGTTGTTTTTATATGATTGTGTATGTTATTATGTAAACCATTTCTATAATTATTAACTGGTAAGCATTATATATTGCAATTCGCTTGCAATAAAAACTATTGCAATTCGCTTCTCTTTGGCCTTCCATATTCATCCATCAAACCCCTCCAAATGCTACAGAACTCTGCAGCCAGAATCCTTACCAATACGAATAAAAGAGATCACATCACCCCCATTCTCAAGCTCCTCCACTGGCTGCCTATAAAGCAAAGGATCCTATATAAAGTACTCACCGTAATTCATAAATCCATTCACAATATCTCTCCTCTTCAATTATGTAACCAACTACGCCCTCACTCCTCCTCTAGACCCATCAGAGGAGCATATAAAGGCACACTCTATGTACCTTCAACAAAATCCTCGCATCATAAACATGCCATATCTACAGCAGGCCCCATTCAATGGAATGCGCTCCCACCAGACATTCGGCTTGAGTTCTGCCACTCTTCATTCAAAAAAAAACTTAAAACCTGGCTCTTTAGCCAAGCTTTTCCAGGACCATGATCATCATTTTTTCCCCTCCAACCAGCAAGAACATATCTTCTTCACAAACCCCCATTTTCCATACCACTACCTACTTCGGTATCTAATCTCTTGCTGCAGGACACTTGAGACTTTCTCACTTATACGTTATAATTTTTATGCTCAATAAGACCTGTCAACTTAATTGTTTAAGTCTTTTTTTTTTTTTTTTTTTCTCCTTTATCTTTTGGTCATCAATGTTACAACGTTATTGTTAAATTTTGAACTTATGTACACTGTTCCAAGTTTCATAACCTTGTTCTATGTAATGCCTTTTGGCAATTTTCATGTTCTGTTTCAATGTAAACCGATGTGATCTTTATTTCATATAGGAACACCGGTATATAAAAATCTAAAAATAAATAAATAAATATATAAATTTATTAAATAAAGTGTCTTAAATGAATTGGGCATTTTCATATGTGAGTTGGAATTGACATTGTGGAAAAAGTGTCCATCATAAAATATTATTTGGGGTGCATAGGATTATTAAATGAATTCCTAGCATTGCTTACTCTTTAATCTTGTTTGTCTTTAATTTGCTCTAGTTTATGGAAGATGGAAAGATATGTTCAGATATTTTTGCAGAGTCTTTGTGCTAGTTCCTGCTGCAGAAGGATGGTAAGAAGACTTTCTAATACTGTGCAGAGTAATTTCTCCCATTATTAAGGGCCTGATTTACAGGGAGGATAGCTTTCAAATGACCGCGTGCAAGTCCATAAACATATATATATATATATATATATATATATATATATATATATATATATATGGCCGGGCACAGATCTACCTTTGTATTTTATAAACCACTATGTCCTATACACATTGCTTATAAAATATATGTAACTCTACCCTAAAACATTTGTGTGAATATATAAGTAAATAAACTGGATAAGTTTTTATTTATCCATGTAAGTGGCGACAAAGCCGCCACTTTACCAGATAAGTCTTAGAGCTAATTATCCTGGTAAGTCTTAGAGCTAATTATCTGAATAAATAAGATAGTCAGATAAGTCTCAAATAGAAGTACTTATGTGGCTGTCTTACTTAGCTGGATAATAGGCTCTAGTTGAGATTTATCTGGCTACAGGTCGATACTGTAAGGCCGCGTTAGAAAGAGTGCGGCAGTGCCGGGCGCACCCTCGTTCCCCGCACACACAGTTCACTTCACATACCGCTCGAAACTCTATGTAAATTGCTTGCAAATGCAAGCCGTGTCTGCGAAGCGTTAGGGAAGCATTAGGCCCGCGCAACCCATTTTACTGTATAGGCGCAACCCATTTTACTGTATAGGCGCTTAAAAAGGCGCTTAAAACTTACGGGCGGGAGCTGGCGGGCGCACGTTCGATCCAGGCGCCGGCGGGAGCCGGCGGGCGGGTGGGCGCCCATTCATCCAGGCGGTGGCGGGAGCCGGCGGGCAGGTGGGCGCGCGTTCGATCCAGGCGGAGGGAGCCGGCAGCGAAAGCGGCCTCCGGCAGCACCCGCCGACAGTGAATGAATGCACGCCTGTGTACGCCCGTGCGATTTCGGCGCTCAAGGCGTGACGTCACGACGCTTGACGTCACGGCATGTGACATCGGCGTTCGCTAATGCACTGCCTTGAGCGCCGAAATTGCACGGGCGTACACAGGCGTGCATTCATTCACTGCCGGCGGGGGCTGCCGGAGGCCGCTTTCGCCACCAGCTCCCTCCGCCTGGATGAATGCACGCCCACCCGCCCGCCGGCTCCCGCCACCGCCTGGATCAAACGCGCGCCCGCTCGCCGGCTCCTGCCGCCGCCTGGATGAACGGGCGCCCACCCGCCCGCCAGCTCCCGCCGGCGCCTGGATCAACGCGCGCCCACCCGCCCGCCAGCTCTCGCCGCCGCCTGGATGAACGGGCGCCCATCCGCCCGCCGGCTCCTGCCGCCGCCTCGATGACCGCCCGCCCGTGTGGAGATGGGGGATTCGGAAAGTGACAAGGTATTTATATATATATATATATAACAACTTTATGCTGCAAATGTTAGTATATATGGAGGTCGTCCATAGTGCAGTCCGGTACGTAGCTGTTCGAACACCACACTAACACCAGGTAGAGGGTAGGCGGTAAACTAACAGGTTAAGAACGCGGCAAAATAGCAGGTTACAAAGGAGATAATCGGAGCGCGCGTCACATTATCGGAGGGGAATAGCTAATTCGTTCATTAAATAGCTAATTCGTTCATTTACATATCATATACATGCTGGGTGCGGAAAGGGTTACGCGTCTGTTTCAAGAAGCGCTAAGGACGCGTGAAACTGGAGACTATCGCAGGATCGCCTTACGCGTCCGAATTGTGCGCCCACAGCGGGTTACAGACGGGAAATCTCCAACCGCACGTTACAGTATCGAGCTGTTAGCCAGATAAGTAATGCCTTTTAAAGCTTATCCATCAAAGCTACCACATAGCTATGTGAGTTGGAATTTATATGGTTGAGTGGCACAGAACTGCTGTACGCAAGTCTTTTTTTTTTTTTTTTTCACTTTATATTTTAAAAATATACGTGGAAAATTTACATGCAAAATTAAAGTAGTACTTATCCTGGGATTAAATCACTTTCTACACGTGCAAGTCTGCAAATTTTCTAACATACATGCCTGCATGAAATTACCAGTTTTACCAGTTAGTCTGGTTTGCTCAGTCTTTCTTCAGGTCATTGAGATCCTTCTGGTTCTTCGGCCTGAACTTCCCCCAGCTCACCCAGTCAGTTCTTCACATAAAGAGATTTAATATCACTTACATCAGATAATGAGCAGGTATAAGGATACTTGAGTAAACTGCCAAATCTACACATGCAAGTCTCTTATAAAATAGCAACTTACAATGTGTACATTTTGGGCCTGTCCCTAGACCGCCCCTTCTTTTCACACAAACCCTTATTCATGCGTGTATGTTTGAGGTTTATAAAATGGCATATACGCAAGTACTTGCTATTTATGTGCATATATGCTAATCTTTACGTATGTAACGTTTTGAAAATTCATCTTTAAGGCTTTTTCCCCATTTCATGTCTATGGCCCTCCTCCTCCTGCTACTACTGCTTATTTCTATAGAGCTTCTACACAGATGCATACCTAATGATGATTGTGCCTAGTGTGTATTACACTAACCTTTTAACTATTAACATATAGTAACATACGGGCCGATACAGTAAAGTCTGCGGGAGAGCTCTCCTGTGCGCACGATTCTGTATTTAAATGAGGCCCGGTGGTAAAAACAGGCAAAAGGAGGCGCTAGGGACACTAGTGCATCCTTAGCGCCTCCTTTTGGACTGGACCGGCGGCTGTCAGCGGGTTTGACAACCAACGCTCAATTTTGCCGGCGTCGGTTCTCGAGCCCGCTGACAGCCATGGGCTCGGAAACCGGACGCCGGCAAAATTGAGCGTCCGGTTTTCGACCCGACAGCCACGGGCCGACTTCAAATTTTATTTTTATTTTTTTTTTTACTTTTTTTACCCTTCGGGACCTCCGACTTAATATCGCCATGATATTAAGTCGGAGGGTGCTCAGAAAAGCAGTTTTTACTGCTTTTCTGTGCACTTTCCCGGTGCCCGAAGAAATTAGCGCCTTCCTTTGGGTAGGCGCTAATTTCTGAAAGCAAAATGTGCGGCTTGGCTGCACATTTTGTTTTCTGAATCGCTCGGGAATACCTAATAGGACCATCAACATGCATTTGCGTGTTGAGGGCGCTATTAGGTTCGGGGGATTGGACGCGAGTTTTCGGCCCCTTACTGAATAAGGGGTAACACTAGCGTGTCGAAAACGCGCGTCCAATGGCGGGTTAAATGTACTGTATCGGCCCGATAGTAATGAAGGCAGAAAAGGACCGATGGTCCATCCAGTCTGTCTAGCAAGCTTCTTATGGTAGTATCTGCCACGTCATGCAGGTTACCCTGTCTTTCTCATAAGGGTAACAACTGCCGCAGCATGAAGTTATTCCCCTAAGCCTTATGATAACCCATAAAAGGTTTACTGCTAGCACATTTTTTCTGGGTGATGAGCCTCCTTGAAAATTCAAACAGATCTGCTTGACGTGCTTTGCTTATGGACTTGGCCGTAGAAGAAGTCCTTTGCTTTTTCCCTTAAGTCTTCGTATCAGTACCCTAGACAGTAAAAGTCAGGGCTCATGTTTGTTGTTGTCTGAGTTCAATTCCTCTTTCCCCCACCTCCTGCCAAAGTGGAGAGCGATGTTGCAGTTGCATCAAAGCTTATTGGTTAAGGGTAGTAATCCCATGCCTTCTGTTAAGGGTAGTATGATATCTTAGTGGAAATTATGGCTCGTGTGTATCAGAAATAGTAACTTTTTGGTGTGCTAGATAAAGATACTTGCTTTTTGATGCCAGAAATAACATATATATATTTCTGTTTTAGTGCCCAAATTATGAATGACCAGCTGATGATAATGAACACGCCGTGTAAGGACTTTCAAAAGATCTCATTGCAGCCTACACAGCCTCTTCCCAGTATTCAAAATCCAATTTCAACGCTCAACCCTCAGACTGCAGACATTGTTGCTGCCTTTTCTAAGCACACTGGAATGAATCCAGTGTGGGCACAAAAGTAAGGTCATACACAGTGAAATGAAAAGATAATTTGCAAGGCAAAAGTTTTACATTTCCTCGCACAGTACAAAAAAGTGACATTTTTCTTTTCATAGATCAGATAATACAGTGACATTTTTCATCTCCTAGTATGCATATTTTAAAAACATGTTTTCCATTTAACAGGATAGTGACACACAACTGCATCATGTGCACACTTGCCTCCTCTCTCCAGCTTACATAATTGCCCAACCGATTGTTATTTTTCACTGTTTTCTACTTTCTGTGTTGTTACTTTAAACGTGTGTTGCTTGCTAGGTTATACAACACTTTCATTCTAATTAATCGGCATTTCTTTAGATATGGTTTTACATCATTTGACATATACTTTACCACATATCAAACCAGTTCTAATCTTAAATTATTAGGTTATACCACATGGCATTACCAGCTTTCAGTTGTCTTTATTTCTACATATAAAATATGGGAACCTGCATTGCTTACCTCAATCTGAGCTAGAGAGTTTTTCCAGAGTTTAGTCAGCTCAGGAACTGTGAGCAGAAGGTAAAGCTTGCAGTGAAATTGATTGGCTTAGGATTGCATGAGCCCTGCTATGGATGCTGAAGCCCGAGAGTGTTTCTATCATGGCAGCCGCTAACAGCATTCCACTCCCTATAGGCTTGAAGGTTAATGGTGACTTAAGTAGCAATTTGGGAAAATGACGTGTGGGACCCGGCACGTGCACATGGACGCAAGTATTTTATAACATGCACACACATTATAAAATACATGGACCGCGCACACATACGCGCCAGATTTTATAATCTGCGTGCATGTGTGTGGGCGGCGCACGCAAGGGGGGGTAGATAATTGCAATTTCCGCGTGGCGACACATCTAGGCCTTCCCCAGTTCCCTCCCAGTCCGCTCCAATTAAGGAGCGGACTGGGAGGGAACTTCCTTACCCCCTACTCTAACCTCCCTTCTTCCCCTTCCCCTCTCCCTTCCCCTTCCCCTCTCCTCCCCAACCCCTAAATCTACTTTTTTTTTTTTTATCTTTGTTGCTCAACTTACTTCAGCTCCTGGGCTGAAGTAAGTTGTGTGCGCAGCAGCCAGCCAGCGCACAAGGCTCCGGGATGGCGAACAATGACGCTGTCCTGGCCCGCTCCTTCCAAGAGGCCCGACACTTGAGCGTGTACCGGCCTTTACGTGCATGGCCGAGCCTCTTGGAAGATTCACCCAGCGCACGTAAGGCCCGGCCAAGCGTGTAAAGGCGGAATTTATGTGCACCAGGCATTTAAAATCTGCCCGTAAATGAGAAGTCAATCAAAGTGCAGGTATCTACATTGAGGAGGGTTCCGCCATGCTTATAAAAACAATTCGAGCCTTACAAAGGAAAGGATACAAAAGCCATCTTTGATACATTTGACACCTACTCCAGGCCTGCAGAAAAATGCAATATATGAAAGATATATATTTGGCTGCTGCTGCAAACAGGAGGGTGAATCCATTGACGATTCCTAAGGACAAAGGTTGCACCCACTCTTGTAATCTCACATTTCATATTGTTCAATGGGTAAACCGTTGTGATGGTATTACTAAACGACAGTATAGAAAAGTTGTCAAATAAATAATAATCTAAAGTTGTGGTATAGGATGTTTAAAAAAAATCCAGTCTCGTAAATGTCATAATAAACATGCAATAATATACATATGTAAATTTTGGCAATTCAGACCTCCTACTTTCTGGGGCCACATCAAAGTATGCAATGATATCCTGGAATAGGTTGAAGCCTGGAAAGGCTGAAGAGGTTAGGGCTGTTCAGGTTGGAAAAGAGACAGCTGAGGGGGGATATGATAGAGGTCTTTAAGATTATGACAGGTCTTGAACGAGTAGATGTGAATCGGCTATTTACACTTTCAGATAATAGAAGGAGTAGGGGGCATTCCATGAAGTTAGAAAGTAGCACATTTAAGACTAATCGGAGAAAATTCTTTTTCACTCAACGCACAATAAAGCTCTGGAATTTGTTGCCGAGGATGTGGTTAGTGCAGTTAGTGTAGCTGGGTTCAAAAAAAGGTTTGGATAAGTTCTTGGAGGAGAAGTCCATTAACTGCTATTAATCAAGTTTACTTAGGGAATAGCCACTGCTATTAATTGCATCAGTAGCATGGGATCTTCTTGGTGTTTGGGTAATTGCCAGGTTGTTGGGGCCTGGTTTGGCCTCTTTTGGAAGCAGGATGCTGGGCTTTATGGACCCTTGGTCTGACCCAGCATGACAGTTTCTTATCTTCTTATGTACCCCTGGGCAGACCCTGATGCTCAGCTGCTTCCTCGGACCACTGTCAAAGTTGAGGCTACTTGAAATGTGGGGGAAACGCTATTTCATATGAGACCAGTAATTGGGAAAAGATCTCCGCCTCCCACTTCCCGCTGGATTACAGTTGGGCAGGGTATGATCCTTCCTGGTGAAATTAGTCATGCTACACTGTTCGCACGGATGCCCGGGGGGGGGGGGGGGGAACATATCCCTGTTTTGATCCAGTGACACCCCAGTATGGATCTCAGTTTCGGGCCTTTACACAGCTCGGACAGAGTGGAGACCAGACACATAAACATCACCTCACAAACTTTATACTTGTCATCTTATTATAATGTCTCCCGACCTCTGAGACTGTAATGAGGCTAAGACTCAAGGTTAGTGGAGCTTCAACCTTCAATGTACTTTAACACTCGTTCCAGATACCATCCGACAAGCTCCTATGTGCCTACACTCCAGTGTTTTCTGACAACGCACCGCACACCAAAAAAAAACTATTGTTTTCCTGGAGATTTGGAAGTGCATCACTCCCTAAATGCATGGCTCCTCGTTCTTTTTCCTTTTTTTGTTTTTTGTTTTATTGAGTTTTGCAAATATATACAACAATTAAAGTGTAATGCAGAACACAGTAGCAATCAGTAAACAATGGCTATTATGTCACTTCTCGTTCTACAGTAACAAAATTTATCATTAAGAACTCCCTTCCCTTCTTCTCTAACCCGCCTCTCCCCTCCCCACATTTTAAGGCAGTTATTGTCCATCCTCTGTTGGTTGCGCTAGGAGTAAACTTCTTAATACAGTTGTCTTGTATGTAGTCTCACAATATACAGTCAGTTGTTCACAGCCAGGGCGGAATGATTCTTCATCAACCAGTGATGTATCCAATGTGGTGAGTAAGGCATCAAACAACAATACACCCCCATCTTCCCCGCTTGTTATCGGTGTAGGTTTCTCAAAAGTCACAGGATATCAGTGGTAGATGTACCTATAGTCTCGAATTTAAAGGTAGATGTCACCAATTCTTAACTATTACAACTTGGAGGTCGTAATGGTTTCCATACCAAGATGTGGGTAGACATGTTCTCATGCTGTTCTGCTGTTAAGAAATCTAATCGACGGTGAATTTGTAATTTGGTTAGTACCTCATACAATATTGGTATTCTTATAGATTTCCAATGTTGGGCAATCGATATGCTGGAGGCTAACAGTATGTACGTACTTAGCCTTTGTTGGTGTCTATTTAAAGCTTCTATGGGCGCAATTTAAAAAGCTGACATGGGAGATAATGAGATACGAGTCTAAAATATCTGATTCAACCAATGGGTAATAGCTTACCAAAAAGGTACTATCATCTTGCATTCCCACCAAATATGATAGTAAGAACCAATAACGATGCATTCCCTCCAGCACTTTGGTGACATTGAGGGGTATATTCTATGCAATTTTTCTGGGTCTAAATGCCACCTGTAGAGCATTTTATAGCTGTTTTCTTGTAGGTGGGCAGATATAGAGCACTTAGTCGCTCTTTGAAATAGAATGCCTCTTAATTTAGTAGAGATATGCTCTCCTAAATCTGCTTCCCATTTTAAATATGTGAGGTAGGATGGGGTTTTCGACAGTAGTAAGTAGGCAATATAATTTTGAGACCCTTTTGGTTAAGGTGCCTGTCCTGATGCACATATTCTCAAAGAGGGAGCGTGACCCCCGCAATTTGTGGGTTTTACCAATTTCTTTAATAAAATGCCTAACTTGGGCATAGGGTAAGAAACTGTTCGGCAATAAAGCATACTTATCCACTAGTTGGGATATGGTCATTATCTCTCCTCCCTGGAACAGGTGTCCAGTAGTGATAATGCCCGCTGATTGCCATGCCTGGAAGGCTTCAGACTAATAGCCAATTGCAAACTCTTTGTTATGAAATAAGGAAGTTTGATAATAAAAGGTGTGATCCCCAACCACTTTTCCTTTCCACCTAGCCCAGATCTTTAACATGGTCTCTAATGACCATGGTAAGCATTGAGTGTGTGTCCATGTGTTTCTAGGCTGCCAGGGCATTGCAGCAATGGGTATTGCTCCGATCATTAGTTGGTCAGCGATGACCCATTGCTTTGGGTTATGCACTCTTGTCATATCAATAACTGCTTTTAGTTGAGCAGCAATATAATAGGCTTGTAGATCGGGTACCCCAGCCCTCCCTGTTTTTTGTGTTGGTATAAAATGCGCCTAGCTACCCTGGGTGGTCGGCACCAAGTAAAGTCAAAAAGTTTCTTTTGTGTCTTACGCAAAAAAGCTGCTGGCAGGAGTGTGGGTAGCGTTGTAAATAGATATAAAAATCTGGGTAAGACGTTCATCTTAATTATTGCAGTGCATCCAAGCCATGTAAATGGTCCCTTGTGCCATTTATCCAGATCCTTGTCAATGGTTCTAGATAGAGGTGTGTAATTGAGATCATGAAGATCGTTCAAGTTAGCGTTAATATAAGCCCCTAAATATTTTATTTTTAGCCTACCGAAAGGAAAATTTTCTAGTTATATGTTGTATGTCACTCTGTGGTAAGTTAATACTTAACAGCTTGGATTTTTCCAGGTTTACTTTAAATCCAGAGATGCTGCTAAACCGGTTTAGTTCAGATTCTACCTCTGTTAATGATTGAGTGGGATGTGCCAGAGTGAACACGATATAGTCTGCAAAAAGGGATAGTTTGAAACTACAGTCCTTTAGAAGAATCCCCTGTATTGCATTAGACATCCAGATCCTGGTTATGAAAGGTTCGAGAAATATGGTGAATAATAATGGAGAGAGAGGGCAGCCCTGTCAAGTGCCTCTCCCAATCACAAGTCTGTCTCCATAACCCCATTAACCTTGACCATGGCTTGTGGGTGATTATATAGCTGGGAAATCCAATGCAAAAAAGGTGGACCAAAATTCATCTTGGCTAAGGTTTGAAACAAGAAAGGCCAATGGACCATGTCAAATGCCTATTCTGCATCTATGGATAGCAGCACAGCTGGAATGCACTCCCTCCTTGACCGCCACACCAGGTCTAAAATTTTCCTTACGTTATCGGCCACCATGCCCTGGGGCACAAAGCCCACTTGATCGGAGTGTACTAGAAAAGGTAAATATTTAATCTCAATGCCAATATTCTAGCCAAAATTTTCAAATCTTGGTTGATTAGAGAAATCGGCCTATATGAGCCACATAAAGTAGGGTCTCTGCCTGGTTTGGGCAGCACTGTTATGCCAGCTGTGTTTGATTGGGCAAAGAGGGAGCCACAGTCTCATATATGATTAAAGAGCTCCATTAAATGTGGTGCCAAACACTCCGGGAGAGCTTTATAGTATTCCCTGGGTAGGCCGTCTAACCCTGATGATTTGCCATTTTTTAAGAGATTTAATCACTAGTGTTACCTCTTCAATGGAGATGGGGGTCATCCAATGCTTCTTGTTGTTTCAGATTCAGCATAGGGATCTCCATGCTGTTTAAATAATCTGTTATATCAGAATCTTGGATCTGTTTATTAGAGCTGTATAGAGTAGCATAAAATTCTGTAAAACACCTAATTTCTGTGGGGTCCCTGGTGATATGATCACTGGTATCTTTTATTTTTGTAATTATACTCTGGGATAATCGTGCCTTCAGCTGGCAGGCTAATAGTTTTCCTGCCTTATCAGCAGACTGGGATTGGTAGTGTTGTGTGGATAAACAGCTAATTTCAATTAATAATAATTGGCCTGTATGATCCCTTTCCCGTTTGACTGCAGTTGCTTTGGCTATGCAATGCCCTCTAATTATGGCCTTGGAGCATTCCCACAAGCAGCCCAGAGATGTCGATTGATTCTTATTAACCTTAAAGAATTCTGTCAAGTGGTGTGCTAGTTGCTGAACAAAGGTTTTTTGTTTAAGCAAGGAGGTATTGAGCCGCCAGTAGGTCTGTCCCCCACGTCCTCCCTGAACCGCTACATCCAGCCATACCATCCCATGATCCAACCAAGTGATCGGTTCAATCTAACTTTGTTTAACTTTGGTGATCAAGCAAGTGTCCACCAGGAAAAAATCGATGTGGGAATATGAGTTATGAGGCTTAGAGTAGAATGTATAAGTCCTGGTGGTTGGGTTATTTTGGCGCCAGATATCTACTAAGTGCCACTCCTTCATAGCAGCTCGTAAGATGGCTCTAGCTTTTTCCCCTCAGGTTGTTTATGCTTAGTACTGTTATATGAATTATCCAGCTCAGTGTGCTTAGTGAGATTAAAATCGCCTCCCCAGATTACATTACCCTCCCCGTGCCTGTCCAGTATTTACTGTATTTTGGGTACAAAAGTTTCTTGATCTTGAGTGGGTGCGTAGAAAGACAGGAGTGAGTAGATATTGGTACCCAGTTTGATTTTAAAAAATACAAATCTACCTTTATCATCTAGAATTTATTCTATCATATCAGAGAATTGTTGATGAGATGAGAATACCTGTCCCTGCGTATTTATTAGCCTTTCCTGCTGCGGCTAGATATACATGTGGGAAATCTCGAAAAGATATCAAGTGCTTGTGTCTTTTTCTAAGATGTGTCTCCTGCAAGAAGATAATAGTAATATTTAATCTCTTTAGGTCTCTATGAAGCAAATACCATTTAGAACATAAGAACATGCCATACTGGGTCAGACCAAGGGTCCATCAAGCCCAGCATTCTGAATTGAGACCTTTAACATTTAACGTGGCAATTCTAAGCGCCATGTTTCATATAAATAGAGGGGCAGATTTTAAAAGGCCTGCATACGTAAATCCGGCTTCCCCGTGCCAAGCCTATTTTGCATAGGCTCGGCGACACGAGCAAGCCCCGGGATGTGCGTATGTCCCGGGGCTTTGAAAAAGGGGAGGGAAGGGGGTGGGGGCATGGGCAGGGCACGCAAGTTACGCCTGCCAGAGGCAAGCGTAAATAAGACTACAACATGACTATACAAGACTTGTTATACAAGACTATAACATGGCTGCACGCGCATGTTATAAAATCGGGCGTAGATTTGTGTGCGCCGGGTTGCACGCACAAATCTATACCCGTGCATAGATACTAAAATCTGGCCCAGAGCATATAATGTGAGAGGCAGACACAAGCCCTGCTATATCCTTAAGGATCCCACCCCATCTGCGAGAAGTTACTGGTATGGTTAGTTTTCTATTTCCTGCGCAGCAATGTATCATACTATTATCTTCTTTCCCCTTCTTAGGTTGCGGGTTAACTTTTCCCCCCTCTCCCTATATGTCCGTTTTCCAACCACCGCGGATCCCCTCTTAGGGGAACTCGCCATCCCGTACAAGAAGTTCCCTTCCCCCGCCCTCCCCCCACTTAAATAATTTTAAATCAAACAGTATTGAATAAACATTTTCACCTGAAACCATTATTTTATATTAATATTTAAACTTTAAACTGTGCCTTCAGCACAAACCCTATGTAAGAGTCAGAACTTGAACCTGTAATCATGCGAACTTCTCTTCTTTTTTTTTTTTTTTTTAAATGTTTCTTTCCATACTTGACATTTTGCCTTGCATTAAGATCAAGTGTCGCAGTTCAAAATCATCCTTGGTCCGATAAACCATCTTGTACAGTGCTCTGTTGGTGAGTTGCACGCTGTTTAGGCCTTTCAACCCGCTGCCATTTGGGAGCCATGGCTGCCTGGGGTTTAGGAGACTCCTTTGGTAGCGCAGGGAGCACGAGCACAAGGCCTGCATCATGGAAGGTGGTAATGGCGTCTGTCATTGTTTTCAGCCGGTATGTTTTACCTGCGTGTTGGAAAGGCAAGGCAAACGGGAAATTCCAACGATACTTTGCCCGTCGAAGTGACTCGGTTACCGACCGTAGCTCATACCTCTTTTTCAAGATACTCATGGCGAGATCTTGGCACACTGCGACTTTCGAATTTTGCCAGTCCCAGAGTTTTTTCTTACACACAATGGTCAGTAGTTGTTCCTTCTGGGTGAAACTTTGAAAGTTTAGGATGAGGTCTCTGGGTTTATTATCTCTGCGTGCCTCTAAGGCCTGATGTGTGTGCTCGATGGTAATAGCGGGGGCCTCATCTTCTCCACTCCATTCGCTCCCGGATGGCATTTGAGTTAGGAGAAATGTGCAGAATGCTTTTGCTGTGGCCATGCTGTCCGCAAATTCTGCTGTTTCTGGGATCCCTCTGAGCCGAATATTGTGGCGCCGCGACCTATTCTCTAGATCTTCTAGTTTCTCTGTAAGCAGAGTAATCTCCGTTTTTATCTCCTCTTTATTTTTTCCAGATCTTTTATGGCCGTGTCTTGGTCATCAGTGTGCATATCTAGCTCATCTACTCTGTGCCCTAGAGCTAAGAAATTATCCCTGAGCTCTGCGAAAGAGGCCAGCAGTTTGTTCTTATTATTTTTAATTTCAGATCATAGATCTATGAACCATTCTTTCATAAGCAATTTGGTAGGTAAGTCAGCTAGGGTCAGCGTGAAATTTGTTGCTGCTTGCGTTGAGAGTATCGGGGCCTCCACTTCCATCCCTTTCCCCTCTCCCGCCACATATTCGGCGATCTCAGTCCCCGCTTTTCTGGACTCCGCAGCCATTCTTGTGAAAGAAAACTTCTGCAACTCACTTTTTTTCTTCGTAGTCATCAGTCCTTTTTTAACAAGTAGTACAGACGTGATCTGGCACTCTTTTGGTTTGGCTGTGCTTGTCTGTTCGGGTGATTTAGGTGAGAGGTCTCAGGAGCAGCAGGTTTAAGTGGCTATCTTGCCTCATGGCGAACAGTGGCGCGCCCCCCCCCCCCCCCCCCCCCCCCTTTGTTCTTTTTCTTTTTGGGAGTAATGTGGCAACTGAGACGCATACCAAACTAGGTTCTTTATGCTACCCTGTAAATCTGCCGACAGGAGACACTGTTTTGCCAGTCATTTATAACCTTTGGGATGTGGTCATCTTTTTTCTTTTGCAAAGCATAGGCAGGGCACCTGCCACATGTACCACATGACCTCTAACCCTTCATTTGGGAAGGGACTAATGCAACAGAGGTTTGTTCTGCGGAGGATGGGGGGATGAAGGGTGGGTTGGGGGAAGAGAGGGGAGGGGGTTGAGGGGTTTGAGGATTTACTGATTTTTTCTTATGGTTAAAGTTATGGGGGGGTTTTAATGATTTGCTTTTCACAGTATATGAACAACACAATATTGAGTGTGTTAGGAAATTTTAGGAATCAAATGACTACTATTTTACCGATGGGGAAAAATTACACTTCACAACCAGATATAGCAGGATTTCCCCTTGGCGAAGGCTGGGTGGAGAATTAGGGTTGTAATTCTTTTGGATTGTCTGAGTTTTATATCTGGTTCTTGGGCATGAAGGTGAGGGTAGGCTGGGGCTCCCACCTGATTACAGGGTGTAAGGGAATGTGGGTGAAGATTCAATTCAAGATGGGCAATGTTGCATAGAATAATCTCTTGGAATGTGAATGGCCTAGGCTCCCTTATTAAGAGAAAGAAAGTTCTTCAACAACTACGAAGACACAAGGCTCAGATCGCATACTCACAAGAGACTCATCTTTCAGACCTGGAGAGTCAGAAATTAAAAAGAGAGTGGGTAAATACATGCGCATTTTCAGCTGCTTATAAGAAAAAAGCTGGGGTGGCAATTTCTAAGCAATTAAACATTACAGGACAGAGAGAGCAGATATATCCTTTTGATTGGGAGTTGGAATGGGGAAGTTGCCACCATCTGTAATTTGATTGCCCCTACTGTCTACTCCCATAAATTCTTTACCTGCATCACCCAAGTTTTAATCGAGTACCAACAAGGTACGCTAATCGTAGCAGGGGATTTTAACCATCTCCACGATTCCATGTTGGATAAATCTCCCCCAGGTCCCTTTCAAAACAAGGAAAAAATGAAGGGGGTAGGTTTTTTATGTAACCACCTAGGCCTAATAGGTATATGGCCTACACTTCACCCGGAGGAGAAGGGTTTTTCACATATAGCCAGGGCACACTCAACAAAATCATGTCTTGACTATATCCTACAATCTCAGGAGGCTTTCTCTAAAGTTCTCAGCAGAAATAAGCCCCTCAGCAGTTTCGGACCATTCAATGGTCTAGATAGACTGGATTTCTCAAGAATGGAGACCTGGAGGTTTCTTGTGGAAATTTCCATGCTTCCTTAAAAATGATATTCATTTCCATCAATTTTTAAAAGAAAAATGGGAAGATTTCATGGCCCACAATCAGCGACTTGCTATATCTCCTCAATTACTATGGGAAACTGGTAAGGCAGTTATTCGGGGAGACATTATCTTTTACATTATTCAGCATAATAAGAGCTTAAATGCCTCCATTTTAGATTTAGAACACAAACTACAGGAAGTAAAAAAGAAGCTTTCACATAAACCTACACATGAGCATAGGCTGGATTATCTCTCTCCACTTGAATGTCTTAATGTTTTACTCCATAAGAAAGCCTACAAATCTTTACAAATGGGTGAATTTAATTTCTTTAAATACAGAAACAAGGCAGGCAGACATTTGTCAACTATGGTGCGTATAACACGTCCCAAAACAGTCATCAACCAAATAAAGACAGCTCAAGGTAACTTGGTCACTTCTAACTCAGAGATCAGCAAAGTCTTTCAAACTTTCTACGAGACCTTATCTAGAGATGACCTCCTGGCAGGTGAGAGAGGCGAAGATTCCTTTTTCACAGATATATCCCTGCCTCAACTCTCTGTGTCTCATCTCAAATATCTAAACAGTGCTTTGCAACCGCAGGAAGTCTTGCAGGTCATTTCCTCTAGTAAGTCAGGAAAGTCCCCGGGTCCTGATGGGTTTTCCTTTCACTATTACAAAATTCTGAGGGACCAACTTGTAGATCTGCTAATCAAATTTTATGAGCATGCCCTTCTAACTAATTACTTTCCTAGGGATTTCAACAGGGGCCCACGTCACAGTTCTTAACAATCCGGGGAAGGATTCTCCTCTTCCCTCCTCTTATCGACCCATCTCTCTCTTAAATCGTGACCTTAAAAATCTAGCAAAAATCTTAGATAATAGAATCAATTTGGTCTTGCCCCTTCTAATTTCGCATAATCAAGTAGGATCCGTAAAGGGGAGGGTAGCAGGCACCCACATTATCAAACTACTATTGGCCATGAAATGTTATCAGATCAGTAGTATCCTTGCACTAGCAATAGGCTTCAATTCTGAGAAGGCATTCGACAGAGTTTCATGGTCATATCTTTTTTCTGTTCTGGAAAGATACGGCTTCCAGAAAACTCTCTTACAATATATTGGGCTGCTTTATCAAAACCCAGTCTCTATCATGATTTCAAATGGTTGTCAATCAGGAGAGGTTCATCTACAATCCGGGGTATGCCAAGGTTGCCCCTTGTCCCCTCTCTTATTTATCCTTTCCATTTACCCCCTTCTGAGGAAAATCAAACTCCATCCTGAAATTCGGGGCTTTAGTGGCCCCAACTTAGATGACCCCCCAGACCGAGATTTTTAAAACAGCTGTTTTTACAGATGATGTGTTGGTATTCCTTACCTCTCCACAAAATTCCTTACCTGTTTTGCTGGCATTACAAGCACAATTTGGCCAGTTTGTGTTATGGTTATTGATGTTTGGATGGTCCCTTGGACATTGTGGCAGCTGACCACACTCACGGGGGCAGTCCCGTGAGGGACCATGGTGTTGGGCTAGACTCTGGACACACAAACACAGATTTGAATCTTTATTTAAACAGTTTTGGAAACCACCAGAGGTGGCAATAGTGAGTAGTAGATGTTGAGCCCGGCTGGGCGAGTATCCCACAGGACGCTGAAATAGTAAATCCTCTGCTTGGCTGTGCTGTAGTGGAAAGAGACTGAGAGTTATGAGTACACAGTGAGAAACATACAGAGTCCCAGGTAGAATGGGAGAAGCTCCGAGACAGGGAGAGCAGGCCCTAGAGGAGCGAGTACCTGATCCCTTAGAGCAGAGAGACTCAGTGGTATTGTACTCACAGCAATTCAACTAGATGAGAGGTCTGGCACTGGAACAGAGGGCAGGCCCTCGAGGAGCGAGTACCTGGTTCCAGGGAAGCAGTACTGTGGAATAGATGGTAGTTGTACTTACAGATGGAAACTGTTAGTGAAGTCTTCCAAGTAGAAAGGGTTGTAGATGCAGGCAGCGACTCAGGGAACATGGGCCCTCGAGGAGCGAGTACCGGTTTCCTGATAGCACCTGAAAGAAGCAGAAGAGGCCCCTGAGGAGCGGGTACCCCATTAGAATTAAGAGTTCCAGATAACGCTGGAGTGGCAGAGAAGCTTCGATACAGAGAGCGTGAATCCCATCCGTACAGTTCCGGTTGCTAACTCGAATAGCTAGCAAAAGTTGTAGGCTTAAATATCTGGGCAGCATGACGTCATCTCAGGGGGACGCCCCTGAGGTTCGCGCCAACGAGGAAATAAAGATGAGGGCGGCGTATGCGCACACCCTATGGTACCTTGGAGGAGCATGGAGGGAAGCAGCACTAAAGCCGGTCCGGGGACGCCGGAGAGGTCAGCAGACAGTCGCCGTGGCAGCCAGTAGTCCGAGGTGAGCGGGAGGAGCCACAAGAAGAGTGAGGTAGGCGGGGTGAAGCCGTCGCAGACCGATCGCAACAGTTTGCAGGATTAAAAATTAACCAAGACAAATCTGAGGCTGTAGACATTAGTGAGAATGTGCGTCAAGGCTGGGAGGGAACCTTTCCCTTGCGCTGGGTTTCCAGCTCTATGAAATACCTGGGGGTTCACATACCACTCAATCTTGATGCTTTTTTTTTTTTTTTTTAATTAATATTTTTATTGAAATTTTCATAATATACAAATTAAATATAAATTCAATTAGACAATAACAATTTTCTTTAAAAATTTTACAATTAAAATATAATTTGTAATTCTTTCCCAAACCCAACTATTCTCCCCCTTTTATTACTAAGTCTTCCCAACTACTTTCCCTAAATACTTTTCCTTAAATTTATAATAAAGAATTGGTTCTAAATAAATAACATCAATATATTTTTCTAATTATTATAAACATTCTCCTTTAAATATATTTAAGTAATATATAACAAAACATTTTTCCATAATTGGAAATATTTTCTTTGTTTTATTTTTTGATGAGGATTTTGAATATCTTTTCTTCTTTGAATTTCATATAATGCAGTATGGTGTAATAATTTTATCCATGTTTCATATAGTGGTACTTCTTCTTCTTTCCAAGATATTAAGGTATTTTTTTTAGCCAATAAAAGTGATAAACATAAAAAAAGATTTTCTCCATTGGACATCCTATTCATGTGTTCACATAAGTGTAAATACAATAATTTACCTGACCATTCAATATTGGTATTTAACATTTTTTCTAAAAAACATTGTACTTTACTCCAATATATTTTTAACTTATGACATTCTGTAAACATATGACAAAAAGTACCATTTTGTATTTTACATTTTAAACATAAATTATTATTCCACAATCTCATATAATAACCTGTTGTTCTAGAAATATAACTTCTATGTATAATTTTAAATTGAATTTATCTTAAATTAGCTATCATTAAATACTTGTA
The DNA here is from genome assembly GCF_901001135.1 of Rhinatrema bivittatum. Taxonomy (NCBI): domain Eukaryota; kingdom Metazoa; phylum Chordata; class Amphibia; order Gymnophiona; family Rhinatrematidae; genus Rhinatrema; species Rhinatrema bivittatum. Next base: position 31,790,344 of record NC_042617.1, on the reverse strand, counting down.
AATTAAAGAAAATGCTATCCCAGATGTGTGAGCCCAGGATGGCCAACATAGCAGTTACAACGTTCATCTCATCCACCATTCCTTTGACCACTCTTTCATATTGCATGCTACAAGCTTATTTCGGGGGGGGGGGGGGGGAAGGGGTAGGGGAAAATGAGAGGGTTACACGTTACGGGTACAAAGGTGACGATTCACAGCCCACTAGTTTCAGGCTCTTTTGCTATACATCTTTAGGTTATCTTCATGCTCAGTCTGGCTGTTATATGTCACCAGATCTTGGGGTTTAGATACTGAACGCTTGGGTTTTCGTTTTTGAATGTCTGGGATAGATGGTCACTGTTATTCATGAAGTTATTTTTATTATTATTTTTATTTGTCATATTTGACACAATATATTGCTGGGTTTGTGAAATTAACTATGGTTCTGCATTGTTAAGACACAGTTTTATGTAGTTGTTCAATAACCCAATAAATAAATGAGAAAAAAAATAAAGCTTCCAAAAACTGCTGCTGCTGTGTTGTAAGGGAATTTTGTCCTCTGTTCAAATGCACTGTGGCAGGAGAGAGAAAGTCTTCTGAGAGCTCTTCATTGCACCAAATATACTGTGTACCTGCAGAGCTGTGAATCTGGTCATATGGCCTCAGCTTGCCTCTCCCTGCACTCTCCTCTCCCCCCCCCCCCCCCCCAACTCATTCTCCAGTTGTCTCTTGCACCACCAGTGACTCCCAGCACAGCATCTTCCTGCACCACATGGGTCTGAGGACGGTGCCTGAATCTTCTTGCTGTTCTCAAAGACTCGCAAGAACAGCACAGGAGTTTGTGCACTCCACTTCTTATATTGAGAGAGCCTTTTGATACAAGTAGAAGATGGCACAGGCTCCTCCTCCTCCACCCCCCCTCCTTCCACAGGTGCCCAAATCTGGTGGTTCTTTGTTTCACTAGAGTGGAGCATTCAAATTCTGTGCATTAAAAGGTAAATTCTGCACAAATTGTGCATTGCCCACATTTCCCTCCAGGAGTAGGTATCCATCTAACGGAATAGGAGGGAACTGAAATAGGGCATCGGCCTAAGAGCCCCTTCATCTGCTATTGTGGGACAGTCTTTAGGCTACAGTGGACCTTGTTTTTACCTGGGGACATTGGCAGGTGCACCCTCTCAAAAAGTTTACTACATGTATTGTGATTATAGTTTGTGTGGTAGCCAGTGGGTTACCACAAATCACATGGCTTAAGTTTGTGGTGAGATCCATTTTAATATTTATTTATTTATTTATTTATTTATTTATTTTAAATCTTTTCTATACTGTCGTTTGGAGGATACCGTCACAACGGTTTACATCAAGGCACATAAAATTAATGATACTGTGATTTGCACATTTACAAGGGTGCCATAAGGTTCGGTAACATAGCTAGTGATCAATAATGTTAAATGTAATTAATCATGTCCATGTCTCTATCTCGGTTTTTATTACAGAATTAACTTTAAGATTGTGACTGGTCCTTTAAAGACTACACACTTAGGGGAGGATTTTAAATGCTCTGTGCCGGCGGCCTATTTTGCATAGGCCGCCGGCGCGTGCAGAGCCCCGGGACGCAAGTAAGTCCCGGGGCTTTTTTAAAGGGGCGTGTCAGGGGCGTTGCCGAATGATGTGGCGTTTCGGGGGCGGCGACGCGGGCGTGGTTTCGGCCCAGGGGCATTCTGGAGGCGTGGCCGCGGCCTCCGGACCAGCCCCCGGGACCGGAATTATTGTTGTCTATTTTATATTTAATATTTAATGATTTACGTTCTTTTGTTCAAAACTCTGTTTAATGTAACGCTTTACCCCCGACAGTTTTGTTCTATCGAAACCGACCTGATTTGATATTTATATCGAAAATGTCGGTATAAAAAACCCTAAATAAATAAAATAAATAAATAAACATGAAGCGGGGCAGCCGGCCGGCGCACGCTGATTTACGTCTGCTTTTAGCAGGCGTAAATCATGAAACAAAGGTAAGGGAGGGGTTTAGATAGGGCCGGGGGGGGTGTGGGTTAGGTAGGGGAAGGAAGGGGAAGGTGGGGGGAGGGCGAAGGACTATGCACTATAGCATATTAAAATTATATTTTTGCATTAGAACTAACACACAAGAGGCCCAAATACATGCTGTTTTAATGCACATTAGATATCCAAACAAGCATTTAACCCACTTTAGAAAATAAGCATCTGAAAGCAGCTAAACATGTAAATCTAATTACAAGTTTTAGAAGTGTTGCACATCATGTATATCCCTAACTATTCATTTAATGTACCCTCTTTTAAATACTTTCAAGAATTTCTTATTTTATCTCCTTCAGATGCCTTGATGAGAATAATTGGAATATTGCTCAAGCTGCAGAGGTTTTTGCTGCATTCAAGGTATTTTTTCTGTCTCTATTAAAACATGTAAAGGAGCACTGTAACAAAGACTTTAAATAATTTCAATCAGCAGTTAAAATAAAGAAATAGTTACACTTTCCATCCTGAATTTTATTTGTTGAGGTGATTTTGTTTTTAAAAGTCTTGCTCATGTAGGGGTTTGTCAGTGTGAGCTGCAGATAGGTCTTTCATGATCTCTCTAATGAATATAAATAAAAGGAAGATGCATTTGTGCACATACAGGCTGATTTTAAAACATGTGCATATTATTTATTTATTATTTATTTATTTATTTTTCTATACCGACATTCGATTTGACATATCACATCAATTTACATATAACATGATGTCTAAGGCCCAAATGGGTCTTATGGGTCTAAGGCATATGGGTGCACGAACAAACAGACGGTGGAATTTTAAATCATGCTCACATTTACATGCCTAAGATTTAAAATTCACCTACTGCGCATATGTATGCTCCTAATTTTAAGCAGTTTCTCGAGCAAACGCGGAAGATATGCACTTTGCAAGGATATGTCAGCTTTAACATACACAGGGAAGCGGATTTTTAAACATGGTCACGTGAAGGCCTTGCCAGTTTTACCCATTTGTCCACCTCAATGTCATTCTTCCTTCTGCACGCCTCCCAGTTGATCCGGACCCCTTACCCAATCGATCTAGGCCTAAACAGAGATTTCTGCACACTTGCACCTCATCAGCAGCAGTAGTAAATGCACCTGGCTAACAGACGGCCACACATTGCAGCAGCTGGTTGTAAAATGGGGCTTTATGCATGCAATATTTATTTATTTTTTTATATACCGCAATTCATGTAGCAAAGTTATTTGGCCCCATCCCAGGATGCCCATGCCCTGCCCTGCCCCCCCCCCCTTTTCTTTTTTCTCACGCACATATGCACACATGACACCTTTTTTTCTTAAATTTTTGGGGTTCTTTACTTTTACCTTTTTAAAATAAGCCTCACACGTGTTCAACCCACATACACGCATATATGGCCCTTTTTTGTGCAAGTAACCTTTCGAAAATTCACCCTGATATTGTTTGACAGGTAAATGTGCATAGCTTGCTTACCCTGAAAACTAAACCTGTTTGTAACTCTCCAGAGCACACATCCTAGCTCATGATGTTCACTACCATAATTCTTAGAAAAATCAAGTATCTGCTTCATCATCTCCATAAACTTGTTCTATTACGCTGATATCTGTAAGATTTGCATATAACATAAACAGAGGGGATTTTTAAAAAAGATGGGCTGCAGTCATAATAAAAGACTTGTAGTCTTTGGCATCATTTCTGTGTGCCGAATCTTGAACAGAGTGTCAAGAAACCAAGGTAGAAGACAGCTAGGGAATGTGAGATACAGAGTTTAATGGAGAAAGAGGAGAAAAATGTGAGCAGAGCATAAAGAAATGATAGATGGAAATACAAGGAAGGAGGAAGGAAATCCAAATCCAGTATGCTTGTGAAATCTAGCAAGGCCCATGATTCAATGTTCCCTCTTACAGACTTAATTGAAATCAATATTTTTATTTCCATAAGGAGCAAGGCATCATTCCAGAAGAAGCCTTCAAGATACTAACAGAATGAAGATTGGACAGGATGTCTGAAGTGAGCATGTTCCAAGTCCTCAGATTAAGACAGAGTTGGTTGCTGGTTTTGTAGTAGAGTTGCACATTTTGAAAGCAGATCGTTCAGGGTTGTTTTGATTTGCAAATTGTTTTATTACCTAAAAGGGTTCCAAAAACATACTTCAAATTACAGTGAGAAATTGGAATCTAAATATAGGAACTTGTGCAGTTCTTTGCCATAGCTATGTTTGTACTTGAGTGTTGATATTGTGTACTTTCAAAGGAAACAAAAAATCTAAATATGTATAGTTCCAGATTTGTTTAATATTTGAAATAGTCAATTTGCCACAAAAGTGACAAGCCTAAATATAATACATACATATTTGGTGGTAAGCATTTTTAAAGTTCCGAATAGGAATTTAGATTTCTTTAAAAAAAAAAAAAAAAAGTTTGTATTTAGATTTCGAACTTTGTCAGTTGATAAAATTCCTTGTAAATCAGTGAACACAATTATATTGTTGTGCTTCAAAGTAAGCACATAAACTAAGCAGTATATTTCTTGGCTTTGTGTGATAACACAGTTAAAGTAGTAATAAGTGTTTGAAAATCATAATTGTACAACAGCTTACAGAATTGTCAGTTTGCATTAGGTAAATAAACCTTTGAAAGATCATGATTAAAAATATTGACAGCTTGATGTCTTCTCAGCAATTACCTGTATTAATTTAAAAAGTTGCATTTAAAAAAATGTAAAGAACATTTTAAAAAAAGGAAATTCCACAGTAAAAATAAAAATGTATTGCACAATCTGGGATAGAAATAATAGATCACTTTAAAAGGATACCCCCTTAGAGGGGCACAGTTTAGTGGCTTATTTTTCAAATTGCAGTGTCACACATTAATGCACACAGTTAGTAAATTAAAAATGAAGCTTCCTCTGAACTCAGGCAGGCCATTCTAAAACTAGTGGGTTATGCACTCCTACCAGCAGATGGAGACGGAGTAAAGCTGACATACAGCCGTGCCACAACATCAGCCTGCTAGTATTCTCTGTCTCCAGCAGATGGTGGACATGCATCTCCCTACTGGGGATTGTTTGCAGTAAAAAAAAGAAGAGAAAATAGAAGATAAAAGATTTCGGCACACCACTTGAGCTCCTGAGGTGACACCTGTTTGATCACTCTCTCAGTTGAGCGTTTTAAGTCTGGGAGCGGGATTCAGGCACACTACTTAGCCAGATAATATCGCTACTTAGCTGGATAAGTTAAGGCTTAGCCGGATAAGTTTTCCATCCAAGTTAGACCTGCTCAATAGATGTATCTGTCTAAGTTTAGACCTGCTATGAGCAGGTCTAACTTGGATGGAAAACTTATCCGGCTAAGCCTTAACTTATCCAGCTAAGTAGCGATATTATCTGGCTAAGTAGTGCCCTGATTTGCCCATTGCCCTCAAGTTAGCCAGCTAGCTAGATAACTGGATAAGTGACTTATCCGGCTATCTAGAGGCCACTGAACATAACCGGTTAGCTGGCTAAGTCCTATTTATGTGGTGACTGAATCTTGGGTCCCGTACCAACTTTGTGCACACCCATACATAGTCATACAGCTGAATATCGTTGTAACTTAGATAAGCGTTATCCGGCTAAGTTAGTTAGCTGTATAGGCCATGAATATCTACCTCACAATATTTTATAACCTATGCTCAAACAATTTGCACAGGTTATAAAATATGAGTACATATGCACACCAATGTGATCACATATTAAAAACTGCAAGCCACGCAAGTTCAGACTTAGCTGGCTAAGTAGAGGCATTTATCTAGATTGACCATGACGTTCTTTGGTTTCGACTATGTGAATGTGGTATTGCTGGGAACATCTTAAATTGGTTTTCTGCATAGCTTAGTAATCACTCACAACAGGTTAACCTCCACAGTGACTTTTCCCAGTGGCAAAAATTAGCTTCTGGTGTTCCATAGGGCTCTGCCTTGTCGGCAGTATTATTTAATGTGTACTTAGCGCCAATTACTAAACCCCTTGCTAATGTTTGTGACAGATACAAAATCTATACTGATGACATACAATTTTTCATTCGGTTACATCCCACCTGGAATGAGACTCTGGAACATTTGTACATCCGTATTACATCCATTAAACCAGCGGTTCTCAACCGGTGTGTCGCAACACAGTGTGTCGCCAAGCCCCGGCTGGTGTGTCGCGTGCTCCCGGTCCCTCCCGCTGCTCGTTCTTCCCTGCTGCCATTGCCGCCGGGCTATCAACACGTTCAAGCCCAGTGGGAACGGCAGCAGTGCTAAAAGAAGCCGTGGCACCTGCGGCTGGCCTTTTCTTCTTCCCGCGCCTGCCCCCCCCCCCCCCCCCCCCCGTGACCCGGAACAGGAAGTGATACGCGGTGCGCGGGAAGAAGAAAGAGCTGTGCCGCGTGATAAAGTAGCAGTGGTGGCTGCAGCATCGGCCCCCGAGCAATTGAAGCAGCCGGTAATCGAGAAAGGAGACAGCAGCATGAGCCTCCCGCGGCCGATGGGATTCTACTTTCTTGGCTTGCGGGGGCTGGAGGAGGAGGCTGCTACAACTACCATTTCTGCTCGGGGAGGGGCGGGGAAGAGGAAGTGAGTGAGAGAAAGAAGCAGCCAGCCTGCGTGTGATTGAGAGCATGTGTGTGAGTGAGAGAAACTGCTCAGAGAGCTGATGTATGTGTATATGTGAGAGACAATGAAAGTGACTGCTCAAGGAGATGACTGATGTGTATGTGAGAGTGAGACATTAGTCAGGGAGGTGACTGATGTGTGTGTGTGAGAGAGAGAGAGAAAAAGCATTGAAGTGAGAAATCTGGGTATGTCAGAAAGCATGGGCGGAAGAAGCCTGCTGTTGTGGGGGGGTGGATGTGTGTGAAAGCAAGCATGGGAGTGAGAAGCCTGATTATGTGAGAGAGAGAGCATGGGAGTGGGAAGCCTCTGTGTGGGTGCATGCATGAGAGCAAGAGACTGGTTGGTAAGGTGACGGTGTCTATGAGAGAAAGAGACTGGTGTGTGTGAATATATGAGAGAGAATGTGATTCAGGGAATGAGAAGCCTGTGCAGTGGAGAGCGAGCATGGAAATGAGAGAGAGACTGGTGTGTGTGTGTGTGTATGTATGTGTGTGTAACAGAGAGAAAGTGATTATGGGAATGAGAAGCCTGTGCATGTGAAGAGTGAGCATGGGAGTGAGAAACCTGGATGTGTGTGAGACACAGCATGGGAGTGAGAAGTCTGTATATCTGAAAGAGAACATGGGAGTGAGAAGCCTGTGTGTGTGTATGCATGAGAGAGATCAGGTGACTGGTGTGTGTTTGTGTGTGTGTGTGTGTGTGAGAGAGAAAGAAAGTGATTATGGGAATGAGAAGCTTGTGCATGTGGAGAGAACAAGCATGGGAGTGAGAGACTGATGAGTGTGTGCGAGACAGAGAAAGTGTTTATGAGAGTGAGAAGCCCGTATATGTAAGTAGAACACGGGAGTGGGAAGCCTGTGTGTGTGTATGGCATGAGAGAAACTGTTCAGGAAGGTGACTGGTGTGTGTGTGTCAAAGACTGTTTGGGAGATGATTGGTGTGTGAGAGACAGAAACTGGTCATGGGGGCATGACTGGTATGGTGTGTGTGTGTGTGAGAGACATGGGCATTAAGGAAGAGGACCATGAGTATAGAGCTTAGCCTCTACTGCTGCTTCTGCTGTGTGCTACGGCCTGCATGGAAGAGGAGTAGGAGAGCTGCTGGAGGGAGTAAGTAAAGGTGGCTTTTTAAGTTTATTTTTCTTGATTGACTGCCATTTTAATTATTTAATATTATGTGATGTGTCTGCTTTTTTTGAAATATTTTATTGGTGTTTGGAGAATTTTTTAATAGTTTTTATGAGTTTTTTAATTGTTGGATGTTATTCTGTTCATAGCTGTTTAGAAACATTTATTCTGCTTATTAGTATAGTTTTACAATTATTTCTGTGTGGGGATCTATAGCTGCTTGCTAGTTCTGTTTTCCTAATAAGAGGTGTATTGGTTTTTAGGACCTGATTTAATATTTATAGTGTTGCCTTTTCATAGATAGGGTTGCTCCTGTTTGAGTGTATTCCATAATACAGGTGTAACTATGTGCGGATTAGTTTGTGTGCATTACTACAGATCCTGGGAGTATGTTAGGTCGGTTCTGTGTCTGTTACCGAGATGAGATATTTTACTAACATGTAAGAGTTTTATCAGTCTTATTTGTTGTGTTTTCTCAAGAGGACATGCATTGGTGGTAAACTGCTGTCTTTTCATAAGTAGGGCTATTGAGCCTGGAAGTAGAAGGAGTTTGAGTTGCTGTTACTGAGATGACACCAGAACCAGAATATCTTTTTTGTAGGGTGAGTTGTATGGGGAATGTCATAATTCTGCTTTACATCCATTATTGTGGGTCAGGGGGGTTCCCGAGGATGCAAACTGTACTTTTACATCTAGCCCCATGACGATCATGGGTCAGTGTGTCACGCATGTGAGAACCATCTGTCAGGTGTGTCCCAACAGAAAAAAGGTTGAGAACCACTGCATTAAACAATGGTTGCACCAAACACATTATTGCTAAATATGTCTAAAACAAATTTTCTATTGATCCAGAGACTGCATTCAAGTCCTCATCAGGATTTCTTCTTGTTTGATAAATGGTTTTCCCATTAAAGAACCTATTAAAAGTGTAGGGCTTTTGATTGACTCAACCCTTTGCATTCAGTCTCAAATTAAAACTGCCATTAAATCAGGTTTATTTAAACTATGTGTGTTAGCGGGTTTGAAACATCTCTTTCCTAGCGTGTAGCCAGATGGACTCAGAATGAATGGGTATAGTATGCTCGTGCTAGCAGTTGGAGACGGATCTGACGTCAGCACGGGTATATATACCCCCACAGGAAGCGTAGCAACTCAGTAATTTCCGTCTCCAAAGCAGTTTGGAGAGCCTGCACGCTCGCTGAGTGTGTTTCCAATCTACTTTCTATTTTTTCCTTTCTTCTTAACTAAATTTCTACAGTAACATCGAGCCCCGCACTCCTGCGGTGATACCCTTGGGGTCCCTCCCCCAGTTGAGTTTCCCGGGGTGATTTCCGCGATCCCCCGGAGGTTTAAGACCTTGGTTCGGTGGCCGAATCGCGGCAGGGACGTAGCCCCCGGGCGAGGCTCGGGCGGGGCGAGAGAGGCGCCTCGGTCCCGGCGTGGACGAGGCAGTGGGTGCATTTCCTCAAACGCGGCGGTGAAGGTACTTGCCCTCTCCCCCCGCAGCCGGAGACCGCCCGGGTTCCAGCCGGGAAGCGCCGAGGATCAGGTAAGGCGTACATCTCTTACTTTTGGTCTCCGAGGAACGAGGATCGGTGGCGTTGCCTGCATGTGGCACGCCGTGGAGGTCGCCATTTTGTCTGCCTTGTTCAGGTGTTGAGCGCCCATGATAGGCGCCTGTTTTTGCTTAAGCGCATATGAGATATCATTGAATGCATGTTGCATACTACTAAGCACATATTGTATTTCCTTGTGCGTATATTGCTGACCGCAGACTACTGAGCGCATATTGGATAGCATTGAGCGTCCATTTCTGACCGCATATTAATGAGCGCATATTGGATAGAATTGAGCATCCATTGCTAACCGCATGCTGATGAGCGCATATTGGATAGCATTGAGAGTATATTGCTGCCATATATTCTTGAGCGCCTGTTGTATTAAGCGCCTGTTGTATTAAGCGTATATTGCTGTCGCATATTATTAAGCGCCTGTTGTATTGAGCGCCTGTTGTATTGAGCGCCTGTTGTATTGAGCGCCTGTTGTATTACGCGTATATGGCTGCCGCATATTATTAAGCACCTGTTGTATTAAGCGTATATTGCTGCCGCATAATATTGTGCGCCTGTTGTATTCAGCGCCTGTTGTATTAAGCGCCTGTTGTATTACGCGTATATGGCTGCCGCATATTATTAAGCGCCTGTTGTATTAAGCGTATATTGCTGCCGCATACTATTGAGCACCTGTTTTATTCAGCGCCATTTTGCTGCCGCATACTATTGCGCGCTTCTTGTATTAAGCGCACATTGCTGTCGCATATTGTTGTGCGCCTATTGTATTTGGCGTATATTCCACGATGGAACAGAACGCCTCAGCATCTTCAGCGGCGGCGCCTCCTGATTCTGGCATTAAAGCCCTCGGCCTCTGCTCAGCATGCCAGCTTCGGGCCATGCACAGTGAAGAGCCAGACTCCCTTTGTGCCCAATGTGAGGAGGCCGTGGGAGCCTCGGGCCAGGACCAGTCTCAACCGAGGTTTGCTGACAGTTCCCCAGGGGCTACCCCGGATCTAGCGGGCAGTCTCGACCAACCTGGAATCCCGGGGGACCTAGTACCCTGGCGATTAGAGACCGCTTCCATTTCCTGGGTGGATCTCTTTAAGGGAATTCATGCCTTTGTACAGATGCAATCAGCTTCCTGTCCAGGCCCTGCTGCTGCTGTTGCTGTGGCTCCGGCTGCGGTTGCAGCTCCTGTGGATCCTGTCCCTGGACCGTCGCGCCCTTATCGTGGGCAGGACCTCCCACCTCCAGACAGTCCGGTTCAGACGGACCCTGATGTTTCACCGGACGAGTCTGAACCCCCGGACGAGGGGGAACTTCCCTCAGGGATTGAGCCATACCGAACCATGAGGCGGTTCTTCCCTAAAGAGAATCTCTCCGACCTGGTTTCTCAGTGCCTGGCGGAGTTGGATATTACAGGTCCCAGCACTACGGTACCCTCTGTGCAGAACCCCCTGCTGGAAGGTCTTCGTCCTACAGCCCGCCATTTTCCTTTCTTGCAAGCAGCACAACAACTGATCGATTTAGAATGGGCTGCACCTGCGGCCTCATTCAAAGGGGGTCGGGCCCTGACAGGCATGTACCCATTGGCACTGGCTATCCAGGAGCTGCTGGCTTGCCCTCAGGTGGACGCCTTGATTAGCGCTGTGGTCAAGCTCACTACCATTCCAGTTGAGGGGGGGCGGCCCTCAAGGAGCCTCATGACCGGCGACTGGACGCCATCCTGAAACAGACCTTTGAGGTGGCAGCTCTATCTTTGCGGATCGCAACCTGCTGCACAGTGGTGACACGTTCCTGTTTGTCACAGGTCAGGAACAATGCTCCGGCAGCAGACATGGAGTCTGCTCTCTCGTTCCTCACGGATGCTGCATCAGACCTAGTCCGGACCACAGCCAAGGGGATTTCATCCTCCGTAGCCGCCAGGCGGCAACTCTGGATCCGGAATTGGTCAGCTGATGCTCCTTCAAAGACACGCCTCACCAGAATGCCCTTTAGGGGCTCTTTCCTGTTTGGCAGCGACCTTGATAGACTGGCCAGCACATGGGGCGCCTCTCCAGTACCTCGACTGCCGGAAGATCGGTTCAGAAGGAACCAGCGTGCCTTTCCAAGGCCCTCCAGGGGTAGAAGCTCCCAGCGCTTCATTCCCTATAGGAGTCGCTACCAGGCACCTCGTCCTCAGGCCAGGAATCAGTCCTTTCGGACCAAGCAGCGCAAGAGGGGAACAGGTCCGGGTTCAGGTCCCGGCCGTGCCTCACAATGAGAATCAGCCGATCCATCCGGGGGATGGAACCATAGGGGGCAGGTTAACCCTCTTCTACCCCAGATGGGTCGAGATTACGTCGGACCAGTGGGTCCTCGCCACCATCCGAGAGGGGTATTATCTGGACTTTTCATCATCTCCCTCCGGACAGGTTTGTGGAATCTTCGTGTCCAATCCACAAGAAGGCAGCCTTGGAAGCTACCCTGGCGAGGTTCCTGTCCTTGAAAGCCATAATCCCGGTACCTGCACGGGAAATGAATTCTGGGCATTATTCCATTTATTTCATGGTACCCAAGAAAGAGGGCACCTTCCGGCCCGTACTGGACCTCAAGTCAGTCAACCGATACTTACGGGTCCCGAGGTTTCGCATGGAAACTCTGCGCTCAGTCAAGAACGCAGTGCAGCCAGGAGAATTCCTCACGGCCTTAGATTTATCAGAAGCCTACCTGCATATCCCGATTCATCAGGATCATCAGCTCTACCTACGCTTCAAGGTGCTGGGACGCCACTTCCAGTTCCGGGCTTTGCCCTTCGGGCTGGCCACGTCGCCACGGACCTTCACCAAGGTGATCGTAGTGGTTGCAGCGGCGCTCAGGCGGGAAAGAATCCTGGTCCATCCCTACCTAGACGATTGGCTGATCAGGGCGAAATCGCGAGAGGAGAGCCATCGGGCAACCAACAGAGTGATCGCCCTTCTGGAAAGCCTGGGATGGGTTGTCAACCTAAACAAGAGTTGCCTACAGCCTTCGCAATCTCTGGAATATCTGGGAGTCCAGTTCGACACCCAGACAGACACAGTCAGTCTCACCACCAAGAGAAGATTAAAACTTCAGACGCGTCTCCGAACCTTGATGGGAGCCAGTCGGCCCATAGCTTGGGATTATCTGCAGGTTCTCGGCCTTATGGCCTCCACCTGGAAATGGTACCTTGGGCAAGGGCCCAAATGAGACCTCTACAGCGCTCCCTGCTCTCTCGCTGGAGTCCCCGCTTCCGGAACTACTCCATGCATCTACCTCTACCAGCCAGAGTGCGGACCCAGTTACGGTGGTGGTTGCAGCCAAACCACACGAGCAGGGGGTCGAAGATGTCCTCCCCCACGTGGACGCTGCTCACCACAGATGCCAGCCTGAGCGGCTGGGGAGCACACTGCGAAGAACTCACCGCACAAGGGCGGTAGAACAGAGTAGAGTCAGGGTGGAACATCAACCATCTAGAGGCCCGGGCAGTCCGATTGGCATGCCTACGATTTGCTCACAGACTGAGGAACAGAGCAGTCAGAGTGATGTCAGACAACGCCACCACGGTGGCATACATCAACCGACAGGGCGGAACCAGAAGCCAACAGGTGTCCCTCGAGAGAGCCCCGCTGATGGCTTGGGCAGAGGTGAATCTTCAGGACATCTCTGCCATCCACATTGCCGGAAGGGACAACACCACGGCAGACTTCCTCAGCAGAGAAAGCCTAAGTCCGGGGGAATGGCAGCTGTCCCCCACAGCCTTCCAGATGATTGTGGATCACTGGGGGATTCCGGACATGGACTTACTAGCGGACAAGTCCAATGCGCAAGTACCCAGATACTTCAGCCGCAAGCGAGATCCGTTCTCACACGGAATCGATGCCCTGGTTCAGCCATGGCCTCCAGGGACTCTGCTATACGCTTTTCCTCCATGGCCTCTGCTGGGGCGCCATCATCCACAAGATTCAGAAACACCGGGGACTAGTTCTTCTGGTGGCACCAGACTGGCCAAGAAGACCCTGGTACGCGGACATGAGAAGAGTACTGGCAGGGGAGCCCCTTCCCCTGCCTCCGCTCAGGGACCTTCTACGTCAAGGTCCCATCCTCCACGGGGATCCAGCTCAATTCTCTCTTACGGTCTGGCCATTGAGAGGGCTAGACTGAAGAAAAGAGGTTACTCGGAGCCAGTGATAGATACACTCCTCCGAGCTCGCAAGTTTTCCACATCCCTCACCTACGTAAGGATCTGGAGAGAATTTGAAGCATGGTGCGACACTCATGGCACCAATCCACATGCGACCACAATCCCTATTGTGTTGGATTTCCTGCAAGATGGACTTCAGAAGGGTCTCTCCCTCAGCTCCATCAAGGTTCAGGTGGCTGCGCTGTCTTGCTACGGTCCCAGGAGGGATGGCAAGACCATTGCCAAGCACCCAGATGTTTCTCGCTTCCTGAAAGGAGTCAAGCATATTCGTCCGCCACTGAAGTGGCCAGTGCCCCTATGGAACCTCAACCTTGTTTTGGATTTCCTCGCGGGATCCACCTTCAGACCCCTTCGGGGCCTGTCTCTCCGTTCTCTAACTTTGAAGATGGTGTTTTTGCTGGCGGTGTGTTCAGCACGCCGCATCTCAAAGCTACAAGCACTGTCCTGCCGTGATCCCTTCCTCAGGATCACTCCCGAGGCTATCCATCTTCGCACGGTTCCCTCCTTTCTACCTAAAGTGGTTTCACAGTTTCACCTTAACCAAACCATATCCTTGCCTACCACGGCGGGTTTGAAGAAATCTGAAGAAGGGCGTTTATTACGCCATCTCGACATAGGCAGATTGCTGCCTAGATATCTGGAAGTGACACAAGAAGTACGAAAGACGGACCATCTGTTCGTCCTGCACAGCGGAAAGAAACAAGGTGAAGCGGCCTCTCGGCCCACCATCGCCCGCTGGATTAAAGAAGTTATCCGAGCAGCTTACGTAGAGGCCGGGAAGTCTCCGCCTCTACAGGTCAAGGCTCATTCCACCAGAGCACAAGCGGCATCCTGGGCAGAATCCAGGATGCTGTCGCCTGCAGAAATATGTAAAGCGGCGACATGGTCCTCCCTCCATACCTTCTCCAGGTTCTACCGTCTGGATGTCCAGGCCAGGGAGGACACAGCATTTGCGAGGGCAGTCCTACAAGGACCTCAGGCAGCCTCCCGCCCAGGCTGGGAGTAAAGCTTTTGTACATCCCATTCGTTCTGAGTCCATCTGGCTACACGCTAGGAAATGTTGAGATTACTTACCTGATAATCTCCTTTTCCTTAGTGTAGACAGATGGACTCAGCATCCCGCCCAGCTGCCAGTGTACATGGGTTTCACCGATTCAAGGTAAGCCATGTCATTTGTTTACATAAGAGCGTCTCCTTTGCCAGGTGGCGACGCCTTCCGGTTGGGAATGCTGGCGGTCTCCAGCTACTGTCAATCGGTCAGGGGAATCCTGTTTCACTATTTCACTGAGCGTCAGTACACACACATCCATAACAGCTTTTGCAAGGAAGATTACTGAGTTGCTACGCTTCCTGTGGGGGTATATATACCCGTGCTGACGTCAGATCAGTCTCCAACTGCTAGCACGAGCATACTATACCCATTCGTTCTGAGTCCATCTGTCTACACTAAGGAAAAGGAGATTATCAGGTAAGTAATCTCAACATTGTATAGTCATTTTCAATGCATATCCAGTGTTGCTCTCTGCTTCAAGGCAGGGGGAATGAAGAAAAGATGATTTTATATTCTGACAACAACCAACAAGGACTGAATTCCACAGTCTGAGTAAACAAGCATGGGGGTAGCTAGCTTGCTGTGGCGGTTACTACCCCAAATCAATTAAGCCTGATACTTCACTTTCAGTACATATCCAAAGAAGCTCTCTGCTTCAATGGCAGGGGGAAATGAAGAAAAGTGGATTTATATTCATATAACAACCAACAAGGACTGAATTGCACAGGCTGGGTAAACAAATAAGTGTGGGAGTAGCTTGCTTATTGCGGTGGTTACTACCCCTAACCAATTAAGCTAGATACTTCACTTAGAAGCAGTCAAGCACTGCTCTCTACATTAATGGCAGGGGTTGAAGGGAAATAGAACCAAAAGGTTACATTAATGGCGGGGGTGGAAGGGAAATAGAACCAAAAGGTTACATTAATGGCGGGGGTGGAAGGGAAATAAAACCAAAAGGAGAGGGTGGTAGATGCCTGGAATGCCCTTCCAGAGGAAGTGGTGAAGACCAGAACTGTAAAGGACTTCTAAGGGGCGTGGGATAAACACTGTGGATCCATAAAATTTAGAGGACGTGAATGAAGAGTGGGTGGCTCGCGGGAATGACTGATACTGCCTGGAGATAATACCCTTATTCAATAAACATACACATGGTTAATGCGACTCCAACAATGGTCTAAGCTTCAACGGCAAGAGGAAATGTGGAAAAAGATTTGCATTCACAAAAAGCAAGGAGTAGCTTGCTTGTTACAGCGGTTACTACCCCAAACCAAATAAGCCTGATACTTCACTTTCAATACATATCCAGCATAGCTCTCTGCTTCAACGGCAGGGGAGAAAGACCGATACTTCACGCATATCCAGCATAGCTCTCTACTCAACGGCAGGGGGAATGAAGAAAAGTGGATCTATATACTAACAACCAACAAGGACTGAATTACATAGTCTGGGTGAACAAATAAGTATGGGTGTAGCTTGCTTATTGTGGCGGTTACTACCCCTAACTAATTAAGCTAGATATTCACTTAGATGCAGTTCCAACACTGCTCTATACATTAATGGTGGGGGTGGAAGGGAAATAGAACCAAAAGGTTACTAAGAGCCAAGACTAACAGAAGTATGAGAAAAAATAAATAAATAAAAAGTGCAAAGCTTGCTGGGCAGACTGGATTTGTTGATGTGCATTTCCGAACAGAATGGGAGCTCTTAAGGAAAAAAAAAACCTCTGTGCTGCCTGAGTGCTTCCCTGAGGGAAAATGTGTGCCTTTGAATAAAAGGCAGGGCTGCCCAGAAAGCCTTTGCCAGGTCCATGAAGGACATAGAAGCCTAGTGTCAAACCCTTGTAGAGAGACAACTGCAGCAGCAGCTGGAACAGGTCTTTTAAGGCCTAGCAGCAAGCTTTTCAGAAGCAGAGGCAAAGGATGATCCAGACCCTGAGAGAAGGGCAACAGCAGTTTTAAGTGCTGATGCAAAACCAGTCTGTGCAGCAGCAATCACTGCAGTTACAGAAGCAGCTGGAAACCACTGAGAAAGTGGAGAGGACTGAGAAATAATGAAGCCAGAGAGGCCAGCCCAGGTGGAGATGCTGGAGGGGCCAACTCCAGTCTGGAGAGTTCCAGAAGCCCTGCAAGTTGTATGGAGATCACCCAGTTCTGACATAGTGGCGGCAGGATATGGGGAGAGCGAGCAGCTATGGCTGAGCAAAATCCACTTCCTCATCCGCAACAAAAATGAACAGAACGCCCATTGGGTTTGGACCTACAGGCTTGTCTATATTACGGAGGGAGAGGCTAATCCAATAAGGAATGTCACAGACAGGGAAAAGAAGATATGGGACTCAACTCGGCAAGACCCTATTGTGGGAACATTGGTAGCATACCTTGCTCTGGTCTTGATGCATATATGGTTCTGCTGGAGAGGGACGAGACTCATGCACATACACCAGTTGAAACTGAGACTGAGCAAACCCTCAGAAAGAAGGGAGCTGCAGGGATTGTGAACCTCCAACAAGAGGGGCCTGTATTCATGGAGAGTTGCAGCAGTTTCTTATCCTGGCTAAACCACTCCCAGAGGAGCAAATGGCAGAAATCAAGGAAGATTTCTCCCTTCTTGGTGAGGACAAAGACACCAGTGCTACCAAGGAATTTGGGACTGGTTATACACTCACTGGGGCAAAACCCACAGAAACAAGGCACCAGAAAAAGATTGTACGGCCCAGCCAGTCTGCATCTGTCCAGATAATTTTGCATTATGATTATCACTTCCGTAGAGATTCTCGGTATTTATCCTATACTTTCTTGAATTTAGATATTCTTTTTGTCTCTACCATTTCCACTGAGAGGCTATTCCACACCTACCTCAATTTTATTTTCTGCTGTTTCTTCAGGGTTGAAGCGGCTATTAAGAAGAAACACTGGCCAATGTCAGTGGTGCAGTGGTTCAAGCACAAGCATTTCCAAAAATTTAACGCATCTTAAG
Organism: Rhinatrema bivittatum; assembly: GCF_901001135.1. Lineage (NCBI taxonomy): Eukaryota > Metazoa > Chordata > Amphibia > Gymnophiona > Rhinatrematidae > Rhinatrema > Rhinatrema bivittatum. Next base: position 31,772,783 of record NC_042617.1, on the reverse strand, counting down.
ATAAATGCATTTTATTATAGAAAGAAAAATATTTTTTTTTGTGAAGCAAATATAAAATTCAATTTATGCAGAAAATAAAATTGAGGGAGGTTTTGGGAGGTTTATGATCTATGATTAAAATATCCAAGGCATGTTCTAAATAAATACATGCCGGATTCTGAGGTCTTTTCCTCCTTTAAAGGCATATTTCAGCAAGCATGAGAGAATCAAAGTTTTTGCAAATAATTGGTGAAAGTATTTTTTATTAGTGTGTTCACATTAGCTTTTGCCAGCCAATACTGTTTTGGAGTGTTCCACACATCCACCACTCTCTCTATAAATAAATATTTCCTAAGATTACTCCTGAATCTATCCCCTTTCAATCTCATCTCATGACCCCTTGATCTAGAGCCTTGTTTCTATTAAAAAAAAGGCTCACCTCCTGTGCATGGAAACCATTGATATATTTCAATATCTCTATCATATCTCCCTTATCTCACCTTTCCTCTAGGGCAGCGATTCTCAACTAGTACGTCATGACACACCAGTGTGTTGCCAAGCACTGACAGGTGGGTCATGGCTCCCGCTGTCCCACTGCACAGATTGTGCTTCCCTTCTCCCTTTTTCCTGCCCCCCCCCCCCCCCAGGCCAATGGGAAGTTTCCCTCTTCCTACCCTCCTGGCCAACAGGAAGCCACCTCCCTTCTTCCTGCCAGGAAGGGAGGAAGCCTCCGATTGGCTGGTGGGTCAGGAAGAAGGAGCATCCCTTAGCAAAGAAGCCTGACCCTGCGAAGCAAGGCCACCACAGGAGCTTATTCCTGTGGCAGCAAAGAGGAAGCTTGACCCCGCTGAAGCAATGCCGCCACGGGAGCTCATCACTATGGCAGAGAAGAAGCCCAACCCCGCAAAGCAAGGCTACCACAGGAACACATCTCCGTGGCAGCAGAAAAGAAGGCCTGCTGGAGTAAAGCCACAGTGCAACTGGAGCCCATCCCTTTGGTGAAGGAAGAAGAGGTTTGGCGGTGAGGCCCGGTGCATGCATGTGTGAATGGGAGCAGGTATATATATGTGTGTGGGAATGGAACCCTGGGTGCGTGAGTGAGAGCTTATGTGTGTGTGTGTGGGGGATGGGAGTCCGGGTGTGTGAGAGCGTGTGTGTGGGATGGGAGCCCGGGTGTGTGAGTGAGAGCGTGTGTGTGGGATGGGAGCCCGGGTGTGTGAGTGAGAGCATGTGTGTGGGATGGGAGCCCGGGTGTGTGAGTGAGAGCGTGTGTGTGGGATGGGAGCCCGGATGTGTGAGTGAGAGCTTGTGTGTGGGATGGGAGCCCGGGTGTGTGAGTGAGATCGTGTGTGTGTGTGTACGCGAATGGGAGCCTGGGTGCGAGAGAGAGCATGTGTGGGAATGGGAGCCTGGGTGCGCGAGTGAGAGCATGTGTGTGTTTGGAAGTGGGAGCCTGGGAGCGCGAATGAGAGCTTGTGTGTGTGGTAGAAAGAGTGAAAGCATTTGTGAGTGATTGAGAGCTTATATGTAAGTGAGAGAGCATACATGTGATTGAGACAGACTGGTCGGGGAGGTGACTGGTGTGTGTGTGTGAGAGAGACTGGTCGGGGAGGTGACTGGTGTGTGTGCGAGAGAGAGACTGGTCAGGGGAGGTGAATGGTGTGTGTGCGTGCGAGAGACAGACTGGTCGGGGAGGTGACTGGTGCGTGTGCGAGAGAGACTGGTCGGGGAGGTGGCATGTGCGAGAGAGACTGGTCGGGGAGGTGGCGTGTGCGAGAGAGAGACTGGTCGGGGAGGTGACGTGTGTGTGAGACAGACTGGTCGGGGAAGTGACTGGTGTGTATGAGAAACTGGTCGGGGAGATGACTGGTGTGTGTGTGTTTCTGAGAGAGAGGGACTGGTCGGGAAGGTGACTGGTGTGTGTGTGAGAGAGAGACTGGTCCGGAGGTGACTGGTGTATGTGAGAGACAGACTGGTCAGGGAGGTGACTGGTGTGTGTGTGAGAGAGAGGGACTGGTCGGGGAGGTGACTGGTTTGTGTGTGTGTGTGAGAGACAGACTGGTTGTGGGGAGGTGACTGGTTTGTGTGTGACAGACTGGTCGGGGAGGTGACGTGTGTGAGAGACTGGTCGAGGAGGTGACTGGTGTGTGTGTGTGTGTGTGTGAGAGAGACTGGTCGGGGAGGTGACTGGTGTATGTGACAGACTGGTCGGGGAGGTGACTGGTGTGTGTGTGTGAGAGAGAGGGACTGGTCGGGGAGGTGACTGGTTTGTGTGTGACAGACTGGTCGGGGAGGTGACGTGTGTGAGAGACTAGTTGAGGAGGTGACTGGTGTGTGTGTGTGTGTGTGTGTGAGACAGACTGGTCGGGGAGGTGACTGGTGTGTGTGTGTGAGAGACAGACTGGTTGGGGAGGTGGGTGGTGTGTGTGTGAGAGAGACAGACTGGTTGGGGAGGTGGGTGGTGTGTGTGTGAGAACCAGAGACTGGTCGGGGAGGTGGGTGGTGTGTGTGTGAAATCCAGACTGGTCGAGCAGTTTTCTAGTGTGTGTGTGTGTGTGTGTGTGTGTGTGTGAGAACCAGAGACTGGTCGGGGAGGTGATTGGGGTGTGTGTGTGTGAAGAAGAGACTGGTCGGGGAGGTGATTGGGGGTGTGTGTGAAGAAGAGACTGGTCGGGGAGGTGATTGGTATGTGTGTATGTATGTGAGAAGAAGAGACTGGTCGGGGAGGTGATTGTGTGTGTGTATGTGTGAAGAAGAGACTGGTCGCAGAGGTGATTGGTGTGTGTATGAAGAAGAGACTGGTCGCAGAGGTGATTGGTGTGGGTGTGGGTGTGTATGTATGTGTGAAGAAGAGACTGGTCGGGGAGGTGATTGTGTGTGTGTATGTATGTATGTGTGAAGAAGAGACTGGTCGGGGAGGTGATTGTGTGAGTGTGACGAGACTGGTCGGGGAGGTGATTGGTGTGTGTGTGTGTGTGTGTGAAGAAGAGACTGGTCGGGGAGGTGATTGGTGTGAGTGTGAAGAAGAGACTGGTCGGGGAGGTGATGTGTGTGTGTGTGTGAAGAGACTGGTCGGGGAGGTGATTGGTGTGTGTGAGTGTGAAGAAGAAACTGGTCAGGGAGGTGATTGGTGTGTGTGAGCGTGAAGAAGAGACTGGTCAGGGAGGTGATTGGTGTGTGTGAGTGAGTGTGAAGAAGAGACTGGTTGCGGGCCCTAAGGAAGAGGTCCATGAGGACAGAGCTTCAGCTACCATTGCTTCTTCTGGTGTGTGTGCTTTTGGCCTGCAAGGGAAAGGAGAAGGAGAGTTGCCGGGGAGTGTAAGTAAAGGTGGCTTTTTGAGTTTATTTTTCTTGATTGACTGCCATTTTAATTATTGGGTATTATGTGGCATCTGCTGTTTTGAAACATTTTATTTGGCCATTTTTTAAAATAATTTTTTATGAGTTTTAATTGTTGGATGTAATTCTGTTCAGTTGTTTTGTAACATTTATTAGTATAGCTTTACAATTATTTCTGTGTGGGGATCTATAGCAGCTTGGCTTATAAATAAATAAATTCTGTTTTCCTAACAGGAGATATATTAGTGTTTATGGCCTGGTTTAATATTTGTATTTTTGCCTTTTCATTGATAGGGTTGTTTCTGTTTGAGTGTGTTCCATAATACAGGTGTAACTTTGTGTGAATTAGTTTGTGTGCATTATTGCAGATCCTGAGACTATGTTAGGTGCTATATTTCTCTTTCCATTTCTCCAGGTTCGCACTGCATGCAGACTGGCTTTTGTGGTTTTCCATTCCAGTTTGTCTCCATATTTATAATTTGTGGTTTTTCTGTACTTGGTGAAGGTCAGTTCTGGGTGTGTGACTGAGGTGAGGTATTTTATTAGCATGTCGGCATTTGTATCAATCTTATTTGTTGTGTTTTTTCAATAGGACATTCATTAGTGATAAATTACTGTCTTTTCGTAAGGAGGGCTATTGTGCCTGGCAGCAAAGGGAGTTTGTTTTGCTTTTACTGAGATGTCATCAGAGCTAGAATATGTTTTTTGTATGGATAATGCCCTAGTTCTGCTGTGCACCTATTGTTGGTGGTCGAAGGGGTTCCTGTGGATGCAGAGTGTATGTTTACATTTAGCCCCGTGACAGTCACATGTTCAGTGTGTCACACATGTGACAACCATCTGTCAGGTGTGTCCCGGCCGAAAAAAAGTGTGAGAACCACTGCTCTAGGGTATACATGTTTAGATCTTTAAATCTATCCCCATATGCTTTAGAACAAAGACCACCTATCCTTTTAGTAACCATCCTCTGGACTGACTCCATCCTGTTTATATCCTTTTGAAGGTCTAGTCTCCAAAATGTACACAGAAGCCAAACTATAAGATCGACCTTAGAGGCCAAATTACAGGATCGGACTAATGAAATGGACTTTGTTGATAGTGAAATTATGGAAGTAACCAAGACTAAAAAGGTGTCTTGGCTAGAGGTCTTTCCTCACAGAAGCCAGGAGGAAGTTGGTAAAAGTTCCAAGACATATAAAACTCAAGAGCAATATCCCCAGGGGAAAAGCTGGATATGCTAGTTTCTCACTAGCAGGATGGTAGTCCTCACATATGGGTGACATCACAGGATAGAGCCCAATCACGGGAAAACTTCTGTCAAAGTTTCCAGAACTTTGACTGGCCCCTACTGGGCATGCCCAGCACGGCACCAACCCTGCAGCCAGCAGGGGTCCCCCCTTCAATCTTCTTTTTTCCGCGCAGCAGTAGCCTCGCGGTTTAGGAGCTCTGAAGAGATTCCTGACAAATTTCCTCACGGAGTTAATTAAATTTAAACTGCCCCACAGGGGTCCCTCCTCTAGCTTTTCTCAGGCTGCGGTACTCCAGTTTTTCACCGTTTTTCGTACCGCGGCTCGATTTTTCTATGGCCATGGTGTCGGGGTTTCGTTGGTGCCTGGACTGTACTCGCACCATGTCTATCACAGACCCTCATGGAGTCTGTGTAATGTGTTTAGGCTGTGAGCATGATGTCCTGACTTGCACCAAATGTGCCCTCATGACACCAAAAGGTCGCAAAGCCAGAATGGAGAAGATAGGACTCCTTTTCCGTGCTCACACCCCAACGTCGTCCATCGCATCGACGTCATCGGAACCAGCACCGAAGTCGCACCAGCATTGACCACCGTCCGATGACCGCCCGCCATCGACGTCTTCACGGCCATCGACTCCCGTTTCTCCCCCTCAAGATCGAGGGGATTGTAGGGAGAAACATCGCCATCGGCATCGTAAGTCTCGGACCGTTGAGGGAGCGAAATCATCGAGCTCGCTACCATCCGAGCCACCATCGAAGAAGCCCCGTCCAGGAATGGCACAGACCACTCCTGCAACCGGGACATCGCGGCCACCCTCACCCGATCGGGGTTTGGGAGTTACGATTCCGCCTGTAAAGGTGGTCCCTCCGACTGTGCCTCAGCCTCCCTCTTCCGTCACGGAGCCGGGGCTGCTTGCCCCAGGTCTCTGGGAAGAAGTGGACCGGCTGGTCCAGGAGGCCATCGACAAGGCGATGCAACGACTCCAGGTTCCTCTGACACCAGCACCGAGAGTGGAACCGGTCACCAACCCGATTCCAGCAGCGCTGGCACCGCTGCTATCCCGGATGGAGGCGCTCATGACCGCCCTTCCACCGGTGATTCCCGGGACTCCGATGGCTCCGGTGCACTCCCCGTTGACAGCTTCATCGGGAGGAGAAACACTGTTCCGCATTCCTCCTTTGGGGGTATTGCCTCAGCCATCGATGCCATGTCATCCCTCGCCATCGATTCATTCATCGGGGCGATACGCACATCGGCGCCATCGATGCCGGCACCGATACCCCCCAGGGTGTCCACGGTGCCCCCGGTGATTCCTTCAATTTTCTTGGAGCCTCAGCCGGGCCCTTCGGGTATCCACCCCCTTCTCGTCCTACAGGTCAGCCTGCTGATCCTTATGACACCTGGGGTGATGATACTTCCACAGACACCGATGACTTACCTTCATCTCCCTCTCCTACTGAAAGTAGAAAGTGTTCTCCTCCAGAGGACCTTTCTTTCATTAATTTTGTGAAGGAAATGTCGGAGATGGTCCCTTTTCAGCTTCAGACGGAGCAGGATGATAGGCACCAGATGATGGAGCTTCTCCAGTTCCTGGATGCCCCTAAAGTGATCACTTCTATTCCCATTCATCAAGTTCTTCTTGACCTCCTCAAAAAGAACTGGGAAAACCCTGGATCCATTGCCCCAGTACACAGAAAGGCTGACACTACCTATCTAGTACAGTCAACCCCTGGCTTTCAAAAATCTCAGCTCGACCACCACTCAGTTGTGGTAGAGTCGGCTCAAAAGAAAGCAAAAAGGACGAAGCCTCACTCCTCTACCGCTCCTGTTAAGGAACACAAGTTCCTAGACAATATTGGTCGAAGAGTGTTCCAAGGGGCCATGCTCATCTCCAGAATTGCTTCTTACCAGCTGTATATGACCCAATACAACAGGGTCATTTTCAAGCAAATACAGGACTTCTCTGAAACCCTGTCTGACCAATTCCAAGAACATCTTCAAATCCTTGTCAACAAGGGGTTTGAGGCAGGAAAGCATGACATAAGAACAGCTTACGATATCTTCGAAACCTCCACTAGAGTGTCTGCAACTGCCATTTCGGCAAGACGCTGGGCCTGGCTCAAGTCTTCTGACCTCCGCCCAGAAGTACAAAACAGGTTCTCTGACCTGCTCTGTATAGGAGATAATCTGTTCGGTGAACAGATTCAGCAAATAGTGGCTGAATTAAAGGACCATCATGAGACCCTCAAACAGCTCTCATAGATACCTTCTGACTTCCCCTCTAGACAGCCCTTCAAGAAGGACTCTAAGAAGTCATTCTTCCGCCCAAGGAAGTACTATCCTCCACCACCAAGGTCCCGAATTATGAGGCCTTATCAAAAACCTCAGCCTCGCCAGCCCCAGAAGCATAAGCCGCAAGCAGCTCCCCAGCCGGGGCCTGCTTCGGGTTTCTGACTTTCCCTTGGAGAGCAGCAGCTTGATTCCTCTGCCAAGCATACCAGTGGGAGGTTGATTGTACTACTTTCACGGCATGTGGCAATCAATCACAACCGACCACTGGGTGCTAGCAATCCTTGATCAGGGTTACCACCTAAACTTTCTTGCTCTTCCACCGGACTCACCACCTCTACAAGCGTGGAGAGTAACCGATCACTCTCTCCTTCTGGAGCAGGAGGTTTCCCTTCTTCTCCAGTTAAGAGAAATAGAACCCGTCCCACTTTCGCAACAAGGCCTAGGGTTCTATTCCCGGTACTTTTTGATCCCCAAAAAATCCGGGGGGCTTCATCCAATTCTGGACCTATGTGCCCTCAACAAGTACCTCCAGCGGGAAAAGTTCAAGATGGTAACCTTGGGCTCGCTTCTACCTCTTCTACAAAGAGGAGACTGGCTCTGCTCTCTGGACCTCCAGGACGCATACACCCACATTGCGATATCTCCAGCTCATCGCAAGTACCTCAGGTTTTTAGTAGACCCAAAGCACTATCAATACCGAGTTCTTCCATTCGGCCTAGCATCAGCACCACAAGTCTTTACCAAATGTCTCGTAGTTGTTGCAGCTTTTCTCAGGAAAGAAGGTGTTCACGTCTACCCCTATCTAGACGACTGGTTAATCGGGGCCCCAACCCAGCAAGCCACTCGATCGTCCCTGGATTTGACCCTACACACTCTAATTGCTCTAGGATTTCTCGTCAATTACGAGAAATTCTATTTAGTCCCATCTCAAACCTTGTCGTTCATTGGGGCAGACTTGGACACCTTGCAGGCAAAAGCCTTTCTACCTCAATAACGAGTGCTAACCCTCGTGTCCCTCGCTCACCAGTTGCAGTCTCAGAATACAGCAACAGCTCGGCAATTCCTCGTCCTTCTTGGACACATGGCGTCCTCAGTCCATGTCACACCAATGGGCCTGCCTGGCCATGAGGCTCATGCATTGGACTCTGAGGTCACAATGGATTCAAGCTGTTCAGCCTCTGTCGACCATTGTCCACATCACCGACTCACTCCGTCTGTCTCTCGCCTGGTGGAAAGATCAGAACAATCTCCTCCAGAGACTGCCCTTTCAACTACCAGATCCTCAACTCATTCTCACCACCGACGCTTCCAACCTCAGGAGGGGAGCCCATGTGAACGATCTACAGACACAAGGATCTTGGTCTCCAGAGGAAGCCAAACACCAGATAAATTTCCTGGAGCTTCGAGCAATGCGATATGCTCTGAGCTTTTCAGGATTGCCTATCAAATCACGTCATCCTGATTCAGACGGACAACCAGGTGGCCATCAGTAATCAACAAGTACATCAACAGTACATCAACAAGCAGGGAGGCACAGGCTCCTTCCTTCTGTGTCAGGAAGCTGCACAGATTTGGGCAGAAGCGCTCTCCCACTCAATGTACCTCAGGGCCACCTATTTGCTGGGAGTGCACAATGTCTTGGCGGACAAGCTGAGTCGTGTCTTCCAACCGCACGCGTGGTCTCTCAACCCCTCGGTAGCGACCTTCCTTTTCCAGCAATGGGGTTATCCCCAAACAGACCTCGTTGCGTCCCCTCAGAACCACAAAGTGGACAATTACTGCTCCCTCATTCGCAGCAAACACTCTCAGCCCAGAGATGCATTCTCCCTCTCGTGGGAAACCAGTCTGCTTTATGCATTCCCTCCACTTCCTCTTCTCTCGAAGACTCTCATGAAGCTCCGTAAGGACAAGGGAACCATGATCCTGATAGCACCTCACTGGCCACGCCAAGTGTGGTTTTCCATACTCCAGGATCTCTCCATCCGCAGGCACATTCCCTTGGGAACGGACCCGCTTCTTATCACTCAGAAAGACAGATGTCTACGCCATCCCAATCTTCAGGCCTTGTCCCTGATGGCATGGATGTTGAAAGGTTAATCCTTCAACCATTTAACCTTTCAGATTCAGTTTCTCGTGTCCTGATTGCTTCACGGAAGCCTTCCACAAGAAAGTTTTATTCCTAAAAATGGAAAAGGTATACATCATGGTGGTCTTCGCAATCCCTTGATCCCTTTTCCTGTCCAATCCCAAGGTTTTTGGACTATCTCTGGCATTTATCAGAATCAGGTCTAAAGACCTCTTCCATCAGAATGCATGTCAGTGTGGTAGCCGCCTTCCATAAAGGTGTCAGGGGTGTCCCTATATCGGTACAACTCCTTGTAACACGTTTTCTGAAAGGCTTGCTCCATATCAAGCCACCTTTACGTCCTCCGGCACCTTCTTGGGACCTTAATCTGGTTCTCGGGCGGCTCATGAAACCACCATTCGAATCTCTTCACTCCTGTGACCTAAAATATCTCACATGGAAAGTGATTTTCCTTTTGGCTATCACTTCAGCTCGCAGGGTTAGTGAGTTACAGGCCCTAGTTAACTATCCGCCTTACACTAAACTCCTGCTGGACTGGGCGGTACTCCGCACTCACCCTAAGTTTTTGCCTAAGGTAGTTTCGGAGTTTCACATTAATCAATCCATCATACTACCTATCTTCTTTCCCAGGCCCCACTCCAACCCAGGAGAACAGGCTCTGCATACCCTTGACTGTAAACGGGCTCTAGCGTTCTACCTAGACCGTACAGTTGCCCACAGGAAGAGCACTCAGTTATTCGTCTCCTTCCATCCCAACAAATTAGGGCAACCTGTGCGTAAGCAGACTCTCTCCTCCTGGTTGGCGGACTGCATATCTTTTTGCTATCAGCAAGCGGGCATTCCATTTCAAGACTGTGTTAAAGCACACTCTGTGAGGGCCATGGCGACTTCAGTAGCACACCTACGATCGGTGCCACTTCCTGACATTTGCAGGGCTGCCACCTGGAGTTCTCTCCACACTTTCGCAGCCCACTATTGCTTGGACAACGCCAGAAGACAAGATTCCATCTTCGGCCAATCTGTCCTGCGTAACCTTTTTCCAACGTGACATACCAACACCCTTCCGCCTGCCTGGTGGGGGTTCAGGATGCCCTCTACCAAATTCCACCCCAGTTGTTGTGCCTGTTGCACGCCGTTGGGTACATGTGCAGGGCACGCCGTTGGGTGCATGTGCGGACATCCTCAGCTCGGTACTCACCCATATGTAAGGACTACCATCCTGCTTGTCCTGTGAGAAAGCAAATGTTGCTTACCTGTAACAGGTGTTCTCACAGGACAGCAGGATGTTAGTCCTCACAAAACCCGCCCGCCGCCCCGCGGTGTTGGGTTCGTAACGTTTTGTTGTTTTATTTTTCGGCACTACCTGTAGCTTTCAAATAAGACTGAAAGGGGGACCCCTGCTGGCTGCAGGGGTCCCCCTTTCACTTTGACTGGCCCCTACTGGGCATGCCCAGTAGGGGCCAGTCAAAGTTCTGGAAACTTTGACAGAAGATTTCTGTGATTGGGCTCATCCTGGGATGTCACCCTTATGTGAGGAATAACATCCTGCTGTCCTGTGAGAACACCTGTTACAGGTAAGCAACATTTGCTTTCCCAAGGTCCAAGGAATTAAGGGGTTTGGATAAAAAAGAAACTGGGTAACACCAGGAATCCTTAGCAGAGACCCCAAAAGGATGGGGGAAAGGTACCCTGTGAAAAGGTGAATCACCCAAAATTGGTTTCTCTATGGTAAGAAAAGATGAACGGACCCCATAAAGTTTGGTTCCCAAAAAGCAGAATAGGGTTACATAGAGGGGATAGAATAAAAGGTACTCCATGGGTTAGGGGCTCAGAACCTAGTAAAAAAAAAAAAAGTAAGAAGCAGCAGCCCCAAGATAGGGCAGGAAAGAGAATGAGAGCAAAGGGTTCCTAACTAGAGACATAGCCCTTGTAGGAGTAGACACTCAGCTTAAGAAGGCTGAACTGAGATGGAGGATATTTGACAGAGTGTACCAGAGAAACCTTCAGAACAACAAAGGATCAATCTCAGTGATCTGGTCCCAGTCCACCTTAAGATAAGGCATTCTGAGTGCAGGCGACTCTCTGAGTAGAAATATAGCTTAGGTTCAGAGGAGAGCAATTAGAGACCCTGGGAAGGAGGGGAAGGCAACTCCAAATAATAAAACAAACTGCTTACCTCTCAGTACTTCCAACAAAAGTTATGGTGTATTGGTGTATTGCTTGTAAATAAAGTTTATGCAAGGAACAGTTGGAGTCTAGACCAATTTGTCCTCCAGCAAGGCCATAGACTGCGTGTGCTGTACCACAGATGCGCATTTACCCATCATAGGTCAGCTTTTACACGTGTAAATCGGGGGATTTTCTAATATGCACATGGCAATGAGCTAACCAGTTTTACCAATTAGTCTACCAGTTCACCCAGTCCATCTGCAGTTTGTGAAGACCCTCCTGCCTGAAGTCACCCCCATTTCACCCAGACCCCTCACGCTGTCATTTTTAAGATATTCAGGATCACTTACTCCAGATATTCAGTAGGAGTAAAAATACACAAGTATGGTGCCAAATTTACATGCGTAAATTGCTTATAAAATAGCAAACTTTACTCATGTAAATGTTGACTCCTCCCCAGAATGCCCCGGCCTGCCCTTTTATTACACACAGATATACTCATGGACCCTGATTTATGCACATATGTTGAGGTTCCTAAAGTACCATATACTCACGTATATTCTATTTTACATGTATAAGTGCTAGTTTTTACGCACGGAACTTTTGAAAATTCACCTTAAATTGCTTGGCATTGATATTTGTGTTAACTCTGAAGTTTCAACATAATTTGAATAAATATATATATATTTGTATGGTTGAAAGGGTTAACATCCTAAGTCTGTTCAGGAAATTTCTGTAGATGCGGATTGTGTCACAGAAGTTAAGATGCAGAATTTATATTGAGATTCTTTCCCTTCCTCTCTAGATTCCAGTTTTCAATCTCATATCCATATAGAAGAATTGGTTGAATGAGATTTGAAACTAATCAGGTGTTTTTTGTTTTTTTTTAAATTGCACAAAATGTCTTTTGGACTTTTTCTTATATATTTTATAGCCAGTTTAAAAAAGCAAGGGGAGGGGGGGTGGAATACATCATTCCATGAGGGAGTAAAAACATGTCTGTTGCTATTTCCTGTGCCCCAATCCCTAGTTTTCCTATGACGATGGGCTGTATGATTTAATTCTCATTCATTTTCAGTGCATCTTGCAATAGATACTCGGGTCTAACTTACCGTTGGGATCGCTAATCCCAAGGCTCAAGTATATCTACCAAATTGATGCAGAGAGACAAAGGCTGGCAAATCCAAGACAGCAACTGTGTCGAAAGAAAGCTCTGCTGCCCCAGCCACAGTGGGAGAACCACAAGTATCACAGGTGGCAGTGGCAAGTCTGGAGACTGCAAGTATGAGAGGTGGCAGTGGCAGTTGCACAGAAAACAAGTTTATGATGTCTCGGTCCTGTTCTGATAGGCAATTCTAAGTAGAGAGACTTTATTAAGGGTTACCCTTAAAGGTTACTCTCTGGACATTTAGAATACCATGTCACATAAATTAACACAGCAGTGCCACTAAGGTTGATGCATTATATTGAGTTCAGTTAAATATTTATGAGATCAGAGCTATTCACAATACTCAGAGAGATGTTCTCAAAAATAATTTTTTTATTTTACGTGAGAAACGTATACAATTAACTTCAATTGATACATTTAATTGATCAAATCACATCAAATTGTCAGATTAAGTAGGTTCAATTAATTTAAATTAGATCATAAGTATGAATCAAATGGTTGCTTACCAATACCAGTTAGAACAGCCAGGCCTCCGGCATGTTACACTGAGAACAGTATAATAGCCCTGTGTGACTGGACTTCACTGTTTTTATACCTTTAGTCTAGGTTGTAGATCATGGCTTATAAATTCGAATAACTAACTTAGAACCTCTGATCGCTACATGTATTAGTCAAGCTAAATATGCAAGAACATTTGACTATAAGAAAAAGAAACTCTTTGATCTTACATCAAATCTGCAAGACAGCTGGGTGCCTTGATCATAGCTCATCAGTCTCTAACTGACAAAAAGACATTTAATCTCATGTACTAAAGCATAACGTAGGATGAGTACAATCTCCTAATCTGCAAGCTTCTTAAAATTTCTAATGTTTAAATGCAGTACTAAGATACAGTAAATATATTTAATTTAAGTTCAGAAGATCATAATGATTTATTTATTTTATTCAGGTTCTGGGTTAAAGAAAAAAAATATCTCTGGGAATGTGGCTAGGTCTGGAAACTCTGCCAAATTTGGGTCATTAATCAGAGAAATAGAGCACTGGCTAGTTTCCCAGTTCTTTAAAGAAAGGAAAAAAAATAGAACTAGACCTGTTTTAAAAATGACTTGTGCACTAGTCTAAAGAATAAATCAGAACAATTTAAAATAATTCTGAATGGGTCAGAGAGTTATTGATTTCATAATTCTGTGTTTGTGGTACAGGGGAAGCAGATACCATGTCAACAAAACTCTCTAATCAGTTGGAGAGTCTTAGCCAACAGTTTACTGATTTTAAGACACAGTTAACTGAAGCTGAGTCTAAGATATTTGATTTAGACAAAAGCAGGGACTGAGCTGAAATCTTCCTGGGGAGTCACAAAGATGCTGCAAGATTAAGTAGAGGTTTTAAAGAACCATTCTCAGAGAAACAACCTCTGGTTTGTTGGATTCCTGGAGTTCCTCAAAGAGGCTGCATTGACCTCATTTCTGGAATTCTGGCTCCCAAAAGTACTGGGACTGGAAGACCTGTAGTTCTTGCTTCCGTTTGAGGGCACTCACAGACTGGAGCAGAAAAGGAAGAGCTCTAATCTCCCTCAAACTGTGATTGCAAAGGTCATTAACTTTACTTCTGCAAGCATATAGATGACACATTGGTTTGACCTACGAAGAACATAAGATCTTAATTTTTCAGGACCAATTTACAGTGGTGGTGGCATAATGCAGAGCATTTGCCACAGTGTGTATGTACCCAGCTGATCAAGAAAAATCTGAAGATAACTCTGCTATTCCCAATCAGACTACAGGTTTTTACATCAGGGGAATGTCCAAATTCTGGAGGCTGTGGGGAAAGGCGAGATTCTTTTTACAAAATTTGGGAGATGGCTGAATGTTACTATTCACAAGCACTTTTATAGTTACTGTTTGGACACCCAGAGAAAGTTATGATCTTTAAGAAGTTTGGCTTCACTGAATGTAGCTTACATTCTGTATTGAGTTTTTACAATCTTCAACGAGAAGTAAGTTTTTGTCTTTTTTCAAGATGCAAATTGATGCACCATAGAACATTGTTCTGAATTTAAGGAACTGTACATTCAAGATATTTAAGCTTTTTCAGTGGGATTGAAGTCTGGGATGGCGGTTAAGTTGTGTGGCTTTCACAGATAGGTCAGTGGTTCTCAATATGGCTATTAGGGGGTAAAGACTAGGTAGATTGGTAGTTTTTCTGGGAGGTGGGTATGTGGGGGGTGTACAGAGCATGGGGAAGGGGCTTTTGTAGGAATGGAGAAGAGAAATGTATTGCCTTAAGCTGCAGGGTGTGTTCTTGGAAACATTTACATGGTTCTTTTACCTATTTTGCATAGACAATGGGGTTTGGGTTGGGAGACCTTAGCCCTCTCTATAATGTGTATTTTTTGTTTGTTTGTTTTTGGCTCTCTGAAGTTGTATAACATTTCTGGTTGGGGGTGCTCTGATTTGTTGAAATGATTTTAGGTTTCAAGGTTCGTTTCTTGACTATTTTATTTGGAGATTTGTCACATTTTTCTCCTGGCACTAAATTGAAGAGGATATATGCTTGATGAAAGCTTTTCAGTTGGCAGAGTTATTGTTTGTGGCTGGTGGTTAACTGGTGCACCTTTTATTTGCATAATGGAGGAGTGAGCTTTCTCCTCCTTGAACTCTTGGCAGCCAAAGTTGATCCTCCTATAAAAAGAACAAATGTCACTTTGGGGCTCCCCACATACTTCTGATTTGAGACACAATTGCTACAGCTGCTGGCAGGCAGTCAGACATTACTCTTGCATAGAAGGCCCGAAAATTGGGTTTGTGCGCAGAGCACCAGAATTACATATGCAGAATGCTGCAGCCTCAGTCCACAACAGCAGCGATAGATGCAATCTCTACTGTTGCTCACTGGCGTGTGTGTGTGTGTGTACCGACATAAAATTAGTTTTACAAATATCTCATTATTTGCTTTTTTTTTTTTGTCAAATTTCAATGCTGCATATAACTGGTGTTAAAGGAGGGGTTTTCCCCTTTGCAGTAAATTTACTTTATCAATTATAAATTAGCAGGGGCTACCATAAACATGTATATTTTAGTTATACTGAGAACTAGATAGGGTTGTAGTCTTGAAAAGATGACCCCCAATCCAGATAGCCAAAGTACTGATCCATTTTTATATATTTTACAGTCAAATTACCACCAAATTTTGTCTTTCAGGTGGCAGACTGATAAAAGGACAGTTCTATGTGTACTTACCAATTTAGGACAAATCTTCTAATGCTTAATGTTTTAAAAAACTTAAACCCCTCTTTCAAATCGACAGCCTACTGTCCTTTTCCAACATATGCTCCTTTTAAACACACATATGCTGCTTTTAAAGCACAGAGTACCAGAGTATGCAGCTCTCCAAGCTGAAGAGGGTAGTTTGCATCTATAAAAATTCTGGCTTTGAAAAATTCTAGCTACATGAATTTTAATTCATAAAAAATAATTAATCCTGGGAACAATGGTGATAGTGATATTTCATTTTCAATAGAAGCAAAAAGAAAGCCATCTTTGTAGGAATCCAGTATAGCTCGATTATAATAAGTTTATTGAAGGACTGTGACAAACGTGCACAGGCCTGCAACATGCACTTTAACTGCAAAGAAATCTTGAGAAGGAGAGAACATACCAACAGAGTCCTATAGTAGCAGGTTAATACACTGAAGCACTGGTAAATTGGAAGGCATTGAAATTATAAGACTGAATGGGGGAGAGTAGGAGGGCTAATCAACTAACAGGGTGAGACTTGGTGCAGTTTCTGAGGAGGAGGAAAAAGAGCTTGGAAAGCCATGTGCACAAAAGGATCAGTCTAGCAAATTATAAACTTGGAAGCTACTACGGTGGAAGAGGTATTGATGCAGTTGCAGCAACTGAATTATGGTTCAGTAACAAGACTAGCACTTTGTGTATATAATGCTACAATATATGCAGCACTGTACAGTTACACATAAGAAACGGTAGTGATCGGTGTATCAAGGGATTCTTTATTGGAATATGCCCGACTCTGGCCGAGTTTCGCTCACGCAGGAGCTGCCTCAGGGGCTACTGTTCCAATGGTACCAATTATGCGAAACAGGTTTTTCAGAAATATATTGAACCCACTTTGGATTTTTCATCAAAGCCACTGATTGAACTTTAACTATCGAGAATTTTAATCAATACTTTGTATTGCTCTCACATTGAAGTGTGATCTATGAAAAATATCCATTGGAACAGTAGCCCCTGAGGCAGCTCCTGTGTGAGCGAAACTCGGCCAGAGTCGGGCATATTCCAATAAAGAATCCCTTGATACACCGATCACTACCGTTTGTTCTGCTTTCCAGCATCATTGATTGGCTTCCGCTTTGCTTTTTGGGTCCAGTTATACATAAGAGACAGTACCTGTTCTGAGGAGCTTACAGTCTAGTCAAGAGAGACAGATGACAAATAAGTACCTACAGAGAAATAGGGATAAGATTTAGTGATAGATAGGGGTAGGCATGGGCCCATCTTATCTAACTGAATAAACCTGCAAAAAAATCAGGTCCCTATATGTACCCAGATCAGTCTAGCCTCATGGGTTTTGCCTCCCTGCCAGCAGATGGAGACAGAGAAAGTTTCACTGTCACTGTACATAACCCAAGTGTGGCACCTGCAGTCCCTCAGTATTTCTCTGTGTCCAGCAGGCCTGAGAGAGAGAAAAAAAAAGATTAAAAGAAAATTTCTGGATCCTCCCAAAGGGATTGTGAGGTCCTGGTGGAGCCACCCCCCCTGGTTTGAGATGTAGGAGCAGGGGGTTGCTGCCCCTTCTCTGTTAGCTTGGTCTGGAGGTCTATGGGGTGAACATCTGATGGTCCAGAACCCTCATCCCCTATGAGACAGTGGTGGAATCTGCTGGCAGTTCTGTGCTGCAAGCCCAGTGGAGTAGTGAAGTATCCATTTTATATGGTTTGTCCTGGGCCACTAAAGTTTGGTGAAAGTAGATGAATATAACCCATGGTCTGACTCTTTTCTGATCTTCCATGTGGCCTGTGCTCTTGGAACCTGAACCTCTGCACCAAAGGAAAGTATTGGTTTCTATGTATCTATTTATTCTCAGAGAGTTAAAAAAAAAAAAAAAAAAAGCACAAGAAACTAGTCAGAGGAAACTGTGCAGCAGCAAGTTTCGGGGGGGGGGAGCTACCTCGGCAGCTCGGAGAGCTCAGGGATGAGGTTTTTCAGCAGCTCTGCCGCCGTAGGAGAGCAAATGTTGGCTCCATGGCGCGGAGGGACTGTTCTGCTTATAGTTGAGATGCTGGTGGTGCCGCAGGTGCGGGGAGAAACAGCATGTGCATGCGGCAAAAGATGTATGGCGTTCGGGGTGGGGGTGTCTACGTTGAGCATGACCGCACCAGTAGAACAAACCTTGCAGGTGAAGGGGGGGGGGGGGGGTCTAGCGCTGAGGCTTTCCCTGTCAGTGGGAAACAGCAGACATTTTTGATTCCCTAGCAGCCTCGGTGGGAGAGACAGGGGAATCCCCTCCTCGACTGTCGCCAGCAGTTCCCTGTCCTGCAAAGGGGAAGAGAGGCACTTGCACTGAGGAGTCTCTGGTTCTGGTAGAGTTCTCCTGCCGGTTTTAATTTGCTTATGCGCAAAGCATGTTTAGCGGGATGTTGGCTCTTGGCCCCAATCTCCATGGATTCTCGGCCAGACAAGAGGCCTAAGCTGTTTTTGGTGCTGGATGTTAAACAGATCCGGACCTAAATGCATGGAAGGTACAGGCAGGCTTTGCTTAGCTGTGTGGTAGTCCATGGTTCTTTTCCCACATGTGCATAAGGCCACGGCCTAGATTTAAGCGCTTATGTCTGCAACCTAGACTTGAGCGCGTATTTACATGCACAAGTACTTGTGCATGTAAAGCCACAATCTAGACTGGAGTGCATATTTGTGCAGGTACTTGTGTGCATATGACTGTGACCTAGTCTTAATCACGTATTTGCGTTTTGTCCTGGAGGAGTATGCATGTACACCTGGGTGGTATTGGTGTGTGCAAAAGAGGCCACCTAGAGCCGAAGTTCAGGAGACTAGGCACTGGGGACAAACAGGTTGAAGCGCCTTGTTATCTGTGAGGCTTGCCATCTGATAGCTATTCAGCCCTCACTCTCTCCGTTTGCATCAGCGCTGTTTAGAAGCTCAAAGCGATTTGACTACTACAGCTTTTGCCCATGTTGGGACATCCCCTTGGCCTATGGTGTCTCTAGAGGGGAGTGAAGTGGGAGGCGAGGCAATGGTCAGTGGTCAGTTCTCCTCCTCCCTTGTTCCCAAGAGCAGAAGCTTTCCCGAGAGAAAGGTTGGAGAGAGCAAGTTTGGAACTATGGGCTCTGGTATAGATCTATCTTCCTCCTCCTCCTGGGTGGAACGTTTCCAGGACCTGCAGACCTTTCTGCAGGGGCACTCAACAAAGACGAAGCAACCTACTAGGGGGGATATGATAGAGGTGTTTAAAATCATGAGAGGTCTAGAACGGGTAGATGTGAATCGGTTATTTACTCTTTCGGATAGTAGAAAGACTAGGGGGCACTCCATGAAGTTAGCATGGGGCACATTTAAAACTAATCGGAGAAAGTTCTTTTTTACTCAACGCACAATTAAACTCTGGAATTTATTGCCAGAGAATGTGGTTCGTGCAGTTAGTATAGCTGTGTTTAAAAAAGGATTGGATAAGTTCTTGGAGGAGAAGTCCATTACCTGCTATTAAGTTCACTTAGAGAATAGCCACTGCCATTAGCAATGGTTACATGGAATAGACTTAGTTTTTGGGTACTTGCCAGGTTCTTATGGCCTGGATTGGCCACTGTTGGAAACAGGATGCTGGGCTTGATGGACCCTTGGTCTGACCCAGTATGGCATTTTCTTATGTTCTTATGTTCTTAAGCCTCCCCATTTGTCAGTCCCAGTGGGCAAATGCCGCAGGGACGCTGTCCCTGGTAATGTTCAAGGGGTTTGGATCATGAGACACTGGAGTAATTCCAATGGGGAATTGACTTTCTCACCTCTAGCAGAGGGAGAAATTGCATATGATTGAGAGCTGCTTCGGACTCTGCTCAGATTTTTTTCTTTTTTTCCAGGAAATGTCTTGCTGAATTTGTTGGCTCAGACTCGGCATGGCCAGAGTCTGTTGGCTCAGACCGTGAACACGCTTAGTGTGGTCAGAGGTCAATTTTAAGTTAAAAATCCTGTTTCTTTTCCCTCCATATCTAATTCAAGAGATATTGGATTTAAAGAAGGTAGACTATGAGGTCCAACTCTAATGTCCGTCACAGCGGCAGAAACAAGGGAGACGTCTTGGCATCTCTCGCCTTGATAGACGCGTATCTGCACATAGTCATCAGGGCAGAGCATCAGAGATTCCAGAGGTTCATGGTCCTAAGGGAACATTTTCGGTTTCGAGCCCTTACCTTCAGCTGGCAACAGCTCCATGTACCTTCACCAAGGTAATGGTGGTGGGGGCAGCTGCATTGGAAAAGGAGGGTGTGTGGGTGTATCCGTATCTGGATGACTGGCACATTATTGCTTGCGATGTCCTAGTTCCTTCAGAGTGTATAGTCTGTAAAGTTTTAATTATTTGTATATATAATATCACCTTATCTTGTGCCTATAATAAGGTTATCCCTGCCTGTACCTCCTCCCCCTGGTACTGTTCCTATTTACCTTCTTCCTTATGGCTTTCCTTCTCTGCTGCCACTCGTTCTCCTCTCTTCACTACTGCTCCCCTTCCCCCCTCCCTGTTTTTTGTATTTTCCGTCTTTTTTCAGTTATTTATTTATTTATTTAGCATTTTTATATACCGACTTTCCAATAACAGAATTACTGATCAATTCGGTTTACATTTTAACAGAACAATAACATTGACAAGTAAATGTCTTACAAAGAACAGGTCGATATAACTTGGATAAGTAAATATGGGGTTAACCAGTAAAGATACATTGCCTAATATAGGTATAAGTAAAAGATACAGTGCCTAATGTAGGTTAAATAAACAGTTGCTAATTATAAGGGGAGGCCTAAGTTAAATAAACAGTTGCTAATTATAAGACTAGGTTATGTCTTCGACTGCCATAGATTAAGTGAGTTCTATAGATGATCTAAATAGCTCTCAGGTGGGTAATCATTGGCCGAGATGTTCCACAGGAAGCTGTTATGGGAAAGCTTGGTTGAACAACCAAGTCTTGAGTCTTTTTTTAAATGTAGATGAGCATTGCACTGCTCTGAGTTCTGGTGGGAGAGAGTTCCAGATTTTGGGGCCCGCTGTAGAGAAGGCTCTTTTGCTTAATGCTGACTTCATCGGTAGTGTATGTAGGTTGTTTTTATAGGCTTGTCTTACTGGTCTGGAGGAGGTGTGGAATCGGAGAGGGATTTTGAGCTCGAGTGGTGCCAAGTTGTGTAGAGCCTTGTGGGTTAATGAGAGCACTTTGAATAGTATTCTGAATTTCACGGGTAGCCAGTGTAGGGTTTTCAAAATAGGTGATATGTGGTCTCTTTTATTGGACTTGGTTAAGATCCTTGCTGCTGCGTTTTGCAGCATCTGTAGGGGTTTTATGGCGTTAGCGGGGAGGCCTAGTAGAAGCGAGTTGCAATAATCTATTTTCGTGAGAATGATAGCTTGCAGCACTAAACGGAAATCTTGGAAATGGAGGAGAGGTCTCAACCTTTTCAAAACTTGTAATTTGAAGAATCCATCCTTTACGATATTATTTATGAGAGATCTGTAATTCATTTGATTATCAAGGATAACCCCTAGATTTCTGACTTGTGTGGACATTGTTAATTGAGAAGACAAGATGGTACTGGGATGTGTGTGGGTTCCGTCTTGGGAGATGAGTAGGTATTCTGTTTTGCTTTGATTTAGAATCAGATTGAGGCTCGTGAGCAAGTTGTTGATGGCTAGTTGGCAAGAGTTCCAGAAGTCCAGGGTTTTTTGGAGAGATTCAGTGATAGGAATCATTATCTGCACATCGTCTGCGTATAAGTAGTGTATGAGATTTAGATTAATGAGGAGCTGGCAGAGTGGTAGAAGGTATATATTGAATAAGGTTGGAGAAAGTGACGAGCCTTGAGGGACTCCTAAGGTGCAGGTGACTGGTTGCGAAACTTCCTTGTTGACCTTGACCTTGTACTGTCTGTTCTGTAAGAATGATTTGCACCATTTGAGGGCCTCATCTCTGATGCCTATGTCTGACAGACGATCTATTAATGTGTTATGATTGACCGTGTCAAATGCCGCCGAGAGATCAAGTAGGATGAGAAGACAAGGGTGTCGGTTTTCCAGGTTTAGTAATATGGAGTCCGTTAGTGAGATAAGTAGAGTTTCCGTGCTTCGTGATTGGCGGAAACCGAACTGAGCTGGAGACAAAATGTTGTTATCGTTTAGGTTATATTGTAAACCGGCATGATGTTCCCACGAATGTGTGTATAAAAAAGTTAATAAATAAATCTGATGACCTTCTGTTGACAATCAATTCAAAAGGTACCAATGTGCTTGAAGTGAACCGAGCAACGAAGCATTTAGTTTTCTTACAAACTCTGGAGTATTGGGGAGCTCAGTTTGACACACTGGCAGACAGAGTTTCTCACTGAGAGAGATTAGGCTTCTCCTAGAGCTTTTGGTGCCCAGGGTCTAGGGCTATATGCAGGTCCTGGGTTCTATGGCATCAACATTGGAATTAATGCATTGGGCGTTCGCACATATGCAACTTCTGCAGGGGACTCTTCTCTCCTGCTGAAAACTGTTATTGGAAGAGTCATCTTCCGCTTCCATTTCAGAGGGCAGCCAGGGATAGGCTTTCGTGGTGGCTTACTCGCACCAGTCTCGAGCATGGTGTGGAATTTGAGATTCTGAATTGAATAGTCACCACTGATGCAAGCCTCTCTGGATGAAGGGCAGCATGGCAAAATCAGTTGGCACAAGGCCAGTGGTTGAAACAGGAGACCTCATGGCCTATCAATCGGTTTGACATGAGAGTTGGCATTTCACATTTCTTGCCTGTCTGCCAAGGTTACGGGGCCATCCAGTATGGATCCTATCAGACAATGCGGTGACAGTAGACTACATCAACCATCAAGGCAGAATTAAGAATCAGGTAGTGGCTCCAGAGACCCCAGCATTGATATTCTAGGAAGAGCAGCACTTGGAGCAGCTGGCTGCGTCTCACATCACCAGAGTGAACAATATTCAGGCGGATTTTATCAGTTGGATAAAGTTAGACCCCAGGGAATGGGAGCTGTCTGAGGCAGCAATGTATCTTATTCATGGAAGATGGAAGTATCCTGACAAAAAAGAACACCAAGATGTCATGGTTTTACAACTGCCTATCAGAACCCGGTACAAAGGAATCGGAGCTCTGGTGCTGCCATGGTCTTGAGGGATTCTTGTTTTCCCTCTCTTGGCCTCTGGTGGACAAGGGATTACGGCAGATAGAGAAACATCTGGGCAACGTGATCCTGGTAATTCCAGAATGGCCATATCTATCATGCTTCCCAGATCTGATCAATGTGGTCATAGATGATCCCTTGAGGTTCGGACATTGGTCGACTGTTTTCCACCAGGGCCCAATATTTTGGGGTCAGGCAGCTCACTTCAGTCTCGTGGCTTTGCAGATGTAGTGTATTTGGATTTTCAGAAGGCATTTGACAAAGTCCCTCATGAGAGGCTTCTAAGAAAACTAAAAAGTCATGGGATAGGAGGCGATGTCCTTTCGTGGATTACAAACTGGCTAAAAGACAGGAAACAGAGTAGGATTAAATGGTCAATTTTCTCAGTGGAAAAGAATAACAGTGCAATGCCTCAGGGAACTGTACTTGAATGAAGGGATCTGTACAGGGATCTGTACTTGAATGAAGAAGCATCCATCGTTTTCCATGAAGTACAGGTAAAAACCATCATAACGTGAGAAAAAATAATAAAAAACAAACAGATAAGGATGGATTTTAAAAGCCGGCGTGTGTAAAAATCGCAACTTATATGCATGGCTGGACCTTGCGCCTGAGGAGCAGTAAGTAAAAAAAAAAATTTAAAAAAATGGTGAAAGGTAGGTTAGGTTTAGGGGGAGGTTAGGGTCGGGGGTTAGGGAACTGGGGAAGGCCCCATTCCATTGCCATGCAAAATTTGCAAAATTTCACCCCTCCTATGAGCACCGCCTGCACACGCATGTGCGGATTATAAAATCTGGCATGCATGTGTGCACAGCTGATGGATTTTATACCATGCTCACGCTGGCATGCACATGTTATAAAATTGGCGTGTCCATGTGCACGGTTCCTGGTGCGTGCATGCCTATGTTTTATACTCTACCCCATAGT
This sequence comes from Rhinatrema bivittatum, assembly GCF_901001135.1. Taxonomy (NCBI): domain Eukaryota; kingdom Metazoa; phylum Chordata; class Amphibia; order Gymnophiona; family Rhinatrematidae; genus Rhinatrema; species Rhinatrema bivittatum. Next base: position 31,749,155 of record NC_042617.1, on the reverse strand, counting down.
TTTCACGTAATGAGTTCCAGAAAATGGAGCCCACTATAGAGACAGCCTTATTATGGGTTTCCACTAGATGAGCTGATGTCACCAAGGGAACATCTATTACGTTCTTACACAAAGATCGTAGTGCATGCAAGGACCTACAGATGTTTAATAAGTTATTGAAACATTCAGGCACATCACAACTCAAGGCTTTATGCATTAAGGTTAAAATCTTGAATTTGATGTACATTTGAATGGGCAGCCAATGAAAAGGAGTAAGGACAAGGGAAATATGAGCCCTTAGCTTGGCACCAGTGAAAATCCTGGCCTCTGCATTATGAACGGTTTGTAATGCTTTAATAGTTGCAAAAGATAAACCCTGGTACAGTATACTTAATTGGAATAATCTAAGGAAATAACAAGTGACTGGAAAACTGTTCTGAAATCCTCAAAAGAACAGGAAGGGCTTTAGTTTGTGAAGAAGATGTAACTTGAAAAAAGTGCAGCAGGCGGACACTGGCTTGATCGAAGAGGCTATGCCCCGCACATTCCGAATGCCCAATCCTTGCTCTCGGATCATATCTAGCCGGGAGAGTTTGTAAGAAGAAAAAGGACTGGACTCCGATATTACGTGGGCTGGCCTCATCTGATCTATACCAGTGACAGCTGCAAGGAGTCTGCCAGCATTGCCTCAGAAGGGCACCATCATCTGAGCATCCTCCCTCTAGATTACTTTGTAGTGTTGGGATTGCGAAAGTATCATGACACAATCCATCAAGTCTTCAGAGCTAGACAGAAAGAACTGTATATTCAAGCCCACCAAACTTCTAGCGCTGGTGAGGTGAAGAAAGAGTTATAGGATCTGTGAAGGGATTATATATTTTATATTTGCTTACTGTTATCAGGGCTCTTTAAATAGATTGTTTAAATCCCCGTATAAATCTTGTATTTTTGATGGGTTGTAGCGCTTGTGGAATGTTTTATTGAACCTCACCCTAGGCTCTCTCTGGGAGGGCAAGTAATTAAATTATTTTAATAAATAAACAAACAAATAGAGGCCCAGATGGCTGTCTATTCTAAAATCTGCAAACGCCTCAGTGGACAGACTAACCACAGCAATGAAAAGAATGAAGATTGATTTAAATCAAGATTCCAGGGGATAGACAGCAGCACCATGCGGCAGACGCCCATTAACCAGCCTGACTCCTGCCACTCCTTAAACCCCTGCCACTCAGGAATGGCCATGTCAGAGCCTCCCAGGCCAGAAGTGAAAAGGTAGCTGAGCATGAAGGGAATGGCCTTCTGCAACAGGAGGAGTTATGAGGCATGTGTTGGTGACACCCTTCTGTTATCTCCTTCTCCTTGTCTTGTTTTCTCCTTCTGCTTGATCTTTCCTGTACTCCACATCCCCATAACTCCTCCTTTTGTAGCGACCCCATCTCATCCATCTGCAACTCCACAATACACCCTGTTGGATGAGCCCTTTCAATAGCGTATGAGCAAAAAAGTTAACATCTGGTCTGAGATGAGTGGTAAAAATGAAGTGTTAGCATGCACACGCTAAATATTATGTGGATGAATGCACACCTCCCTAAGCTGCATATGAAATTTCCTTATTTACATGCAAATTTTAGCATATACTCACTAACGTGTAGGGGCCCAATTTAGCATGCCTTAGCATACTGTTTTTAGTGTGCACTAAGTGCCCTAAGCTTTAGTGCATAGGATCAAAAGGATTTTAAGTATGAATACACAGTGAAACCTATGAAATAAATCACTCAACTACAAATGTCTGAACCTGAGAAAGATTCTTTAATGAAGCCTTAACATACAGTTTTGATACATTATTTGGCAAATCCAACAGGTAGCCTGGTGCTCCTTAATGACAGTTAGGAACTCGAATGGGTTTCACTGTAATTTCATTTTTCAGTCCACATAGTCATCATAATTCAATTATCACAGCATCAAATCTTTGGCTAATAACAGTGATCAAATTCCTAAAACAATAAACTAGACAAAAGCATGCCCACACTGGGAAATTGCTTTTAAACAAAGCAAAGATGCATAGGAAGTGCATTTCCCACTTTCAGACCTGAGGCATTTAATTATGTGCCAGACTGCTGGATGTCATCTTCAACTTTCAAAGTACCATTGAACCAAAATTACACTTCAGGGCACAATCGTAGGCTTGAAAGATTAAAAAATATATATATATCAGCAACCAAGTTCAGTGGAGCAACTTTATACCATGTGCAAAAGCTTCAGAACAGACTCAGAGACACTACACATCAAGTTTCATTGTCAGAACTCAGAACTAATACAGGGACGCCTACACAACCAACTCAGTGTTAATATTCTGAGGGAACAGGAATCCTTTCTTATTCAAGATGTGATTGTGTCTGATCTCTATCTCATTGTGCAAGAGTGAGTCAATGTGGCCTTTCTTTTATGTCTTACAAGATAGGGAAATGATTTGTGCTTCAAACATCTACCACAGTCTAATACAACATCAGAATGCTGGCAATAAAGAATAGGGCAACTATGTATGCATCCACCACCCTCTCTTCACGGAGAGGGTGGTGGATGCCTGGAATGCCCTTCCAGAGGAAGTGGTGAAGACCAGAACTGTGAAGGACTTCAAAGGGGCGTGGGATAAACACTGTGGATCCATAAAATCAAGAGGCAGTCAATAAAGAGTGGGTGGCTAGCCAGAATGACGGCTACTGCCTGGAGACAATACCCTTATTCAATAAACATACACATGGTTACTGTGACTCCAACATCGCTCTAAGCTACAACAGCAAGAGGAAATGTGGAAAAAAGGATTTGCACTCACAAAGTGGGGAGTAGCTGGCTTGTTACGGCGGTTACTACCCCAAACCAAATAAGCCTGATACTTCACTTTCAATGCATATCCAGCATAGCTCTCTGCTTCAATGGCAGGGGAGAAGAAAAACTGATACTTCACGCATATCCAGCATAGCTCCCTGCTTCAACGGCAGGGGAGAAGAAAACCTGATACTTCACGCATATCCAGCATAGCTCTCTGCTTCAACGGCAGGGGAGAAGAAAAACTGATACTTCACGCATATCCAGCATAGCTCTCTGCTTCAACGGCAGGGGAGAAGAAAAACTGATACTTCACGCATATCCAGCATAGCTCTCTGCTTCAACGGCAGGGGAGAAGAAAAACTGATACTTCACGCATATCCAGCATAGCTCTCTGCTTCAACAGCAGGGGAGAAGAAAAAAGGATTCGCACTCACAAAGCGGGGAGTAGCTGGCTTGTTACGGCGGTTACTACCCCAAACCAAATAAGCCTGATACTTCACTTTCAATGCATATCCTGCTTCATCGGCAGGGGAGAAGAAAAACTGATACTTCACGCATATCCAGCATAGCTCTCTGCTTCAACGGCAGGGGAGAAGAAAAACTGATACTACACTTTCAATGCATATCCTGCTTCATCGGCAGGGGAGAAGAAAAACTGATACTTCACGCATATCCAGCATAGCTCTCTGCTTCAACGGCAGGGGAGAAGAAAAACTGATACTACAAGCATATCCAGCATAGCTCCCTGCTTCAACAGCAGGGGAGAAGAAAAACAACCAATAAGGGCTGAACAACACAGTCTGGGTAAAACAAATAAGCATGGGTGTAGCTTGCTTATTGCGGCGGTTACTTCCCCTACTACCCATAACTAATCAAGCTTGATATTTCACTTGGTTGCAGCTCCATCACTGCTCTCTACATTAATGGTGGGGGTGGAAGGGAAATAGAACCAAAGAGCTAAGAGAAACAGATAAGTATGAGAAAAAAATGTGAAGCTTGCTGGGCAGACTGGATGGGCCGTTTGGTCTTCTTCTGCCGTCATTTCTATGTTTCTATGTTTCAATATATTTATAAATGATCTGGAAAGGAATACAACGAGCGATGTTTTCAAATTTGCAGATGATACAAAATTATTCAGAGTAGTTAAATCAAAAGCGGATTGTGATACATTACAGGAGGACCTTGCAAGACTGGAAGATTGGGCATCCAAATGGCAGATGAAATTTAGTATGGAAAAGTGCAAGGTGTTGCATATAGGGTAAAATAACCCTTGCTGTAGTTACACAATATTAGGTTCCATAGTAGGAGCTACCATCCAGGAAAAAAAGATCTAGGCATCATAGTGGATAATACTTTGAAATCGTCGGCTCAGTGTGCTGCAGCAGACAAAAAAGCAAAAGGAATGTTAGGAAATAAGAAGGGAATGGTTAATAAAATGGAAAATGTCATAATGACTCTGTATTGCTCCATGGTGAGACCGCACCTTGAATACTGTGTACAATTCTGGTTGCCGCATCTCAAAAAAGATATAGTTGCAATGGAGAAGGTACTGAGAAGGGCAACCAAAATGATAAAGGGAATGGAACAGCTCCCCTATGAGGAAAGGCTGAAGAAGTTAGGGTTGTTCAGCTTGGAGAAGAGACAGCTGAGGGGGGGGATATGATAGAGGTCTTTAAGATCATGAGAGGTCTTGAACGAGTAGATGTAAATCTGTTATTTCCACTTTCGAATAATAGAAGGACCAGGGGGCATTCCATGAAGTTAGCAAGTAACACATTTAAGACTAATCGGAGAAAATTCTTTTTACTCAACGCACAATTAAGTTCTGGAATTTGTTGCCAGAGGATATGGGTAGAGCAGTTAGTGTAGCTGGGTTCAAAAAGGTTTGGATAAGTTCTTGGAGGAGAAGTCCATTAATTGCTATTAATCAAGTTTACTTAGGTAATAGCCACTGCTATTACGTGCATCAGTAGCATGGGATCTTCTTGGTGTTTAGTACTTGTCAGGTTCTTGTGGCCTGGTTTGGCCTCTGTTGGAAACAGGATGCTAGGCTTGATGGACCCTTGGTCTGACCCAACATGGCAATTTCTTAAGTTCTCACTCGGAGCAGCTTAGGCTCTTAGCTTGGAGGCATGCATTACTGAGGTGACTAAAGGTCACTTATGATTGCCGTAGATCGTATCACCTCTTTGTACTATGGAATGGTCCAAAGAAGGGAAATAAGTCATCTAAGGTTACAATTGTGCAGTGGCTGAAGGAAGCATTCGAATTGACTTGCATGTCTAAAGGGCACACATTGCCAGGGGGTTTAGTTGCACACTTGACGCGTTCTCAGGCAACTTCCTGGGCTGAGTTGCAACAGGCATCTCTGCATTAAATTTGCTGGGCAACTACTGGGAAGTCATTCAACACTTTTGCTAGGCATTATCTCTTGAACATGGGGGGATCTGGCTTTCAGGTGCTTTAGTTAGCGTGTTCTGTGAGCAGAACTCTCCAGGTCCCACCTGCGTTAAGGGGAGCTTAGGTACATCCCAGGAGTCTGGACTGATCTGGGTACATACAGGGTAAGGAAAATTGGTTCTTACCACCTAATTTTCATTCCTGTAGTACCACTGATCAGTCCAGAGACCAACCTATTTACTGGGGGTAGAGTCTGCTGCTTGTACTGTTACTTTGAATATAGGGTGAGTTGTTGGAGGTTTTTCAATGCTGATTGCTTATGTTACAGTTGGGACATGAGCTTTCCATTGTCTTTTTGGGCAACTTCACCTTCTTCCGGCTCGTTGGAGGGGGAGCGAATTTGCTTAGAAGTTTAAGGTTGCTGCTGTCATCTTGGTTTGGGTATAGGTCAATACTGAGGGACTACAGGTGGCACACTGGGTTATGTACAGTCTCATTGAAACACTTTCTCCAGCTGCTGGTAGGGAGGCAAAACCCAGGAGTCTAGACTGATCAGTGGTACTACACGAACAAAAATTAACAGGTAAGAACTAGTTTTCCTTTTTTGGCCCTGAATCTGTATAAGAAAAACTAAAAGTGTGTGTGGGTGGGGGGGAGGCATTCTAGGGAGGATTAGTTTACCTGTTCACTACAAAGGCTTCTCACTTACTTTCAGCATTATAACAACTTTCCCACACCAAAAAAAAGACAATCCACTAGTTTATAGAGCAATCTAGAGATTACATGAGAAACAGAGAAATGATGGCAGAAGAAGACCAAACAGTCCATCCAGTCTGCCCAGCAAGCTTTCACACTTTTTTTTTCAATACTTTTCTGTTACTCTTGTCCCTTTAAATAATTTTTTGGGTTCTATTTCCCTTCCACCCCCACCATCGTAGATAGCAGTGCTGGAGCTGCATCTAAGTGAAGTATCCAGCTAATTGGTTTGGGGTAGTAACTGCCATAATAAGCAAGCTACTCCCACACTTGTTTACCCAGCCTGTGCAATTCAGTCCTTGTTGGTTGTTTGAATATAAATCCTCTTTTCTTCATTCCCCTGCCGTTGAAGCAGTGAGCTGCGCTGGATATGTATTCTAAATGAAGTAACAGGCTTGATTTGGAGTAGTAATCGCCATAACAAGCAAACTACGCCCATGCTTATTTGTTTTACCCAGACTATGTAATTCAGTCCTTGTTGGTACATGTCTGAATACAAAACATCTTTTCTTCATTCCCCCTGCCATTGAAGCATAGAGCTATGCTGGATATGCATTGAAAGTGAAGTATCAGGCATTTTTGGTTTTGGGTAGTAACCGCCATAACAAGCAAGCTACTCCCCTGCTTTTATGTGGATGCAAATCCTTTTTTCCACATTTCCTTTTGCCATTGAAGCATAGAGCAACAATGTTGGAGTCACATTAACTGTGTATATGTTTATTGAATAAGGATATTTATCTCCAGGTAGTAGCCGTCATTCCCGCAAGCCACCCCCATGCCTCTTCTCTTTATTCACTTCCTCTAGACTTTATGGATCCACAGTATTTATCCCATGCCCCTTTGAAATCCTTCACAGTTTTGGTCTTCACTACTTCCTCCAGAAGAGCGTTCCAGGCATCCACCACCCTTCTCCTTGAAGAAATAATTCCTGACTTTGTTTCTGAGTCTTCCTCCATGGAGTTTTAAATCATGACCTCTGGTTCTGCTGAATTCTTTGCAACAAAAAAGGTTTGTCGTTGTCTTTGGATCATTAAAACCTTTCAAGTATCTGAAAGTCTGTATCATATCACCCCTGCTCCTCCTCTCCTCCAGGGTGTACATATTTAGATTCTTCAATCTCTCCTCCTAAGTCATTTGATGAAGACCCTCCACCTTTTTCGTCGCCCTTCTCTGGACCGCCTCCATCCTGTCTCTGACCCTTCGGAGATACTGTGTGCTACAGTGAAACATTTATTTATTTTTAACTTTTTGATACCGATGTTCCTGTAAAATACAAATCACACTGGTTTACACTGAAACTGCAAAATGCACACGGGAGCGATACAAAGAACAGGGGATACAAGTAACTGGGACTAGGGAACTATAAGTATCTTCACTTAAATTAGGCCTTGTATACAGTCAGTAACTACAGAATAAATAAAATACATCTGGCTGGCATCTTTCTGCTACTGTGCTAGCAGCAGGCAGAGACTAGATCTCAGTACCTACAGCACTCCTTGTACTTTATTTGCTTTTAAACAAGGCTTCTGAAATTTTTCTTTTTACTCCTCTTGATAATAAAAGTTCTTTACTTGTAAGAAGACTGCCTAAGTTGTTTAAGAAAAAAAACAGATTAACAAGAATACAAAAATCACCTGGATTTAGACTAGTCCAATTACTTCATCATTCTGTTGTAGAATCTGCCCTAAAGAAAACATTTTTAAAAACTAAAAAACAAGGATTTATTCAAATTCATTTTGGAAAGAAAGTAGTTCAAAGCTCTATGCTTACTGTTCAAATCTGTTCAGTTTTTGTTTTTTTTTAATCATTTCTTTATTAACTTTTCCAGAATGAAGTACAAATAACACATTACAATTTCCAACATCATCCCTAATACACAATTACGCGCTCGAAATGGTCCCTAATATTTTGTTTTCTCTCTTATGCCCTCCGTCACCCCACCCCTGCAGGTCCTCGAAGATTGTGATCAAAGTCTGTTGCACTAGTAGACTATTGCGAACCTCTGGAAGCTTGTTTGTAATCCATTTTGTGTAGTGTTTTAATGGAGTCTTTCAAGATTTGTGGAAGGGTCGACCAATATAGCTTCCATGTCTCTCCCAATCCTTACGTGCTTTCACCGATTTAACATTGGCAGTCATGTATTCAAACTGCATAAGATTGGTCAATCTGTTTTGCCATTGTACTTTAATAGGGCGATCCGTAACAATCCAGCTAACCACAATCGTTTGCAGACCTATCAGTAAAGCCTTCCTCAAAAAGATTTGTTCAAAGTCCGAAAGATTCTCTATATCCCCAACTAGAAGGCGAAACAAACAGTTTCGAATCTTTTTGAATTTGTGTACCAAGAATCCCGCCCAGTTCTGTGGTGACTTCATCCCAAAAAAGGCTTATCATTTCACAGACAATGGTACAGGGTTCCTTTTCCTTTGTTACATTTCAAACAGAGATCAGTATCACAAAGCTTTGCAGCATACATCCAAGATCTAGACATATTTATACAATGTAAAACTTTATAGCCCACTTCCCACAGGATAACATTTTCAGTGAGTCTGTAACCATCCTGTAATATGGATTTAATATCTTCCACTGATGTAATTAAATGTGCCTGTTTCAACCATTTCTCCTGTATGGATACCAATGCTGCAGGGCTAATGATCGCTTTTAAAATACGGGAGAAGGAGCTACTAGAGTTACTCTTCCTCCCCACCTGCAGAAAGAATGCTTTAAGGCTTCTAACAACCTGTAAATCTTGTGGTGAAAGTGCCAAGGATTGTATATAATGTTGTATCTGCAGGTATCCATAGAAGTCCTGGGATATGATGCCATATTGAGCTTGAAGTTCTGAAAAACTTTTAATCACCATTGTGTAGGATCTAAGTATTGTTGGATGCTTATCAACTCTGGGGAATACCATTTTCAGAAAATACTAGAAGAGAGGCCACTAGGGAATTGGGGATTTCCCACATAAGTCAAGTATGGAGTAGAAATGACTTTGAAATGAAGCTTCACCTGACAAAGGTATCTCCAGGCTCCCCGCCCAGAACGCAATAAAATACACTTTTGAAAGTGCCCTGGAATAAAGGCCTTTGGTATCTGAAATAAATTTTGTGGCCAGTAGGGAGCCAACCAATCATAGAGGAAGGACAAAGGGGTGTATATGCTTGTTCCATTCCTCCAATCATAAATATGTCTTAAGATACATGTTAGATTATAGTCCCTCCAGCTCAGGCACGCAAGTCCACCTTGTTCTCTGGATAACATTAACGTAGAAAGTGGTAGACGTACTTTATGTGAGCCCCATCTGTATTTCCGAACTATTCTATTAATTCGGAGAATCTCCTTCCTAGACAACCATAGCGGCAATTGCTGCATCACATATATCCATTTTGGCAATTCCATCATTTTTAATAAAAATATTTTTCTCGTAATAGACAAAGGAAGGCCCGCCCACACTTTGAGCCGACTTTCCATTTGTTGGAAAAGCGGATCGATGTTGGCTTTATGTAGTAAATTAATATCCTTGGTGAGTCGTATATCCAAATATCGCATTTCCTTGTCAACCCATTTTAAGGGGAAAGGCCATCCCACGCATTTTGTATCTTGGATCCCACAGCCATCGCTTCGGATTTATCTGTATTAATTTTTAAACCTGCAAAAGCACCGAATGCTGCTTGGATATGCAATACCAATGGTAAGGCTTTTTGTGGGTTCGTTAAAAATACTAGAACGTCATCAGCAAACGCAGAGATATTGAAGTTCTGGTTTCCCACCTTAAACCCTTGTATTTATAATATATAAAGAAGTGGCCAGAGTGGACAACCCTGCCGTGTGCCCCTGTAGAATGGAAAATCCTCCGACACCTGTCCATTAGCAAAAATCGCTGATTTTGGATTGCGATACAACATGGAAATGGAATGTACAACTTTACCTTTTAAGCCATATCTAAACCGAAAAGAGGTAGGGCCATGACACCCTATCAAAAGCCTTCTATGAATCAAAGGCTACCACCATAGCCCCAATACCTCTACACTGGCATTCCTCCAATGATATAAGAAGTTTAGTTATATTGGAACTGATAGCTCAACCCTTGACAAAGCGTGCCTGGTGAGGCATAATGAGAGAGGGGAATACCTTACTCAACCGATCTGCAATGATTTTTGCAAACAATTTAGCTTCACAATTCAGCAGAGAGATCGGTCTATACGCTGCTGGTTTTGATAGGTCCTTCCCTGGTTTTTCTAGTACAGTGATAAAGGCCTTAGTTACCCCATCTGGAAACCTCCATATTGATTGGGTCTCCTGAAAAAAGGCCAATAAAGCCTCTGATGCCAAATTACACAAAAGTTTGTAATATTCCGCACTGAGGCCATCAGGACCTGGCGCTTTGTTCCGTTTGCTAAGTTTAATTACTCTTTGAAGTTCTTCTAGAGTAATAGGTTCATTTAGTTGTAAAAGCTGCACCTCCGTTACTTGAGGGAGTTCTAGACCCTTAAAGAAGGCAGCCTCTTCCTGAGAGCCCCCTATCCTATCTTCTGTGTATAATGCAGAATAAAATTGTCAGAAAGCCACACAGACCTCTGAGCTGGAGACAATAGGTCGTCCTTGGTGATCTTTCAATTTGTCTATATACGTTTTCCCTCTTTGTAAGCACACTAAATCCACTAAGAGTTTGCAAGCCTTATTACCATATCTGAACAATTTGTGGGTCCCCTTTAATAATGTCCTCTGCGCTCTGACATGTAATGCCAAATTTAAAGATTTAAGGCATTCCTTATAATGTTGTTGGTTGGTAACAGTATTATTGAGGCCGAGCTGAATCTTAGCCTTATCTAGTTGTCGTTCTAAAAATAATATATGGTTGTGTACTGCTTTCGATTGCGCTATTACAAAAGAAGTCATTTCCCCCCGCATGACAGCTTTGCTAGTTTCCTAATACAAACTTGGATCTCCCTTATGTTAGACATTATTCCTAGCGTACTCCTTCCACTTAGTTTGGAGGTAAAGGTGAAAATTTTTGTCATCCACCAATTGTCCAGGAAAGCGCCAAATCCTAGCAGTAGTTGCATCTCCCCCCTCTATAAAGTTTACTCCTATTGGTGCATGATCCGATATGGAAATTGTTCCTATGTCCGCTTTCTGAACCCTGGGGAACAACACCTCTGAAAGAAGTATATAATCTATTCTGGATAATGTGGCATGGGCCCTTGATACGTGAGTATAATCCCGCTCACGACATAGGTAGGCAATTCCTCTCTTCCCCGAGGTGCCCCTTCTCCAAGAAGCCTGTGATGTGTCCAACTCAGTATCATGGACACAATTGAAATCCCCTAATAGGACAAGGGGACCCTTCTGCACCTGAAGCAACCTGCCCACCAAACCTTGAAAAAATGCATGAGAATATTGGTTCGGAGCGTATATTGAAAAGATGGTAACTTCTTTGCCCTGTAATTTCCCAACCACAATGAGAATACGCCCTTCTGTATCTGAAACCTGTCTAATAAGTTCAAACCGCACCTTTTTATGAATTTGAATCGCTGTTCCTGCTTTTCTCCTCTTGGGCGGAACAAAGAAACATTGACTCACCTAGCCTCGTTTTAGTTTTTTACTTTCTATTTCTGATAAATGTGTTTCTTGAAGGCCAATTATTTCTACCTTTCTCCTTTGTAACATACTCAATATTTTTTGTCTCTTTATGGGCGATCTCAGTCCTCCCACATTCCAAGAATTAAATCTTAGATAACCTATGTATCTGCAATAGCTAAACATTCATACTTCAGCAATGTTGTATTTGTTCCGCTAGAATGCCTCCCAGCAAGGGCATCCAGCGGACCCGCTTCCATATTTACCATCAAATCTATGCTTAAAGGCATAGGCTCCCTAAGGAACCTGCTAAGTCTATGAACTTGATCACATTTCAAGGTCTCAAACTCATATCCCAATACCTTATGTTTCCCCTCCCCCCTCCCCATACCCACCTGTTTCCCATTTCCCAACCCATACTCTCCTTGTACTTTGGAGAAAACCCCCATCTTACTCCTCTTATCAAATGCCCCTTACAATATGAGGCGAGAGGTCTGTGACATTGTGTTCAGGTTAATGTCCCCCAATTTTCTAAGATAACTCTAGAGCCTTTGCGCCCTTTTCCTTATAAAAATAAGTAGATTATCATGTGAACTGTAACAGCGAAAACCTTAAACAATTCTTACATAGGCGGAATAAGCATGCTCTTTTCCATATTGCTTCTTAGTCAAGAATACTGTCCCACAGTGCTATAACACCATACAGGCCCATGAGGCTGCTCCATTGTGTTTAGGTTCCTCTTCCTTTCTTCCCCTCTGAATTAGCAAGCCAGTCCACTGTTTTCTCTGGATTATCAAAAGTAAATATTCTCCCATCTTTCCAGATTTTTAAGACTGCAGGAAATTGCAAAGCAAGCCGAATGTTTTTATTAAACAGGTCACTGCATATAGTGGAGAAGAGTGTCCACTTAGCAGCCACTGCTGCTGAAAAATCCTGAAAGATAATGATTTTTTGCTCCTGCTATTTCAGCTCTCTTGCCTTCTTGAAGGCAGTATATATCAGATTTTTGTGTGTCCAGTCCAAGAAACGCGCTATCACCAAGTGGGGCCTACAATCCGTGTCCCGCCGCGGACCCAGGTGGTGTGCTCTTTCAACTGTCAGCTTCCCTTCCAATGCTGGCAGCTTTAGGGCAGTTGGTAGCCAACGTTCCAGAATAGTTTTGAGGTCTCCCTCTCCTACACTCAGGAAATCCCATAAACTTTAAATTATTGCACGATTTTCAAGATCTTCTAGTTTTATTTCAGCACTCTTTACTGCTTTTTCAACCTCCCCCAGCCACGTGGTCGCCGCCATGACATCCTCCTCCACAGCAGACACCCTTCCTTCAGCGATATCGATCCGACAACCCATGTCCCCGATCGATTCGCTCAATGTCTGAAATCTCTCTGAAAGACTCATAAAGGGCTTAGAGCCGCAGTTTGCAACAGCTTCTGTGATTCGGGTAATCATCTGTTCTTCTGACACAGCGTTCTCTGCGCTGCTACTGGTGCCCATTTTTTTCTCTGTTTCAGTAAGTTTTATTTTCTCCTTTCTTACCAGTTTTGCAGCCATTTCGCTTGTGAAAACAGTCAGGGTTATTGGATGCTCCTGCACTCTTTCTCCGTGTCTCTTTTAAATTTAAGCAGCTCAGTTTTAAATGCTAATTTTTAGGTTTTGTGGGGGACATCTCCCGGAGCAGGGAAGAACATGTCCGTCCCTTCTCACCGCGTCACATGACCTCTCCCATCTCTGTTCAGTTTTAGACAGTACAATAGTTGATTGATAGCATTAAAAAAAAAAACAACAAAAACTAAAACCTTTCCTTTAACCTACCAGAGGAGGAAATTATCCTCCTCAACCACTTCCAGATATGGAAGAGTGCATAAGACACCTCCCCTTTGCTTTGTCTATGAATCCTTTCATGCCATATCACCTACCTCATCTGCCTCGATAGGAGCTTGACACATGGCCTGGTTAAAAGCTAGCAGCATTCGCAACAGTGTTCAAAGTTGGTGTATGACCCTTCTCTGGGAGAGCACCTCTGGAGAAAAGCTCAAATGGTTGTTCAACTAAAAAGTACAGAATATGGCTGTCCAATCCCTCTCAACAGGGCCCGAGCAGCCCTCTTCTTCGAGACTCTCCTTCTACTCTTACAAGAGGCTGTACTTACAGAGCCACTCTTTCCAACTTTAGCACTATTTGCAGCCAGAATAGCCAAAGAATAGACGCAGGCTAGGCTGGCTTCATATTCATGAATTTATTAATTCACAACAGAAAAACTCTGTTTACCTTTGCAGCTGATAAAGAAACAATATCACAATTTACAGTCTCTTGGTCTGGGCCTTTACTAAGGTTCCTCCTGTTCCCAGCTAGATATACACCTTCCCAGGGGCCTCCCAGACCAGGATTCTCTATTTCTGAAGTTTAAGATGGACCGGGCCAGATTTCTGGATCCCGTCCCTTACGGTATTATGGGGTTATCTTGTATATATCCCTTCAACACTGACCTTCACACATCAGCTCCCGCCTCTTCTGGCTCAGCAACTTCCAGCTAGAGCTCAAATAGTGTGAATGCCATCAACTTAAAACAAGCCCAAACAAAACCTGGACCCAGTTTTTGATCCTTGCGAATGTTCTACAATCACCCTCTTCAGTGGGAGGCAGAATCTAGACTTTCCTAGAGGGGACACGCCTCTTGGTCTTCAAAATCGTGGAGTCTGGATACTGTTTGCATTTCTTCTATCATGTCTTTGTCGTTTGACCCTCAATCCAGATCAGTAATACCTTGCGATACTAGTGGCACACCTATGGCATCAGAGACAATTCTTCTCCCAGGACAAGCAGGATGGTAGATGGTAGTCCTCACATATGGGTGACGTCACTGGACGGAGCCCTATCACGGAAAACTTTTCTGTCATAGTTTCTAGAAACTTCGACTGGCACACTGAGCACGCCCAGCATGCCATGATCCGTGTCCACAGGGGTCTCCCTTCAGTCTTTTTCCGCGCTGCAGTTTGCCTCGCGTTTAGCTCTATGAGATTTTTCTCACAACTTTTCCTCACGGAAACACTAGAAGTTTTACTTCACAAATATTTTCCCTACATGGGTCTCCCTTCCTGTACATTTCGACGAAGCTCGGTGAGTACTATGCCCTGTTCTCCAGTCGGTTCCTGTCACCTCACAATCGGTTTCCCTGGGTTACCAACTGAATTGCAGCCCTCTTTTCTCCCTATGTCTATCACCCTCAGTCCACCCCACAATGCCCGCGCGAGTGTCCTTGCGGCGATCTTCCACCGGGTTCATCGGGACTAGAAGGATTGCGACGTCAACGGTTCCTATTGCGGTTGCCAATCCTCCCTCAATGCCTTTGATACTATCGAAGCTGCCATAGACACCTCCCTCAATGCCCTCGACTAAAGAAAATGCTCCATACTTCGGGTTCTCAACCGGAGCCCCGTGCAATCCTTGGGCGAGAAACAATGCCAGGAGCAGTAGAGGCACAGTGACAGTGTCACCAATGCCATCCATGACATCGGTGGCATCTTCCTCTGTGCTGGAGAATGACCGGGCCCGAGCACAGAGGGAAACAGTCGCTGGCACCAACGTGGTTCCGCGTTCGGTGCCGGCACTGATACTGCACCGGCATCAATGTCCATTGAGCCAGTTGCAAAGCAGGCCTGGGTACAAGAGTCTCCATGCTCCTCCGCACCTGAGGCACCAAGGCGTTCCTCACAGACACCAGTACCGGGTACTGAACCACCACAGATTCATGTGGAAGTGCCAGTAACGCCTAACCTGTCTCCCAGTAGCTAGCTGCGCTACCTATACCAGCTTCCAGGAAGGAGCTGGACATCCTTGTCCGTCAGGCAGTCCTCTATGCCTTCCGGAATCTACTAACACCAGAGCCATCGATATTCGCACCGTTGTGGCACCTACCATAGACAGCCTAACTCATCGATGCAGACTCGTCCTTCTGAGCCTCCACAGACCCCTATACCTATCCCGGGATCCTCAAACGGCAATGGGCACTCTAATCCCGCTTCGGCACCAATTCCATCGAGACCTAAAGTAAAAGAAGTCTCTGAAACCATCCCTTTCGACCTGGTCACTAAAAAGGACCAGAAGTTTTCGGGAGGGTCTAGGTCATAACTTCTTTCAAGGAACTACATTGGTGTCACATATTGCTATTTACCAGCTATATTTGAAGCAATCTGCTGCCTGAGGTAAAGGATGAAATGGTGCCCCCATGCACCGCAGATCATCTCTTCGTGCACAAGGTCCAGCAGACAGTGGCTCAATTGCAAGACCCTGCGACAGCTCTCTACGTTTCTTGCACAGCAAAGAGGGATGCTAGAAGGACCTTTTACCGCTCCCACTCCCGTGTGAGACCAACTGATATACCAGCTCCGCCAGTCGGGCAGGCTCCTGGATTTTTCAACCTTGCCAGAGAACAGAACGGTCCATCCCACTGAGGACCAGGGCTCGGGATACCGTTCCCCAGACGCAACAAGGCAGAGGATTTTAATCCCACTATTTCCTACTTTCAAAGAAAACAGGTGACCTCTGCCCATCCTGGACTTCAGAAATCAAAGTTGAAAATGGTGTCTCTCGGCACCAAGCTTTCCTTACTACAACAAGGGGAATTGCCTCTATTCTCTGGACATTCTATACACTTCATAGTGAGTCAACAACATTTTCAATACCAAGTTCTGCCAATCGAATAGCTTCAACTTGTGTATTTCACCAAATGCCTAGCAGTGACTGCCACTCATCTACAAACAGCAGCAGCATTCACACGTTTCCTTACCTGGACTGCCCAATAAGGAGTCAATCCAAACAAGGAGCGCTAAATTCTCTAAGACTCACTATAAACCTACTACATTTGGCTGGGAATTCTGATCAACTACCATAAATCCCATACGGAGCAGATCTGGGCACGACAGTCGCAACGGCCTTCCTGCCCAACAACCACGCAGACATCCTATCAAATTGTCCACATCTCTGCGCGCACGCAACATAGCCTCAGGCCATTAATGCTTCCATTGCTGTGCCACATGGTTTCCACGATCCACTTCACTCCTATGGCCAGACTAGCCATGAGAAAAACTCAGTGGATTTTAAAATTTCAGTGGCTCTAAGCCATTCAACCGCTTTCATCCCTGATCCATATCACCGATCCAGTAAGCAAATCCTCAGATGGTCTTGGCCACGGTCGCATCCAACACCCTCCAAACCCAAAACGCATTGACTCCGCTCCATGAAAAGTCTCAGATCAACTTCCTGGAGCTTTGAGCCATGCGTTATGCCCTTTATGCCTTTGTGTGAGAGGCAGACAGACAACATAGTGGCAATGTGGTACTCGAACAAATAGGGACGCACAGGCTCTTCTCTGCTCTGCCAGGAAGCCGTGCAGTTCTGGGCCTGGGCCCTTGCACACTCCATGCATCTCCGGGTCGCTTATCTAACAGGCATACCGAACATAGTAACACACCATCTCAATCGATGTCTCCATCCCTACAAGTGGTCTCTGAATCCATGTGTAGTGAGTAAAATCTTCTAGCGCTGACGTTAACCAACTATCGACCTCTTGTGTCCGAATCAAACCACAGAGTGGACAGATTCTGCTCCCTACGCAGGCTTTAAAATGCGTTAGCCATGGACACCTTTGCTTGCCCCTGCAACAAAGGCCTCCTATATGCGTCTCTTCCAATACCGCTCATAGCCAAAACTCTCGTGAACCTAAAGCAGGATAGGTTTTCAATGATTTGCATAACCCGGTACTGGCCTTGACAAGTATGCTTCCCCATACTTCTCAACCTATCACTCCAGGAACCAATTTGCCTGTCCACAGGTCAACCTCATAACACAGACTCACTGATATTCTCAGGTACTGGTTACTTCACGAAAACCTTCCACACATAAATCTTACCATTCGAATCGGCAAGATTTACCAAATGACGTGCACAAAAAGGTATTGGCCCCTTTTTCCTGCCCCATTCCATCTCTATTAGACTATCTTGGATACCTTTCGGATTCTGGTCCTCAGGCATCCTCTGCACGGGTACACCTCAGTTCTATCTCAGCGTACCACCAGGGAGTAAGGGATGCCCTGTTAACGGTTCAACCCCTTTTGAGTTGGTTTAACATGGGTTTTCTACAACTTAAGCCTCCTCTATGATCACTAGTTTCAAAATGGGGCCTAAATGTAGTGCTTACAAGGCTCATGCATTCCCCATTCGAGCTTTTGCATTCCTTTAACAAAATTCTAACATGGAAAATTCTTTTCCTCATAGCCGTCACCTCTGATAAAAGGGTCAGTGAGTTACAAGCCCTTGTTACATACTCACCTGAAACTAGGTTCCTCTGTGACTGAGTGGTCCTCTGTACTCACACTTAATTTCTTCCTAAGGTGGACTCAGTCTATAGTCTACCCACTCTTTCCTAAGGCTAGAGTTTATTGCACACTTTGGACTGTAAGCGTGCACTTGCATTTTATCTAGACCGCACTGCACTCCATAGGAAATCCACCCAACTCTCTACTTCTTTGACAAAGACAAGCTGCGAGTTCCAGTGGGCAAAAACTCTCTCCAACTAGCTAGCAGACTATCGAATTCTGCTATGAGGAAGCAGGCCTTCTTCCTCAGGGGTGAGTGCAGGCACATTTTGTAAGGGCCATGGCAACATCGGTAGCACACTATCGTTCAGTACCAATTGCCAACATCTGCTAGACTGAGACATGGAACTCTCACACATTCACAGCCCTCTACTGCTTAGATAAGGAAGTCCGTCAAGACTCTGCCTTTGGCCAATCTGTCTTGAAAAACTTTGTCCAGTATAATCCCCAACTCCTTCCATAACCACCTGCTGTGATTTCAGGCTGCTTCATTGCCAATAGCACCCCAATTATTGTGCCTGCTGCACGGGTTGTCTGCTATTGGCCTGTTGTAATATGAGTCAGCCTGTAGCTTTCTAATCACCCATATGTGAGGACTACCATCCTGCTTGTCCTGGGAGAAAGCAGAGTTGCTTAACTGTAACAGGCGTTCTCCCAGGAAAGCAGGATGTAAGTCCTCATGAAACCCACCTGCCACCCCGCAGAGTTGGGTCCGAAACGTTTTATTTTATTTATTTGCTTGCATCTTTTGCTACAAATGAGCCTGAAGGGAGACGCCTGTGGACACAGGGATCATGGCATGCTGGGCATGCTCAGTGTCTGCAATTGGTACTGAACAGAAAGGTTTTCTGTGATAGGGCTCCGTCCAGTAACGTCACCCATATGTGAGGACTACATCCTGCTGTCCTGGGAGAATACCTGTTACAGGTAAGCAACTCTGCTTTCCCGTACGTGAACAATTGGCTAATCACAGCAAGCTCCCAAGAAGTGTTACTCTCCCCACAAAAGACCTAAGAACATGCCATACTGGGTCAGACCAAGGGACCATCAAGCCCAGCATCCTATTTCCAACAGTGGCCAATCCTGGCCATAAGAACCTGGCAAGTACCCAAAATCCAAGTCTATTCCATGCTACCGTTGGCTAGTAATAGCAGTGGCTATTTTCTAAGTTAACTTAATTAATAGCAGGTAATGGACTTCTCCTCCAAAAACTTATCCAATCCTTTTTTAAACACAGCTATACTAACTGCATTAACCACACCCTCTGGCAATAAATTCCAGAGTTTAATTGTGCGTTGAGTAAAAAAGAACTTTCTCCAATTAGTTTTAAATGTGCCCCATGCTAACTTCATGGAGTGCCCCCTAGTCTATTATCCGAAAGAGTAAATAACCGATTCACATCTACCCGTTCTAGACCTCTCATGATTTTAAACACCTCTATCATATCCCCCCTCAGCCGTCTTTTCTCCAAGCTGAAAAGTCCTAACCTCTTCAGCCTTTCCTCATAGGGGAGCTGTTCCATTCCCCTTATTCTGGTAGCCCTTCTCTGTACCTTCTCCATCGCAATTATATATTTTTTGAAATGCGGCAACCAGAATTGGACACAGTATTCAAGGTGCGGTCTCACCATGGAGAGATACAGAGGCATGATGACATTTTCCGTTTTATTCACCATTCCCTTTCTAATAATTCCCAACATTCTGTTTGCTTTTTTGACTGCCGCAGCACACTGAACAGAAGATTTCAATGTGTTAACCACTATGACGCCTAGATCTCTTTCTTGGCTGTAGCACCTAATATGGAACCCAACAATGTGTAACTATAGCATGGGTTATTTTTCCCTATATGCATCACCTTGCACTTATCCATGTTAAATTTCATCTGCCATTTTGATGCCCAATTTTCCAGTCTCACATGGTCTTCCTCCAATTTATCACAATCTGCTTGTGATTTAACTACTCTGAACAATTTTGTATCATCTACAAATTTGATTATCTCACTCGTATTTCTTTCCAGATGATTTATAAATATATTGAAAAGTAAGGGTCCCAATACAGATCCCTGAGGCACTCCACTGTCCACTCCCTTCCACTGAGAAAATTGTCCATTTAATCCTACTCTCTGTTTCATGTCTTTTAGCCAGTTTGCAATCCACAAAAGGACATCACCACCTATCCCATGTCTTTTTACTTTTTCTAGAAGCCTCTCATGAGGAACTTTGTCAAACGCCTTCTGAAAATCCAAGTATACTACATCTACCGGTTCACTTTTATCCACATGTTTATTAACTCCTTCAAAAAAGTGAAGCAGATTTGTGAGGCAAGACTTACCCTGGGTAAAGCCATGCTGACTTTGTTCCATTAAACCATGTCTTTCTATATGTTCTGTGATTTTGATGTTTAGTACCCTTTCCACTACTAAAAAGTCCCTACAAACAACCTACATACTAGCAGATTACCACACCTCAGTCATGCAGGGAGAACACAGACAGCTCCTACCAAACACAGAACAGAGAAACCATAAAGCATAAATAGAAATGTGCAGCCAAAAACTTAACTGGAAGAGCAACAAGCCAGAGTCTATGCAGTGCAATAATGGAAAAAAAATCAAGAAATGCAAAACCAACAGTAGTAAATCCAGACGAATCAAGTATTTCAAAATAATTGAATACAACATTGTCATTAAAATTTTCCAGGCACCAATAAAATATTTAAAAACAGCAAAGACCAAATTAAAACTAATCAAGATTTTTAAAATTCATCTGCTTGTATACGTGGCAGCTTTTTATTTCCAGGTGTCTTGAGATAGTCATGTATTAGCAGGAGGAGGGGAGGGCTTTGTTCTCAAACTTTCTCCTTTCACACATACATGTTTCAATCACACACCCCTCTGCTTTCTCCCTCTCTTACACACACACACACACACCTGGCTCTCCTTCCTCACTTTCATACACAGACACACTGAGGGCCTCCCCTCTTCTCTTTATATCTTCTTCAGCTACCAGCAGGACGGGCTTTGCTGGCAGCCTGGTGGGTCAATGCACCCTATCTCCCGCAAACTCTGTGGCAGCAGCAGGAGTCACATTAAGCAACATCTGCTGCTGCGGAGCTGATCTAGCAGAAAGAATTGCAAAATTGTCATCTGGTGCCGCTGGGTCATTCACTCACTTAAAATGCAACTCCTGTTGCCAAGGGAGGAGGCAGAGGATTTTTATTTATTTATTTATTTAAAATTTTTATATACCGACGTTCATCAGGGATATCACATCGGTTTACAGTGTAACTGAAACAGGCGCCTGGGACGGCGATTTACATCGAACAGTTATAACGAATTAACATATGAACAATTGAGGAGGGGAGATAAAGGCGGGACACTTGGTGCATGAAAACACACTGGTGTGTCTTGATATACTGATTGTGAATCGCTAGTCTAGACAATCTCCAGGACAGATAGAAAATTCAGACAAGCAATTCTATGTAACCTGTTCTTGCAATAATCTACTCTCCACGGAGGAGTCTGGGTTGCTTACATATTAAATGTTCCACTGCAATACTCTGCTTAGGGCTCCCCACCTATCACAGCTAATTCAGCCTGTTTATTGATGGGAAAAGTAAGTCTGCTTATCGTAAACAATGTTTTCCATAGAGCAAGATTAATTAGCCATGTTAAATAACCACCCACCACTTTGGAGAGTCAACTAATGGTTAGATTAGCTCTAATATCACCTGAGGGTCACGAGGTAATTCCTGCACATGCTCAGAAGAACTAAAAGCTCCATTAGCTAGAAGAGACGAGTCCATTCAGTGCTGCTGGATGACATCACCCACATATGGGTGATTCAACCTATCTATGGAAAACATTTACGATAAGCAAATTTGCTCTAGCTACCATTAGGTTAATATTTTTACTGTCAGACTTGTGCTTTCAGAACATATTCTCCATGTTTCTTTACCTCATCTGACATTGGAACAAAACCAACTTAACAGTAAGAAAATTGTAATTAGACATTTCAGCGCTCCAAAAGGTTTCTGCTCTGTTTCATGGAAGATGGTTTATGAAGACAGCAGACATGATGATGCCCCATAACCATCAGGTTATATTGGAGAAATTACTTACTTGATAATTTTGTTTTCCTTGGTGTAGACTGATGGACTCAGGACCAATGGGTTATGATCATCAGATGGAGACTGAGTAAGGCTGTAAAGCTGACATCACAGTATATATACTCCTGCCGTGACCTCAGCCCTCCAGTATTCTCTTCAAAAGCCACTGTGGACATACTAGTGAAAGGACTTGATTAAAAATGTTTAAATATATGATTAAAAATGGATAACCATAACTCTAATCAACCAACCATAAACACTGAACACCAGTAAGAATATAGGTATCCTAATCTAGGGACTAGATGAACACTTACCCATGATCCCTTGGATTTGAGGCCCACTCCACAGGAGAACCCGTGGTACAGCAGAGGGCAGGACACTGAGTCCATCAGTCTACACTAAGGAAGACGAAATTATCAGGTAAGTAATTTCTCCATTTTCTAGCATGCAGCCAGATGGACGCAAGACCAATGGGATGTACAAAAGCTACTCCCAATCAGGGCAGGAGGCCACCCGCAGACCAGTCAAAACTGCCTTTGCAAAGGCTGTGCCCTTTCGAGCCTGTACTTCCAGACAAAACCTAGAGAAGGTATGCAAGGAGGACCACGCTGCCACTCAGCAGATATTGACAGGCGACAGCAGTCTAACTTCCGCCCAAGAGACTGCCTGAGTCCTAGTGGAATGAGCTCTAACCTGAGAAGGTAATGGCTTTCCAGCCTCCATATAGGCTCCCATGCCCACATCCTTACTCCAGCAAATTATCGGCTCGATCCAGTAAGGCCGCGGTAAAAACAGTGAGGTAGTGTCAGGCGCACCCTTCCTCCCCGCACGCACAGTTCTCTTCACTAACTCCCCGATACTCTCCTCTAATCGCATGCAAATGCATGCCGCGGCTGTGAAGCGTTAGGGAAGGGTTATGCCCGCGCAACCCATTTTACTGTATAGGCGCTGTAACAGCGCCTATACAGTAACCTGGGCGCGCTGGTACCTGTCATTTCAAATGACATTTGAAATGACAGGCACCAGGAAGTGTAAAAAAGTTTAAAAAGTGTAAAAAACAAAAAACCTGTGTGTTATATAAAAAAATAAAACAATTTTAAATACCTGTCGGAGGGCCGTGGGTCCAGGCGGCCGGTGGGCGGCGGGCAGCCATCAGCGGCATCCGGTAGTCCCTTCTCCCTTCCTCCCTCCCTCCCCTGCCTGGATGAGCGCCAAAATCGCACGGGCGGGTCGGCAGCGGGGGGGTGGGGGGGGGGGGGCGCGGCAGCGGGATCCGGGAGCGGCGGGTAGGCAGCAGCGGGGTCCGGGGGGTCCGGGGCAGCGGCAGCGGGGGGGGGGGCGGCAGCAGGATCCGGGAGCGGCGGGTAGGCAGCAGCGGGATCCGGGGGTGGCAGCGAGATCCGGGGAGCCAGCAGCGGCAGCATGTTCGATCGCGCAGGCAGGTAGGTGGCAAAGTAAAGATGGCCGCCAGCACGGGAAAATCGTGCAATTGGCCGCTGAAGACGTGACGTCACACCCCGTGACGCCAAACGTCGTGACGTCACGTCTTCAGCGGCCAATTGCACGATTTTCCCGTGCAGGCGGCCATCTTTACTTTGCCACCTACCTGCCTGCGCGATCGAACATGCTGCCGCTGCTGGCTCCCCGGATCTCGCTGCCACCCCCGGACCCCCGCTGCTGCCTACCCGCCGCTCCCGGATCCTGCTGCCGCCCCCCCGCTGCCGCTGCCCCGGACCCCCCGGACCCCGCTGCTGCCTACCCGCCGCTCCCGGATCCTGCTGCCGCCCCCCCCCCCCCCCGCTGCCGACCCGCCCGTGCGATTTTGGCGCTCATCCAGGCAGGGGAGGGAGGGAGGAAGGGAGAAGGGACTACCGGATGCCGCTGATGGCTGCCCGCCGCCCACCGGCCGCCTGGACCCACGGCCCTCCGACAGGTATTTAAAATTGTTTTATTTTTTATATAACACACAGGTTTTTTGTTTTTTACACTTTTTACACTTACCATAGCAGGCCCGAGCCTTGCTACTTTTTCGTTTGTTTTTTTTTTGCCCTGGTCCCGTCCGGTCTCCTGCAGCCCCGTCCGGTCCGGACGGGGCTGCAGGAGACCGGATGGGACCAGGGCGGGTAAGCAATGTTTTTACCCTACACTACACTACACTAACTCCTACTAGGGGGAGGCGGTAAACTAGCAGGTTAAGGCCGCGGCAGAACAGCGGGTTACGGAGGAGATAATATCAGCGCCCGTTACAGTATCGCAGGGGAATAGCTAATTCCTTCATTATACAGCTTTTTCGTTCATTTACATGCCGGGTGCGGAAAGGGTTATGCGTCTGTTTTCAGAAGCGATACGGACGCGTGAAACTGGACACTGTATCGCCGAACTGCCTTGCGCGCCCGAATTGTGCGCTACGAGCACGTTACAGACGGGCAATCCTCGAGCGGACGATACTGCATCGAGCTGTATGGTAGCCCGTGAAGCTGGTTTGCCGTGCTGCCTTCCGCCGTGAGGGACAAACAACTTTTGCACCGATTCTGAGACTTTCAGATACCACCCTAGTAGTCTCTCCACATCCAAATGACGAAGGAGATGATATTCCTCCACGTCCTTCAGTTTATCTAGGGATGGCAACGAAATGAACTGATTCAGATGAAACTCCGGTACTACCTTGGGCAAGAAGAATGGAACCATACGTAGCTGTAGCACCCCTGGAGTCCTGCAGAGGAATGGCTCCCGGCACAATTCCTGCAGTTCAGAGATGTGACATGCAGAGCTGATACCCACCAGGAGCACAGTTTTCAAGGTCAAAGGAAAGATGTAAAAAAATCCAGTACTAAATTAAGATTCCACAAGGGAACCGGCAACTGTAAGAGGGGGGGGGGGTTGAAGGTGCTTCACTCCTTTCGGAAAATAGTTCACCTCAGGATGAGCCGACAGGGAGGTCCCATTCATCTCACCCCTGAAACAGGAGCGCGCATTGCCTGCACCTTCAAGGAATTAAGGGCCAAACCTTTATTCAAGCCATCCTGCAAAAAATTCCAGAATAAATGGGATTTTCACTGGCTGAGGGGGGGCACCGCGTTCTTCGCACCAGGCCTCAAATACTCTGAGCACAGAGTAAGGTGACAATTATTGCCACAGATTTTCCCTGATTCATCAGGCAAGCACTCTCAAGGGCCAGACCGTAAGACAGAATAGAGTCAGATCCTCGTGAAAGACCGGTCCCTGCTGCAACAGGTCCTTATACGGGGGGAGGCGTAGGGGGTTCTCCACCAGGAGTCTTCATATGTCCGCATACACTGACATCTGGGCCAGTCTGAAGCTACTAGTAGGATTAGTCCCCTGTGAATTTGGATTCTGCAAATTAGCCTGCCCAGTAGGGGCCACGGAAGGAAGGCGCTTAGCAAGTATTCTTCTGGTCAAATCTGGATGAGAGCGTCAATTCCCAGGGGCAACGGATCTCTTCTGCAACTGAAGAATCAAGGAATGTTTGCATTGTGAGATGCAGCCAGCAGGTCAATTGAAGGCAGGCCTCAGCGATCTACTATCAGTTGAAACACTTTGGTTTACAACCTGCACTCTCCCTGCTTAGAAAGTCTGCTCTGATGTTGTCTTTTCCTGTGATGTGGGAGGCTGAGATAATCTGTAGATAGACTTCCTTATGGAGTGGGTGGAAGTATATCTTCTGTGACACTTGCTGGCTTTTGGTTTCTCCCTGGCAGTTGGTGTAGGCTACCTTTGTTGCATTGCCCAACATCATGCGGACCGCTTGACCCTTGAGTCTTTAGCTGAACTGTAAACACGCCAATCTGACTGCCCAGGCTTCCAGGCGATTGATGTTCCAGAGGGTCTCTTCTTCCGTCCAACGACCCTGGGCTGTCACTCCTGACAGTGAGCTCCCCAGCCCCGGAGACGCACATCTATCATGAGAACCAACCAGTTTGGGGAAGACAGGGACCGCTTCTGCTCAGATGAGTTTCCTGCAACCACCAATGGAGGCGATGGAGAAGGTACAGAGAAGGGCGACTAAAATGAAAAGGGGAATGGAACAGCTCCCCTATGAGAAAAGACTAAAGAGGTTAGGACTTTTCAGCTTTGAGAAGAGACGGCTGAGGGGGGATATGATAGAGGTGGTTAAAATCATGAGAGGTCTAGAACAGGTAGATGTGAATCTGTTATTTACTCTTTCGGATAATAGAAAGACTAGAGGGCACTCCATGAAGTTAGCATGGGGTACATTTAAAACTAATCGGAGAAAGTTCTTTTTTACTCAACGCACAATTAGAGACTGGAATTTGTTGCCAGAGGGTGTGGTTAGTGCAGTTAATATAGCTGGGTTTAAAAAAGGATTGGATAAGCTCTTGGAGGAGAAGTCCATTACCTGCTATTAAGTTGACTCGGAAGATAGCCACTGCTATTACTAGCAACAGTAACATGGAATAGACTTAGTTTTTGGGTACTTGCCAGGTTCTTATGGTTTGGATTGGCCACTGTTGGATGCTGGGCTTGGTGGACCCTTGGTCTGACCCAGTATGGCATGTTCTTATGTTCTAACCACAGTCTTGAGGCTGTTTATTCCAACTTGATAGAGTGTTGAAGTGAACACATGTGTCCTCGCCTATGGCACTACTTCCAGGGTTGCCACCAAACTGAGGACTTGGAGATAGCTTCACACCATCGCGCATACTGTGCCCACCAACTGATGCACCTGGTACATCAATTTCTGTAGCCGGTGGTCGGGAGAATGACCTTGCCCTGTCCTCTGCCGAACCGGATTCCCAGATATTCCAAGGACTGGGAAGGGTTGAGGTTGCTCTTGGCCAGGTTTACTACCATCCGAGTTCCTATAACAAGGAAATTACCCTGTTGATCACCAGAAGGCTCTCTTCCACAGACTTGGCCTGGACCAGCCAATCGTATAAGTATGGGTGCACCAGGATCCCATCTTTCCTCAACGCTGCCACCATGACCACCATAATTCTTGGAAAATGTTCTGGGGCGGTGACTAGGCTAAAGGGCGGCGTAAAAAACTGTCGACCCAGTGTTGCAAAACGTAGGAGACCATGTTCTTGTCGGATTGGACTATGTAAGTAAGCCTCAGTTAGGTCCAGGGAGGTTAGGAACTCTCACAATTGTACGGATTATCACAGAGTGTAAGGTCTCCATGTGAAAATGAGTCACTCGCAGATGAGCGACATGCTTAAGTCCAGGATGGGACGAAAGGAACCATCTTTCTTGGTCACTACAAATAAATGGAATAATGCTCCGTATTTTCCTGGGATGTAGGTACTGGGATCACAGCCCTCATCCTGAGGAGCCTTAGAAGTGTAAATCTCCACTGTCTGCTTCTTGAGCTGGGAGTGGCAAGGAGACAACATGAATACATTCTGAGGAGTGCTGTGCAATTCCAGCACATATCCTTCTATTATGACTTCCAGTACCCATTTGTCTGAAGTGATCTTGACCCACCGCTGGTAAAAGAGAGACAAACAGCCCCCTATCTCTTTGTCCCAAAGTTGGGTCGGTAAAATTTCATTGGGAGGTTCTGGACAAGCCTAAATCCAAACCTGCACCTCTCTTGGGCTGCCGGATACGAAAGGACTGAGACCTCCCAAGAGGAGGAAACCCCTGAAATGTTGAATTTCTGTAGGGGCGAAAATGCTGGGAACCCCTGGAACGACCCCCTCATAAGCAATGGGCACTTTAACGGCTTCCTTTTATCTTCCAGTAACCTGGGAACTGGAGATTCGTCCCATTTACTGCCAGCTTTTCCAGCTTGTTCCCTAATAGGGGTGATCATTTAAAGGGCATCTTTGTAAGATTAGCTTCGGAGGTTGCATCAGCTGACCAATTTCGCAGCCATAGCTGTCTGGCCGCCACCACTGAGGCCACTCCTCTGGCTGCGTCTGCTAAAAAGGTGGCAGCAGGTTCCATAACTACTCTTGTATTCACCCCCAAGTCAGCCACCTCCTGAGAGAGGAGTAGACATGAATGAGCCCACCAGAGCGCAACAAGAAGCAATCTGTAAGGTCATTGCTAGTGCGTCAAAGGCTTAAGGATAGACTCAATCCTCTATCATGTGCATCCTTTAAGGCACTCCTCCCTCCACTGGGATAAGTTGTTCGCTTAGAGACTGCACAGACCAGTGCATCCACTTTAGGGAAAATGTAAATGTTCTCTTACCATCATGTCCAGAGGGTATACAGCTTCCAACACTCTGCCCCCTTTAAAACTTGCTTCTGGGGCATTCCATTCCAGATTAATCAACTCCTGGATGGCGTCCATCACTGGAAATTAGCAAGAAGCTTTCCACAGGGAAATCAGATTGGGATTCTTATTTGGTTCAGTCATAGAATCCGCCTGAGGAACTCCCAGCATCTTCAGGGTCTGGGAAACCAGGGTCGGCAATTTGAGTCTGTGAAAGCACCATAATATGGTCCGATAAAGTTCCCTCACGGGGGAGGGGGGGGATTTCCCCATCTTCCAAAGAAATTGGGTCCTCCGCTTCATCTGTACCATCCGGGACCCTACCAGGGATACCTTTGGTAAGGCAAGGCATGCCTCAGGGTCTGCCGGTAGGAATGGGAGAGGGAGGGGTCACCGGCTGAAGATCCGTCGGGACAGGGGTAAGTGAGGCAGCAGACTGCGCCTGTACGAAGGCTTGTAGCCCCTGGAAAAACTCCACCCAAGAAAAGGCAGCCGGGTGGGTCCAGCATGGCAATTTCTTATGTTCTTAAGGATGACCCAGTCAAGGGTGTACTCAGATCCAGCATACTGCCAGTTAAGACTGTGACCGGGAGCCTGGCTTAGCAAAGTCCAAGGAGGCCAACTCTTCTTAGGTTTCCTCACAGTGCTGACATAAGTTGGAATCCAGATCAGGCTGTGAAGCCCTATCATCACAAGCAATGCAGAGTAAGGCACTTGGGTTTCTTGGTTGCCAGCGCCATTGGCCGCAGTAACCGTGCATTCAATTGGCCAGCACTTAAATATTTATGCGCACATTATTTCGAGTGTCTAGGCAGGGCACGGCAAGGCACAAGCACAGCCCGTGCGCACAGCTCTTCCTGTATCACCGTTTCCAAAGTTGTGCGCATAGAGACGTGCCCGACGTTACGCACACAGCGCATGTGCAGAGCCAACACACTGCGCGCACTGACAACTTATGGAGGGCAATACGGCATGCACAGAAACGTCTGCAAGATGGCGCCTCCATGTCCTACCACGCGGTAGGCTGACCAAGTCTACAGCAGGGCCTAGCCCACCGGGGGCTACTCAACCCACTCAGAAGCCCGAATTCCCTTACCCCGAGAGTGGGATCATCATCAGTACGGTGCACGGAGATCGGGGGCAGTCCTACCAAAAACCCCTCTAATAGTCTGAGTCAGAAGGTAAATCTTCCTTTTTTTTTTTTTTTTTAAATTTACCTGGGCTCAGAACAGAGACAGTCTGCGGCTGTAGGGAGGGCTTTGGCCATCACTGCCACGCTCAGCTTCCTGCACCCGCTGCCTTTCAGCTGCCTAAGTAGCAAAGTCCACACCGGGAACCGGCTATGGACCAAGGCTCACCTCTGAGGAATCTCTGAAATCATCTCAGGAATTCTCAACTGGAGGAGGGACCTTTAGGTATCACTGCAGAAGAGCAGGATGAATTAATTTTCTCCAATTTAGAATGCATAATTTCTTCTTCCAAAGGGTACAACAATCCCCATAGGGAGGGGTAGGTCCACCATCTGCTGGAGAGGAAGAATATTGGAGGGCTGAGGTCCCAGCAGTGGTATATGTACTGTGACTTCAGCTTTACAGCCTTACTCCATCTCCTGGCAGGGTAGCATAACCCATTGGTCCTGAGTCCATCTGGCTACATGCTAGGAAATTATCCTTAGATGCATAAAAACCCAATATACTCCATATTGGAGGGAAGAGGAATAGACAGGGAGGCAGAGCAGAGTATGCAACAGTTCTGAGAAAAGATGCCCATATTTAATATCGACATTTTATGGGGGTCAGAGAGGAAGGAATTCTAATCTCATTTACAAGTTTGTTTGATGTTTTATGTTTTTTGACAAGTCCTGCCTACATGATACATTACAGCCTTGGACAGATATAGTTATAGAAAAAAATGAAAAGGCAACATTTACAGATAAATGTACTTTTAATTAAGATTAAATATATTATTCCAAGGGTTTGTTTTTTTTCAATCATACTTCTACTAACCAACAGCCAAAGGTAATTAAAATAAAGGGGGATGTAACTGATAAGTTCTGACAGCAACACTCAACTAGAATTGTCATGTAAAGCAACATACAGCGCTCCCAAGAACCGTGATATCTTTAAAGGAGTCATTTAACATTTTATTGTCAGAAAGTGTCTAATCAAAGGCCGAGATAAAACATATAAAAGTGCTTGCCTTTTCTTTAAAGTATGTTACATACAGTATTTGAAAGAAGCATATACCATAGTTTATACAAGAATATATGAGCAGAACACCTTAGCAAGGGTATGAATCTATCGGCACTGATATCTACTGGAACTGCAAGAAGGTGCAAAGTGACTAAATCACATGTAGAAATGCCCATGTTCTGCATGTGCTTAATGACTCCATAGTAATCACAAACAGAAAATTGAAGTATGCATATACAAATCAGGCAAACAAACAAAAAAAAAAAGACTCAATAAAACAAAAGCTAAAGAGATTCCAATTCTTCCATTTACAACATTTTTTATACATGCCGCAGTCAATTAATTGTAATTTTACTCCAGGAAACTTCAAAGATTTTGATTTTTTTTTTTAGTTCACTATGTCTACAGCTGCACTATTTTTCTGTTGCCGCCTCCTTGCCAAGCTAGTTTTGTGAAGCGGATTATTTCTATTTCAGTCAGTTTTTGTTTGTTTACCACCGATCAAAAGGCAAACTGTTTCCCCTCACTTTTTTCTTTTTATAACACTACTCAAGATATAAAATGCCTGTGGTGCTGGCTCATTTCAGCCATGGATGGTCATAATTGTTACTAACTAGGGTGGAAGGTGACATTTGAGTACAAAGCAAGGCGGTCCCTGGCAGCAACTTCCACAATATTACTGCAACACTCAACTTCCCCATATGCCTTAATTATACTAGAATGGTTTAGATTTTTTTTTTTTTTATGCAGAGCAAGCACATTCATGTTTCCAAGTGTAAAAAGAAAAGAGAAAAAAAAAAAGATGTACAGATACTCAGGTATAGATCTCCCCATACAGCCAGTCAGCAGAGCTTTCACTGGACAGCACTTGATGTCATGACATCCCCTTAACAGCAGTGATCCTTCCCTCCCCCCTCAGTCCGTGCTGGTTACAAGTCCTCGGACACCTACTTTCCATGCAAGTTATATTTTCCAATTATGGAAACCAGCCGAAGAATTCTCTTCAGCCCTCACTTTTATTGCACTGGTGGGCTGCTCAGTCATACCGACAGCATCACCACTCAGCTCCTCCAGGTCACTGTTTCCACCGATTTGTACATAAATTACCTGGTTCCATAACCCCAACAGCATTCAGATCCTAGATTTGTTGTAACTACATTCAACAGGTTTCAAGTTTCCATCTTGTTTAATGTTAGGTACACTTAGGGATATGCACTGCAGAATGCTTGTAATTTTAAAAGCAGAGGCCTCCAATGAGAAACAGAGGGACCAGGAACACTATTACCCGGCAGCTGAGTATGATCCATATGGTGGTAAAACTCTAGAAGGTGCAAACTCAGGAGGTTTTAGTGTTACCCTGGTAGGCAGTGACTTTGTTGGTCAATACCAGATATTGGGCAAGGAAAGAGCAAATGGGGCAAACACTGATTTAAAAGTTCCATAACCTTTGAAAAAACTCCAGAATATGTATGTCTTCTGCGCTGCCCCCATCCTCCACTGACACTGCAACATTTATCTAGTGTAATAGACTCTGTAGTATACAGTTTTCGATCTCCATAATGAATACGAGTTGTCAAATTTCAGAAGATAGACCCCCCTGCCAGGGTACTGGTGGCTGCCCGCATAGACCTCTTCGTGACAGTCTCGCCTATACACAGGTACAATCTCATCCAGCTGAGGCTTGTTGGCACTCTTTTTGGCTTTTTCTTCACTATTAGGATTTTCTATTAGGAGAAAAAAAGAAAAAAAAAAGTTTTCATACACCTGAACATATGGTACACCTAAACTGAAATATGAAAATGAGAAATCCAGAATACGAAAACATACAACCATGGGTTTGTGAGCAATCAAGAAAAAACAAATTCCGAGGACTGAACCTTTTTGTTTTGCATTAAGAAAATCAGCACCTCATACAGGATTTGGACTAGCTGGGGCAGTGTTTTCCCACTGGGTCACCCATGTATTCAAATTTTATGCACATGCATCATCATGATGTTTGCACACTAATGCCGGTATATACACTATATACACTAATGCCGGTATATAAAAATATCATATATAATCATATAAAAATCTTAAATAAATAAATATAAAATAAATGTACGCAAACACAGTTCATGCATATCCTGAAAACCAGACCCGGTTAGGTAAGCCTCTAGGACATAGTTGGGAATCAGCTTGCTGGGGTGGAATTCAGTAAAATAACAAATGTTTCAAGAATGTATGGAGAAATAAAAGCTAAAAACAAGCAGCAGTAATACCTTTTTCCTGGATTAACATTTGTAGATTTCATCAGGTCAGTACAAAATGAGGAAAACTTGAAATACCTGAATATAAACCTCTGAAAACACCACTGATGTTTCACCCTCTGAACGAACTAAAATGCTAGACTGGGCCTAATCCACCCCCCCCTCAAGAGAATAGGCAGAGCCCCCAGTTTTCTGCAGCAGATTTCTTTAAGATTCTATAGCAAGAGCTGGCAAATTCTGTGGCAGAATTTAAGAACATTTTGCATAATTTGCAAATTTTTTATTTTTTTTTTTACTTTGAACAGATAAGGTAATTTCTGACATTTCTGTGTCAGTTCTATATTAGAGGAAAAGGGATCTTAGTGATTGGGAATGGGGAGAAAGGAGGGGAAGAGATCAGAGAATGAAAGGCAAATGCAGGAAAGGCAAATGAAGAAGGAATCTTAGGCAGGAGGGATAGAGAAGGGAGGATCAGGGAAGAAAGTATTAGGAATGGGGTGGAAGGGGAAGGTTGGGATGAAGAAAAAGAGGGAAGAAAGACTGGTCAGAGTGGAGGAGTAACCAAGCCATATATCCCTCCCCCCCTCTATTGCACCCCATGAACCTCTTCCTATCCCAATTCACCTCACACCCCCCCCCCCCCCCCCCCCCCGCAAACCCCTCATACCGGTTCCATAAATCCCTCACCATAGTTCACTCCCCCCCACCTCTACCTGGTGCACTCCTCCCCCTACCCCACAAAGTCCTCACTTACCCTGGTTCACTATCCCCATTTCTAGTTCACTCACTCCCCCCCCCCCCCCATGATCCCCATTCAGTATATCCCCCCACCCCCAGCAATTTCCGGTTCACTCCCTCCTTGCCCACTCTGGATCCCCTCACTCAACAGCACCTATCACTGAAAAACCAAGAGGACGACACCAGCAGCCTTGGTTGAAAACTGGTTCAAAGCGTGCCATTCAGGCCCCAGCAGGGGAGGAGTGAGGACATGCCGGAGAAGCAGCAAGGCTACAGTCCTCCTGCTGTTTTGCAGCGATAGGTGCCAGCAAGCGAGGGGATACAGGTGGGGTAGTGAGAGGGTAGATTGGTGGCAGTCAACGGCGCAATGTTATTCTTCTGGGGCAAGAGTGAGAGGGGAAATGCGCCATTCACTAACACCAATGCTTTTGTTTTGAGAAGGTCCCTGGCCCATCTACAACAATCTGGCCAAAAATGGAAATTTCCACGGCAAGGGCCAACTTTTGTGGCCATTACCACAGCCGCACACTCACAGGAGACCGGAGGCCTTGATTATAGGGAACAGAATCCATACTGCCAGGGCGATGCCCACCCAAAATGGGAGAGTTTCCTGGCATATTAATCCTCATCCAGCACAGGTGACACCCTGCAGGTCCTCTGTTGGCTCTATCAGATTATACTCTAATCTAATCCTAGGTGACTTCAGCATCAACGAAGATGACCTGGAGTGGAAGAGTAGCCTTGTGCTTAGAGCAGCAGGCTATTCAAATCCTGCTGCTGCTCCTTGTGATCTTGGCAGGTCACTTCACCCTCCATTGCCTCAGGTACTAACTTGGAACCTGATTAACTAAGGGTTTTCCCATAGACACAAAATTGGAGAAAAGCCTTAAAGAATTTGGCCCTTAGACTGCTCTGGAGAAAGGGAAATACCTACAGGACCTGAACATAATCCACTTTGAAGTTCCTGAAATGCAGAATATAGATCAAATATAAACTGGACTCTGCACACAATTTCTTAGCTTCCATATAGGCTTTCAGATTAGCTGAACTAGTCAACAAGTGAACTCGCACTATAGGCCACATAGCTATCTATTGAGAATCTGCACACCGTCCAGTTATCATGGTCAGATCATATAGTGGTGTTCGACGTACACCCATTCCTAAAAACACCAGAGGTCAGAGCCACAAAATTGGTCTCACCAATGACGTAGATCAATCTAAAGTCCTTGGTAAACACTCTCAAGCAGCCCATTTCCAACCTGCACCCTACCAGTCACTGCTCTAGTTGATACCTGAACAAATACCTGAACTCAGCCATCAATGTTATGGACCCACTGAAAAATCAGTCAGACTCAAAATCCAGTCCCTGAACTGAAATTAACACAAATTGGGAGAAAACTGGAACACAAGTGATGAAAAGCAATACTGCAGACACTACTGCAACAGACCAAGCTAAAAATACCCAGAGGGCTTTTCCAAACCATAAACAGGCTTCTAGGATCACAACCACCCCCCCCCCCCCCCCCAAAAACCCCACTGTGACAATCTAGCAAATTTCTTCTCCAACAAGATCACTTTCATCTGGAAAATGCAGTTTATTTTTATTTGATTTATAGTCCGCTTTTCAGGTACTTTCAAAGCAGATTTTGAAGAGGGCCTACTTTAAAGCTACAGAAATAAAAGGTTAGCAAATAAAATATATCAGGTGATACCTTTTTATTGGTCTAACTTAATACATTTCTGGACTGGCTTTCGAGTTCTCCTCTCTTCTTCAGATAAGAATTCAAATGAAGTAGTTCTCGAAAAGCTAGTCCAGAAACGTATTAAACTTAAGTCTAAGAAAAAGTCTTCACTTTATTTATTCACCTTTATTTCTGTGCATTCAAGTGGACTAATATGGCAGCAAAACTACTTTAAAGACCACAAATTAATGAATGAAACACCTCTGATAGACTTACTGTAAGTAACAAAGGCTTTTGTGTTCAAGATTTTTATAAATCTCTACTAGGGTAGTATTTAGAGCAGGAGCCTTTCCAGAGTGCATTTCCTTAACCATGTTTAATCTCTCCCAGAAAGAGACATCCAACATGTGTTAGAATCATATTCAGAGAATTGAGTATAACAATTCTCTTCATTTCCTTGCTCTATATTTTCTACTTGGATATACAAAATTCCTCACAACACTGCCAAATTTCTCATTAGCTTCTAAAAGTAGTCTTTCTTCCACACCTTTTATATATGCCTGTTTCCTTCCTCCTCGTTAATTACGCATACTAACTCCTCCTTGATTTATCACCATGTTCATATTCTGTCTCTACATGGGAGTTGGATTTTCCTTGTATCAGTTTTAGTGTGGTCAGGTGTCTTCCAGGAACTCTAATGTTGCCTTCGTTTCACAACATTCTGCTTCCAACTCTGACAATCTCACTTCACACTGTCCAACCTTTAACAAAGTCATTAAGTAATCAGAAAACTAATATCCTACTCCTCTCCACCACAATTACCACAATTAAACCAAAGATAGTGAATTGGCATATGACAAAAAAAAAAAAAAAAACTAGTACAGATGCAACATTAACACAAAATCTAAAAGAAAATGAAGGAAAGAGTGAGGGAGAAAATGTTCATAATGAGCATGGTGTCGAAAATCAGAAGTCATATTCTGCCCACAGTAAGGACATAAAATTATTAAGATAAGAATGCGGAAATGCATTCAACAAAGGGCATACATCTGACCTCCATGTAGAGACAGCAACAACAAAAGAACCTAACACTATTGTAATCTATTTTAAATTTATTGTAATCCACTTTGAGGCTATTCATGGTAAAAAGCAGAATATCAAACGTCGGTGCATACATACTAGGAGCCCATGCTGACTGAAATAGATGCAAATCATCTTTAACCTGATTGGTCAAATATTCCATTCCCAAAATGTCTCAGACTGGCATACCAAACAGTTAATCGCAAGAGTAAACCATGTGACGATTCTCGAACAACAGACTCCAAGATGATAGGTTGGCTAGAGTCCAAGATCAGGGTAAGGAAAGTCACTGAAAGGAGGACCCTTAATAGCAGAACAAGGAAGGCATGGTCTTTCACCTGCAGCAGCTGCCTTCCCCTCAAGTTGAGTCGAGTTGTCAGCTGCTGACTACTTTCAGGCCTTTGGCCGCATACGACCAGTAGCAAGGGTGAGAGGGAGATACCAGATAATGAACGTAGCAATGAAGATGAATCTATACATCTCTCTCTATACACACACATATATACAAAACAGGAAGATGCCCTCCCGAGAGGCAGTAGATGCCATACAGGTAGGAGCAACCGTACCACACAAGGAAAACACGACTCCTGCTGATAAGATGGGACTTTGCTCTATTTATTTATTTTATTTAAGGCTTTTATATACCGACTTTCTTGATACAAATCAAATCAACTCGGTTTACATCGAACTAAGCAGTTAACCATATCCAAATAACAGAGACAAAATTTGATGAAGCATAAAGTTACATTGTAACAAGGGTGCATTAACTGGGGATAGGAAATAAAGAGGGGGTGAACAATGATAGTGTACTATATACAGATGAGGGTGTGGGAGGGAGGCAAAGGAGCCAACCTCATTATGACGTATTTGTGTGTCTTAGTGCTTGTTTATATACAGAAGTGATAGGAACAATTCTGAGTCGAGCTGTTGGACTAGGAAGAGGGGAAAGGCTCGACTGAAGAGTGTCTTGAGTTTCTTTTTAAAAGTTAGGAGACAGGTTTCCTGCCTGAGGTCCGGGGGCATGGCGTTCCAGATGGAGGGACCTATTGTTGAGAATGCCCGGACTCTGATGTTTGAGTGGTGCACCACTTTGATTGGAGGAACGTGTAAGGATCCCTTGTAAGCTTCCCTTAAGGGTCTGGCCGTAGAGTGTAGTTTGAGCGGATGTAGCAGGTCAAGGGGGGTCTGATGGTGAATGCTTTTGTGAATAATTGTAAGTGATTTATGGAGAATCCTAAAGTTTACCGGGAGCCAGTGAAGATCTTTTAATATAGGAGAGATGTGCTCTCTCCGATTAGTATTCGTCAGAATTATCGCCGCCACATTTTGGAGCAACTGGAGGGGTTTTATTGTAGTAGCAGGAAGACCTTGCAGGATGGAATTGCAGTAATCGACAAGGTTCACTTAGAGACTGAGCCACCTTCAGGCTGGAGGTGAAACATCACTTTTCGCCCTTCCCTTTCAGTGGTGGTCTTTGGACACCATCCAACATTTCTCCAGGAACCTTTTTAAAAGGGCAGGTGCATGAAGATCGGTCACACTGACCCAAGACTTCTCCTCTTGATGTGGGTGTTCATAGCTCTATTGCAGGCCCGACTTGTGATGAAGAGTGAAGAAGCAGTGAAACACTTTTTGATGTTACACAAGAAGTCATTTCCCTTGCTCACCTAAAGGAAAATTGGTTCTACTGGCTAATTTTCGTTCCTGTAGTACCAAGGATCAGTCCAGACTACTGGGTTATGCCTCCCTTCCAGCAGATGTAGTCAAAGAAAAACTGAAAAGGCACCCTCTAGATATACTTGCATGCTACCTGCGATCCTTCAGTATAATCAATATCAAAGCAGAAAGAATGCTAACAACCAATGACTAGATCAAGCGACCTGCCCTATTAATTTCCGTAATGTAACTTTTTTTTTTAAACAAGAAACAGTCAAAAACGATGTAAATGCAAATGTGCGCAGAGAAAAAAAAATTGTAGAAGTGTCAAGATCTGCAAATCAAAAATAAGGAATTAACAGTCGAGCGGACTTCTGGATGAAGCCTTGTCGGGTGGGCGTCTGGACTGATCCTTGGTACTACAAGAATGAAAATTAGCCGGTAAGAGCCAATTTTCCTTTCCCTGTACATACCAGGACCAGTCCAGACTACTGGGATGTACCCAAGCTGCCCTAAATGGGGTGGGACCCAGAGAGTCCCACTCGGAGCACACTGCTGCCAAAGGAATTGACATCCGGAGCACGGACATCTAAGCGGTAATGCCTAGCAAAAGTGTGCAACGATTTCCAAGTCGCCGCCCTGCAGATTTCTTGAGGAGAAACACATTGGCTCTCAGCCCACACCGCTGCTTGCGATCTGATAGAATGAGCCTTAAGCCCATCAGGCACCGGACGTCCATGACATACGTACATGGAAGCAATAGCATCCCCTTTAGCCAGCGGGCAATGGTGGACTTAGAAACCTTACACCCCTTCTTTGGACCGCTCCATAAAACGAAGAGATGATCAGACAGCCGAAAAGGATTAGTAATTTCCAAGTAGCGAAGAAGAATCTGGACGTCCAACCTCCGCATATCCTGTCCCTGAGGTGAACTCTTATCCACCTCTGGAAAAGCTGGCAACTCCACAGACTGATTGACATGAAAAGTCAAGACCACCTTTGGTAGAAAGGAAGGCACTGTCCGAAGCGAGACTCCTGAGTCCGAAATTCGTAAGAACGGTTCCCTACATGACAACGCCTGGAGTTCGGAAATACATCTAGCCGAATAGATAGCCACGAGAAAAAACGTTTTAAGAGTTAAATCCTTCAACATGGTCCACTTGATAGGTTCAAACGGAGAAGTACAAAGTCCGCGGAGCACCAAATTCAGACTCCATGAAGGGCAAACAGCCCTCACCGGTGGGTTTAAATGTTTAGCTCCTCTCAAAAAACGAACGACATCCGGATGACATGCGATGGAGGACCCTGCAATCTTACCTACAGCTCGATACAGTAAAAACGTGGGAGAGTGGGCGAGCGCCCGCTCTCCCAGCACGCGCATAGGCCACTCTCCTGTGCGCGCAATACAGTATTTCAATTTATTTTAATTAGGGCCGGCGGTAAAAAGAGGCGCTAGGGACACTAGCGCGTCCCTAGCGCCTCTTTTTTTTTTTGACAGGAGCGGCGGCTGTCAGCGGGTTTGACAGCCAACGCTCAATTTTGCCAGCGTCAGTTCTCGAGCCCGCTGACAGCCACGGGTTAGAAAACCGGACGCCGGCAAAATTGAGCGTCCGGTTTTCGACCCGCGGGTCTATTTCAATTTTTTTTTTTTAATATTTTTTTTACTTTAACTTTTGGGACCTCCGACTTAATATCGCCATGATATTAAGTCGGAGGGTGCACAGAAAACCAGTTTTTACTGCTTTTCTGTGCACTTTCCCGGTGCTCGGAGAAATTAGCGCCTACCTTTGGGTAGGCGCTAATTTCTGAAAGTAAAATGTGCGGCTTGGCTGCATATTTTACTTTCTATATCGTGCGGGAATACCTAATAGGGCCATCAACATGCATTTGTATGTTGCGGGCGCTATTAGGTTCGGGGGGGTTGGACGCATGTTTTGGACGCGATGGGGGTAAGGGCCCCTTACTGAATAAGGGGTAAAGCTAGCGTGTCCAAAACGCGGGTTAACAGTGCGCTCCGCTGGAACACACTGTACTGTATCGGCCCCCTAGTAAGCAGCCTAACGCCGCTACTTGAATTCGGAGCGAACTATAGGCTAAACCTTTCTTCAAGCCCCCCTGAAGGAAAGCCAGAATGTGAACTATCGTGGCCTGCCGTGGGGGCACCTTCAACTCACTGCACCAGGAATCAAACATTTTCCACACTCTAATATAGGTAAGCGACGTAGATGTCTTTCGAGCCCTCAGAAGGGTAGTAATCACCGCCTCGGGATAGCCTTTCTTCCTGAACTGCCTCCTCTCATAAGCCAAGCTGCTAGACAAAAGCGATCTGCCTGATTGAAAGATACTAGACCTTGGCACAGCAGATTCGGTAGATAACTCAGCCGTAAAGGTCCTTCCACCTTTAGGATGATCAGATCTGCAAACCATGGTCGTCTTGGCCACTCCGGAGCCACTAGAATGACCGGTCCTCTGTGATATTCTATGCGCCGA
This sequence comes from Rhinatrema bivittatum, assembly GCF_901001135.1. NCBI lineage: Eukaryota > Metazoa > Chordata > Amphibia > Gymnophiona > Rhinatrematidae > Rhinatrema > Rhinatrema bivittatum. Next base: position 31,708,844 of record NC_042617.1, on the reverse strand, counting down.
AGAATCTTGCCCACCAAAGGCCATGAAGGAAACACGTATAGGAGAATGTCGAGAGGCCACGGTAGAACCAGAGCATCCATGCCTTCCGACCCCGTGCTCCCTTCTGCGGCTGAAGAAACAAGCCGCTTTAGCGTTTAAGCGAGTTGCCATCAGGTCCAGCCAAGGGATCCCCCACCGGCGTGTTACGAGCCACATCGCTTTGTTGGACAGTTCCCATTCCCCGGGGTCTAGCCACTGCCTGCTGAGGAAATCCGCTTGAACATTGTCCACCCCAGCTATATGAGATGCGGCGATGCGGGACAGATGGCGCTCTGTCCACTTCGGAGGCTACCGGTCGGCTCCGGGTACCTCCCTGATGGTTGATGTAGACCACGGTGGTTGCATTGTTGGAGACGATCCGGACCGCTCGGTGCCGGACAAGTGGCAGAAATTGGCATAGTGCTAATCGAACCGCCCTGGTTTCTAGACAATTTATGGACCACTGGGCTTGGACCGGGGACCATTGGCCCTGAGTTGATCGGGACTGACAGACTACTCCCCAACCTGTCAGGCTGGCATCTGTTGTGACTATGATCCATTGGGGAGTTTCCAGGTCCACACCCGGAGCAAGTGATGTGGGACCAACCACCAATCCAGGCTGGTCCTCACCAGTTCCAGTAATGGCAAGGGCAGGTGAAACTCCTCAGACTTGGGGTCCCAACGAGAAAGGAGTGCACTCTGCAACGGTCGCATATGAGCAAAAGCCCACGGAACCAACTCCAGGGTAGACACCATAGAACCAAGAACCTGTAAATAATCCCACACCGTTGGCAAAGGAAGGGCCAACAAGTGCCGGACCTGGGTCATCAACTTCTCCATTCGAACGAATGGTAGGAAAGCTTTGCCCACCGCGGTATCTAAGTGTGCTCCCAGAAATTCCAGTACCTGTGACGGGATCAGGTGACTTTTGGCAAAATTGACGACCCAGCCCAGAGAATGCAGGCGATCCAAGAGACTGTATCGCCGCCTTGCAGCGATCCTCCGATTTCGCTCGTATGAGCCAGTCGTCCAGGTAGGGATGGCACCAATATCCCTTCCCACCGGAGGCTCACCGCCACAACCACCATCACCTTGGTGAACACTTGTGGGGCCGGTGCCAGCCCAAAAGGTAGGGCACGAAACTGGTAATGCTCTCCTAGCACCATGAACCGCAGAAACCTTTGATGGTGCTCCTGTATACCCTATGTGAAGGTAAGCTTCTGTTAAACCCAAAGAAGCCAAAAACTGTCCCTTGTGGACGGCCGCAACGACTGCCCTCAACGTCTCCATGCGGAACCGCGGGATCCGCAACTTTAGATTGACCTTCAAAATCCAATATCAGCCGGAACGACCCCTCCTTCTTGGGAACCACGAAGTAAATGGAGTAACGACCGGTCCGACGGTCGGCTGGAGGGACCGGGACAATCACTCCCAGCGCCTTCAGTCGAGACAGCATCTGAAGAATCACTTGTTGCTTCTCTCGAGATCCACATGGAGACACTAGAAAAAGATCCCGAAACGGGCGAGCAAAATCCAAAGCGTAACCGTGATTTATAATATCTAGAACCCACTGGTCAGAGGTTATTTTGACCCATTCCTCATGAAACAGGGAAAGCCACCCCCCGATCTCCGGAACGGAGGAATGGGCCGGCACCCCTTCATTGGGAAGGCTTATTAGAGGTGAAACCGTGTGGGGCGCAACCGCGCTGAGGCGGCCTGCCTCAAAAGGAATGCGTCCATGTCGATGACTGCCAGGAAGCACCCCTCCCAGAACGAAACCGGCGCTGGCCCCGAAAACGGACCCAAAAAGTGCCAGAAAAGCGAGAAGCTCTGGGCTTGTCCTCTGGGAGCTTGTAAACCTTATTGTCTCCCAAGTCTTTAATAAGTTGCTCCAGTTGCTCTCCAAATAATACCCTTGAAAGGAAAGGAACCAAGCTGAGACTTAGACAAGGCATCAGCTGCCTAATGATGGAGCCACAACAGCCTCCTGGCGGAGACCGTCGAGGACATCATGCACGCAGAAGTCCGGAGAATGTCGTATAATGCATTAGCCGTATAAGAAACTGCAGACTCCATGCGGTTCGCCTGCTCAGCCTCACCCGGAGAAAGCTCCTGTGATGTGAGCAATTACTGAATCCAGCGGAGGGTAGCTCTCTGCATAAGGCTGCTACAGACAGCAGCCCTTACCCCCATCGCCGATATCTCAAAAATACGATTAAGTAAAATCTCCAACGGCTCTAACGATAGCCATAACAGCCGAGTCCACCTGAGGGATTTTGAGGAGATCCAAAGATTCCTGGGGTAACAGGTAGAGCTTCTCCATGGCTCTGACCCTTAAGGAGGCTTCAGGCAAATCCCATTCCCTAGAGACAAGCTGAAAAAGCTTCGGATGAAAGGGAAAGGTTTGAGGCGGAGCCCGAAGCACTGATAAAACTGAATCCCCCGGAGAGGGGATTCAGTTTTATCAGTGGAGGAAGGGGAATTTCAAGCTCATGAAGCACATGAGGTATCAAAGGATCCAACTCCTCCTAACTGAATAAACGCACCTGTGGATCATCCCCCTCCACTGGGGCAGCACTGTCCACATCAGTATTCATATCAAGAGTGGAGAGGTCCGGATGGGGGGGATCCGCAGGCGCCAAGGGCATGGTGAACTCGGGAACCGTAGCTGTGTGAGAAAGCCGTGGCCCAGAACCCCCCATATCCGGGGCAGGTCCCAAAATTCTGACCGGAGGAGTCACTTGACTAACCAAGTTCGCTTCAGCCTCCAAATAAGCTCTATGCGTCAATAGTACAAATTGCGAGGAAAAGGGGTGTTTAAGGATCCCCCCGGAGGTAAATTCGAGGGAAGGGCCGAGACAGGGAGCAAATCGCGCGTTCTCTGAGGACTTAATGCCAGTGGAGGAGAGAGGAGGAACCTCCTCCCCCTCCCAGGTCTGATCTGCATCGGCACCTGATGCAGGCAAGATGGCCGCCGCTCCCTCATCGAGCAGGGTCAGGCCCAGTCAAATTCTTTTGGCTGCCGGTGCATCAGAAGAGCCGCGCAAGCAAGAGCTCTGCCCCGAAATTGGCCTCTGCGAGGGTCCCTTGCCCCCTGGGAAGACAGCAGGAGCAGAGACCCTCGCGTGAGAGCCGCACCGCCGACTCTCCACAAGCCACACAAGTTGTGCCAAGCGGCATAAAGACTCGCGAAAATACTATCAAGCAGCCAGGTGAAAAAATCCATCCCCTCCGGAGGCCCGGGAGATCGCAGCAGGCTTTAGTGCTGTGAGAGAAGTAAGGTAGTGCACAAAATCCTTCTCGGTCTTTTTATTTTTTTTTTTTTTTTTCGGTCACTAGCAGGGGAAAGAGCAAAGATAAAAACTTCCCTGTATAAAAATAGCAACAGCCACCAGAGGAATAAACTTCTCTGGTCTATTAGTAGAGATAGTGACAACTCAGGCCATAGGAATTATATGTCTCTGGTGCAAGGTAAAGGGGAGAGAGTGACCGGCCCACCGGTAAATACTCTCCCCAGCTCACCGGGCAAGCTAATAGTCTCCGGGAATAAAGGCTTAAGGGCAATGCCCTGCCTTAAGAGAGTTTACAAGATATCCCAAAATAAAATGTACTAAATCTTTTTTGTGTGTTAATCTAGTCAAACAACCAAACCTGGTCATTAGAAAACACATAATCTGTAAAATTTGACAAGGATCAGGACCGCAGGTCATGCCTCTGCATCTGCTGGAGTCAGAGAGATACTGAAGGATCGCAGGTGGCACACTAGTATATCTAGGGGGTGCCTTTTCAGTTTTTCTCTGACTCCATCTGCTGGAAGGGAGGCCTAACCCAGTAGTCTGTACTGATCCTGGTACATACAGGGAATTTCTTTTATTTTGATATGTAGCTTTTATAATTGCTAGCAGATTCTAGAGCATTTTTGTTTCAGTTTTGTGCTTTGTTTTTACTAGACAGGCAGACGCCACAGAAGGGGAGATGTTAGATAGAAAATGCTGTATTAGCAGAAAAGTACTGGACACATCGAGATCATGCTGACGCTTCAGGCCCATAGATAATATTTGCATACAGTGCAAGAGTGAATTTACATGAAAAGCAAATTAACATATGGCCATTCAGATTCACTTTTTATAGTAAAGAGCCAATCACAGAAATTTTGACAATTGTGTAACAGTTTAGGGGTTGGAAATGTAGAAGTAAATCCTATATTTATTTACAGAATTCATATTACGCCTATTACCAGAAACTGTTCTAGCGGATTCCAACAGGATAAAATATAGCAAAATAAAACAGCACACCACTACATTCATGTAAACAATGCATAAAAGATAGATGGCCCTGGGAGGTTAGGGTCGTGCCATCCGTGGCGCTGGTTGCATGTGGACAAAGGTGTTTAGGCCTTTAAAGAATTCTGCCCAGGAAAAGGATCCTGGGACTAAATTGAAAGCCGCTGCGTCCCCAGGGAGCCCCGTTTGAGGGAGACTCGCGCTGGGGGTAGAGAGGTCCGGTGTACCATCGGTGGATCCGGATTCCTGTACTGGCTGGGGAGGGCCTTGACCTGATTCTCCCAGAGCCTCCTCGCACTGTCGGCACAGGGCCGTGGCCTCTTCTTGCTGCGCAGCTCTTATGTGGCAGGCTGGGCAGAGGGCTTGTGCTTTGACCTTCTTTGCTGGTGGTGCCATGGTTTGTGCGCGTAGGGTAGCAGAAAGCCCCGTATAATGCACGCGCTGGGAGGCTTAGTTATGCTCTCCGGGTGTGCTGAAGATGTGCGCATAGGCTGAGATGCATGTGCCGCTGTGCGCACAGATACAACTTATGCGCCTGGCACCATTGAGCGTGTGGCTGTACGCCCGGCCCCCTCGTGCGTGTCGCTGTGTGCACGGCACTTACTTGTGCGCACATCGGCGCACACATAAGTTGTACGCCTGGCTCGATTAGGCGGACAGGACAGCAATCATTGGGAAATGGCGTCGGCGACCACGCGAGCAATATGGCAACCACCTCAGAGGGTCTCCACATGAGAGGACCCTCGTATCGGATCGGGGTCTAGCCCAGACAGGGCTGATCAACCCGATAGCACAGACGCTAACTGGCTTTCGGAGACCGGAGATTTTTAGAAAGTTTTCTACTTTACCTCGTCTCGGCGTTTCCCGGGTTTCGTTCCGGGCGGTCTCCAGCTGCAGGGGGGGGGGGGGGGGGGGGGAAGAGGGAAAGTTACCTTCACTGCCGCGCTCGGTGTTGCACCCGCTGCCTCTCAGCCTCTCCCGTTGCCGGAGGCTAAGTCCACGCCGGGAACCGGCTGCCGGACTGAGGCCTACCTCTGAGGGATCTCTGAAATCACCTCAAGAATTCTCGACTGGGGAAGGGACCCTTAGGTATCACCGCAGGAGAGCGGGGCTTGTCTGTAGAAGTAAGGTTTCTTGTTCTGGATTTCTTTGGTTTGAATACTCTAACGCTGTGCGTGTACAGAGTCCTGAACTGCTATGGAGACAGAGAAATGTTGAAGAGCAGAGGTTCCTGCTGACGTCAGATTGAAATCTGATCCGTCTCCAACTGCTATCAGGAGTACACTATACCCATTGGTCCTGAGTCCATCTGCTACACGCTAGGAAAGGAGAGTTTGCTTTATTATATGGGATAATTTTTTAGTTGTGAGCAGTGATGTATGGGAATCTTTACCACAAAGAAACTCCCAGGGGAGGGGGGGAAACCACAATCAAACCAGGGGGGCGCAGAGGGATGGGAAAATGGAAATAGGGGGATGAGGGATGAATACAGAAGCTAGGTGATGAGACAATATCTGTACATTCCAGGATAACCCAACGATTGGGATATCTGATTGTTTTGATGTGCTATATTATATTATAGGTACTATTACACCTAGTAATGTTTAATTCTGTAATAGCCTCAATCGTTATGTTTGACATCAGTGTTAATATTTTGCTGCTATTGCCATCATTGTTACTATGTTTCAATATTTTGTTTAATAAAACTTTAAATAATAAAAAAAAAAAAAAAGCTACACATCTTACAAATTCTGCCAGGAGTACGTAAACTTATGAGCACAAGTCCACTTCCCTTTCAGCAAGAACTGCTCAGGATCTGGAGTTTAATAGGTTTTCGATTAATTAAATTGAGAAAAACAAGGTGACCAGGGGCAAGATCAGACCATGCAATTGGACCGATATCTCACACACTAATCAAACCATGAGCAAAAGCTGTAACGGAACAGAAAAAGAAATCAGTAGTCAGGCTGCAACATCTTCCAGAGATCAACTAAGGAAAAAGCAGTGCTCAGTTCACTCAACATCCTGCTGCTATTAAAAGCCCTGCAAAACACTAGGCCAGATCTAGCCAGTTAACCATTCAAGGGGCAATGAGACTGCCTCCTACTAACAGAGAACTTGAGAGATCCACCCTCTCAGTTCCCAGTTATAAGTCTCACCTGCTGCTTACAAGATGCATAAAATTTAGACAATCACTAGCTTACCAGATTTATCTTTTCAAGGTTTTACCATTCTGAAAAGAAACGCTTTTCTAATATACCTATTCCTGTATCACTGAAGTAGCCAAGAGAATAAACTCTCTCCCCCCCACCAAGGGAGAGAGCACTGAAACATCACCTGCACAGGCCTTTTAGGGGGAAGAAGGCAGAAAGTTGTTTTTCAATCCTTCCCGTTACTGGTTTCTATTTAAAATTAATCTAATTATAGTGCTGTGCACTGAATCAGTTACTGTACCTTCATCCTCCTCCTCGTCTTCACTGGACTCACTGACATGCACACTGACTGCGGTATTTGGGGAGTCTGTCCATTCAAAATATACCCCAAAACCAATGTCATAACTGTCTGTAGCAAACTCCCAGAAGAGGTAGGAGCCTTCCTCGTGCGTCGGCACCCGGACCGTCACCACTTCTCCTCGCCCCACGGTGATCACGGAGTCTGCATCCTGTCGGATCTTCTCCTTAAAGTCTTTTATCTGAGGCCGTGTCCACATGGAAGGAGCTGCTATTACTGGGGCCGGCTCTAAAGAAAATAGCAATTATATAAAGCTAAATACTGCAACAGTTTACACTTAGAAAAATAAATATTTATACTTTTGAATCCGTAACGATGGTTGACTAAATATTTTAAAGAAAAAAAACTTGTGTGCTGGAAAAGTATCCCATGGTGCATCAATTCTTTGCTGCAGTGTTAGTCTCAGCTACATCCATCATAACGAGCTCAGAGGTGTTTAATGAACAAAGAGCTATTTCAGCACTGCAGAGAGAAGGGAAGGTTACTGACGAGCATTTCAAATGCTCTGCTCAATTAACTCACAGTAAAGAAGTGAAGTAAGCTGCTACCACAAAAACACAATACTACCATCACTACATGACATCAGATTCACTCATTCAAATATACAGTGGCTTGCAAAAGTATTCAACCACCTAAAAAAAAATTCTGATTTGTGTGGGTTACAAATGACACTTAACACAGTATGCGCTTAAAGTAAATTCTCAGTCGCATTTTATTATTTCTCTGCATTTTTTGTAAAATAAAATTAAAAACTGAAAAATGCTGCTTGCATAAGTATTCAACCCCTTCAGACTTGGTAGAACCACCTTTTGCTGCAATAACAGCTTTACGTCTGTTGAGGTAAGTTTCTACCAGCTTTGCACACTGTTTGGGAGTGATTTTTACCCATTCTTCCTGGCAGATCTGCCCCAGTTTATTCAGGTTGGTTGGATGACACTTACGGACAAACAATTTTCAGATAGTGCCACAGATTCTCGATTGGATTGAGATCTGGGCTTTGACTTGGCCATTGTAGAACATTCACCTTTTTGCTTTGGCCTTGTGTTTGGGATCATTATCCTGCTGAAAGGTGAACTTTCTCCCAAGTTTTGGTTTGGTTTTTTTTAGCAGACTTTAGCAGGTTGTCTTACAGTATCTCCCTGTATATTGCACCACCCATCCCACCAAGGAAAAGCAGCCCCACACATTACTGTTGGGATGGTGTTTGCACCACACATAGCATTTTGAATTTTGGCCACAGCACTCCATTTTTGTCTCATCTGTCTACAAAACCTCTTACATTTTAGCTGGGTCACTGATGCTTTCTGACAAACTCCAGATGTGCTTTGATATGTTTTTCTTCAGTAATGGCTTCTTCTTAGCCACCCTCCCATGCAGCCAGTTGTAGGCAGAGCTCTTGTTATGATTGACTGATGAACTCCCACTCCTGTCTCAACCACTGAGCTCTGTAGCTCCTTCAAAGTGATTGTTGGCATCTCTGGGGGCTTCCCTCACAAGTCTCCTCCGTGCTCTGATGCTGAGTTTTGAGGGAGGCCTTGTCTAGGCAGTGTCCAGGTGGTAGGATGCAGCTTCCATTTCCAACAGTGCTCACTGGGATATCCAAGCACTTGGATATTATTTTGTTGCCTTTTTCCTATCTTGTGCATGTCTATAACTTTAGCTTTAATTTCCTTAGAATGCTCTTTGGTCTTCATTTTCACAGATTTCCTTCAGATTCACAGTCTGACTAATGGTATTGGAATTAGGGGGTCTTTTATCCAGAAAAGCTGACCATTTTTAATGATTCACAGGTAGAGACCAATTTTAAGCCAGTTAGGGCAATATCCTTCATCTGTGTAAACTTGGAGCTTCCACAGTATAGGGCAATGATGGCAAATTCTAGTCCTCTAGTGTCACAAACAGGCCAGGTTTTCAGTGCATGCATAGTCATTGTGGATATCCTGAAAACCTGGCCTGTTTGTGGCACTCGAGGACTGGAGTTCGCTATCACTGGTATAGGGGTTGAATACTTATGCAAGCAGCATTTTTCAGTTTTTAATTTTATTTTACAAAACAATGCAGAGAAATAATGAATTGTGACTGAGAATTTACTTTAAGAGCATGCTGGTTTGCAATAAATATGCTGTCTGAAAATCTGTGTGTCATTTGTAATCCACACAAATCTGTCTTTTTAGGGGAACAAATACTTTTACAAGCCAATGTACCAACTAAAATGCCAAGGCCATTTTCAAAGGGTTTAGGTGCTAGGCTCTGAAATTGGCCCTTTTGTAAATTTACTAGGGCTAAGTCCCTAAATTTAGGCTCCCAGTGTCATTAGGCTTCTAAATTTAGGCTCATAAAAAGTGGGCGGTTACAGGATGGAGTCGGGGCAGGGAAACCTAATTTAGGGGTTTAAATCTAGGCAACCTAAGGCTTAGAAGCCTAAATTTCAGTGAATATCAGCTGAAAACTTAGTCCCCCAAGTGAGGTGTCTAGGTTTAGGAGCTCTGCTTTTATTTTTCCTTCCTTCCTATATCTAATAAAGTCATTCAGTGATCTCCCAGCCTGAGTACTAGCATTATACCCTAATCAGCTCACAGTTTTGTCCTTACTTTAAGTGGTGCAAACCAGCTTAGCCTTTTCCCAGTGACAAATGGGCTCATCACATAAGGATCAAAATCTGATGTTTAGTATACTATAAAGGCATCAGGCTGCAGGAAATGAGAGTTAAACCACTAGCTAAATCTAAGACCTCATTTACTATCCTTGAACTAGCAGTAGGTAACTTCATTCAAATGTTAAATACCAGTCAAGATCCCAAACTGATTTATCAATGAATATGTAAATTGACTCTAACAGTGGTTAGAATAATGGACTGGAAACCAGATAGGCCTGAGCTCCAATCCTGCTTCTGCCACTCGCAAGTCACTTTTCTCTTATTCCTCAGGTATCCACTTAGACTGTAAGCTCCAAGGAGCAAGAACTCCCTGTACCTGTATGTGTCATTTCTCATCAAGAACCCTGGTTTAAAGGCCAGAAGAGGTAGGCAAACTTTTCATACTCATTCTGGATATTGCGAAAACATGGAACCACTTTGCAGTATTTAGGTGCAGTTGCAGCAGTAATTACTATTAAAATGGACTTAACTGGCACCTTTGGGGAACTGGTGAGTAACAAAGGTGGGATCCACGGGTCCCACCTTCAGAGCAGTGAAAGTAAAATAAGCAGGCTATGTATCACAAAGTAACACGCAGACTATTCCCCTCTCCTAGGTTGGTTGGTTTTTGGGGGGGGGGGGGGGGGGGTGTAACTTTACTACTAAACAGCTGGAAGAAAAACAACCATTCTGAATAAAGCTTTAAAGCATCTGGATGCCCGCTTCATGATCTAAGAATCTGGTGGAAAGGAACAAGAAAAATGACAAGGAATTCCTAAAAACCAGCACCACATCATTTGAACTCGCTCAGCAGCAATATCAGAAGATACCAAAATGCTCTTGTCCTGGGATATGAACATGAAGTTGGTCTAACATTTGTGAATTTCATTCTTGCGCAATTCAACAAAAAAACACAACCCACAATCCAGACCTTACTGGACATCTTAAAAAAAAAAAAAGAATAATGTGGGTATCAGACCAAGATATGTGTTGGTCATGTAATAAAGCAAAGGGAAGGTTGGCAGTGCTGTAAAATTCAAACCTTTGGATGAAAAGTTTTCCAAAGACTAGAGCTGGTGATTCTGGGAACAGATTCTGGACAACCTATTAATAGCAATTTGGAGTTGGGTGAGCAATATGCCACTGCAAACCTATGGACAGAAGAGCTGGTCAATCAGTGCACACGGCAATGGCAAAATAAGCAATCCTGAAAAACTGGAAGTCAGATAAAGATGAAGCCAAAGAGGGGTTTAACTGTCTTAGCCACTATGGAAAGACGCCCTTGCACACCTCTAAGAACCAAGACAGCAATCCCAAGAGACATGAACAGACTTTCTTGAATTGGAAGATTACCGTACACATTTCTTTTTACTTTTTATTCCTCTGTTATACATAAATTACTGAATTAGTCTTCCTTCCAGAAAAGTTTCAATATGCATTGATTTTCAAGATTGCATAATGTTATGAAAACCCCAAAATAATAAATACGGTAAATGACGAGATTGGAGATTTTCCAGAATGAAAAAGCTAGGCAAGATGACTTATTCCCCCTTTATTCAGATCACTTATATGTTAGGGGTGTTGCTGGGATTTAATACATACTGATTTTTACTCTCTCAACTTTCCAGATTGGATTTTTTCCATCAAGGTAATGATTAGAGAGCGGTTCCCAACCCTGTCCTCAGGGACCCCAGCTGGACATTTGCAATGAATATTCATGAGATTATATTTAAATACAATGGATGAAATGCTGAGGCTTACTGAAGACAGGTTTAGGAACCACTGCTTTAATTACCTTCCTTCACCCCCTCCCCACTGCAGCAGGTGTCCTTAGACTATTTCCCAGCCCTCCCCTGGAGACACCTATCCCTACGGGTTTTCACAACTGCTGCAATGAATATGCATGAAATAGATCTGCGAACACTAGGTCTCCAAAGTATTCCACCCTAAAAACCCAACGGGATAGGTGAGCCTCCAGGAAAGGGTTGGGAGACGGGCGCCATTGACCACAGCTCCCCCCAGAACCTGATGCATGCGCCCTGAATCCAGCCACTAAGCTTCCATCTTCTCACACTCACCCCCATGATTGTAAGCACCGTCTCCAGCCCCAATTAGCTCAAGAAGAGAAACCAAGCTTGGGAGAGCATTCGTTGAAATTTAATGCAATTCTGATTTTTTATTTTTAGGGTTTCTTTATGTAAAATGATTACCTTAGGAGGGGTAGGGGGAATATGTTCCCAAGAGTCTTATGTTTATTTTACTGACAACAAAGTAATATTATAAATGTCGGCAGTTAAGAGTCCAAAATGGCCATCCAGTCTGCCCAGTTTAGATGCATTCACACTGGGGTAGAGGAACAAGGTTCTGCAAGATCAAAACTTGAATTTCTAAAGAGTCAGCCATGAACTGTTTCCTTTGCAGTTCTTCTATTTGGGATTCATCTTGTGACGTTCTGGGTCACCATGCTAGTTCAGTGGCATGCTACACATGGCATTGCAGAAGAGCTGGGTTCAGTTTCAGAGCCCAGTCCAGCCAGGAATGCTGTGGAACAGCACTGGCAGCCTCTGACAGAAGGGCATTCCCTCTCATCTCTCAACAGTGACACTGCTGCATTTAGGGTGCATACGTACTGAGTACTGGAGAAAGTCAGGGTCTGCAGGCCTTAGTTAAGGACTACCAACAAAAAGGCTGGGCTATGTGCGGGTTTACAAAGTAGGGAGAGAAGCTTCAACAGAGAAGCCTTCACCGATCCACCAGACAATCACTAGATGTCCTTCACTCTTACCCAATCTGGCATTTATACTCACGAATGGACTGATTCCTCCAGGTTAAAGCACCTATTAAGCTTTTAACCTGTACGCTCTATGGTTACACTTTATATTTTTCCTGCCTTATCTTCTTTCCAGCTTGTTGCAAGCTTCCAAGTTCCTCTTTCCCTGTTGATTGTAACTTTGACTTATTCGTACCTATTGTTTATCTTTGTTTACTTGAATTGTTTACTCCAGTTATACCCTTGTTAAATGTAAACCGATCCGATATGGTTATTTACTATGAAGGTCGGTATAAAAAACTGTTAAATAAATAAATAAATAAATAAATGAAAGCCTATGACATTGTAGCCCAATAGAAGCCATTTCCAAAGGAGCAGGAGGCAAAGCTCTGAATAATAAGATCACATAAATCGATCTTTTCCAAGGTTACCTTTTGGTCCATTTTCTAGAGCTTCTTCTAAAGCATCGTTTTCTAGTTCTTTTTCAGGGCTGTCTGGGTGTGGGTAAGTCTGTCCATTGACTGTGGGGTGTTCCCCTGTCACACCTGCATGAACTTTGGAGGCTGTAGTCACAGGCACTCCTGTTGCTGCTGCTATGGCTGCTTCCTGCTGTTTCTGTAAAGCTGCCTACAAATCAAAGACAAATATAGCCTTAAAACATCACAAAACAGCTGGCATTTTTACAAGCCTAAAAGACATTTATATGTGTGACCCAAATGTAGCTGTAAGCCTTAAGTGCCAAAAAAAAACCCCAATCCTGACTAATAGAGCAATGGTTTTCAAATCAAGTCCACAAGCACTCCAAAACAGGTCTGGTTCTCAGAATATACATACTGAATATTTATGATATTTACATGCCCTGTAAAAGTTGTTATTTGCATATTTTTTGCTACCCTAATAAGCAGCTTAGTCTGGGGTACTTTATTTTATTTTAACATTTAGTTATTGCTTTACTGATTAAAAATCATCCAAAGCCATACTTGAGGACTGACTTGGGGGAACCAGCACAATGGAGGAGCCAGCCCAGTGGCTGCGTTATGGACTACTAGACAGAAGATGGGTTCAATTCCCAGGCTCTATTTCTGCTCCTTGGGCTCGCCAGGAGTTGGGATGCCACAGAGGAAGCATTTACTGCCCCAAGGGAGAGAGAATTTCAGCCATAGTCTGAGAGTGGCATCTGCTGGCACACCAAGATCTAGAGAGCACTGATCTTCAGCCTCTAGCCAAGGATGGGCTGGGTGAAGAGTTCTGAAACAGAGGGGGGAATTCCTGGGTAAACTGAACTGGGCATCCCCTGGTGGGCCGACTAGTCACATGGTTTGCTCAGCATCCCGGCCAGTAGTCAAAGAAAAGAGGAGGGGCTGCTGTGGCCCGAAGAATGAAGCGGTGAGGCCGCGGTGTAGCCCATCCCACTGCGGCTAGAAGAGAGGCATGTGGGGCCGCAACAGAACCCACCCATCACAGCCTGAAGAATGAGCAACAATGCGACAGTGAAACTCATCCCACCGTAACTGGAAGACTTGCGGGGCCGCAATGGAGTGCACCCATTGCGGCCCAAAGAATGGAGCGGTGGGGTCACAACGGAGCTATCCTCTTTCAAGGAATACTGTAGCACCACTAGTATGGCCTCCCCCTCCAGCAGTAAGGAGGAGCTTGGCCATCCAACAGTGACCTAAGACATGGCCAGAAGAAAGGGGGAGCTGAGAGCTTGAATTTGTTTGTATGAGAGACCCTGTGTGTGTGAATATATATGAGAGACAGCCTGCATGTGCATGAGAGCAAGCCTGAGTGTGTATGAAAGACCCTTTGCATGTGTGTGAGAAAGATCCTGCGTGTGTATGTGAGAGCTGCATGTGTACGAGTGCCCACATGTGAAAGAGCTTGCATGAGTATGAGTGAGAGCCTTCACATGTGTGAGACTGCATGTGCACGAGTGCGCACGAGAGAGACTGCGTGTGAGTTAAGTGTATTTATTTATTTATTTATTTAAAGAATTTATATACCGGGGTTCCTGTATAGTATACATATCACCCCGGTTTACAAGGAACCAAAACTATCGCTAAGGAACCGTAACTATCGCTTCATTTAGCGGTTTACATTAAACATTTAAACTACAAACCTTAAAACTTTTAAAGTTTTAAGTGTATGAGAGACAGAGCCTGTGTATGTGACAGCATATACATGAGAGCGCCTGTGTGTGTAACAGCATGTGTGTGTTGAGGGGAGCAAGAGAGCGGATAAAGTTTGTATGCCCCCCCCCCCCCCCCCCCCGCCAATTCACAACAATCTCTGGGTGACCTGAAATCAAAATATTCCAGGTATGGAGAGCTGGAGATTTTTTTAATCCCATTTTGAATTTGTAGGTGTTATTTCATGTGTTTGCTGTTTTGAAATATTTGGTGTTTGGGAAATACAAGAAAAAAATTTATGAGAGTTTAATTATTCAGTGTTCATCAATTGTTTTGAAATACTGTTTGATGTTTTGTGAGGAATGATGATTTTTCTGTTTTTCCATTGTTGCACTACATACAGTCGGGCTTGTTTTGGTTTCCAGAGCATCTGTGTGAGCAAGAGAGAAGGAGTGAGCCAATGAGCACTTGTGTGAGCAAGAGGACTATTTAAGCCGGTGGGCATGTGTGAGAGCAAGAATGAGTGAGCCAGTGAGCCAGTAAATGACCAAGAGTGAGTCACTGAATGTTTGCGTGAACAAGTGATTACTGAACATTCAGAATCCAAGCCATCAGGTTGAGGGGTGGAAGATTTAGATGGAACTGATTTCCTTCCTCTTGAACTAACAAGGCTGGGTCTGTCCCCAAATGAATCTGAGGACCACTGGAAAGCTGTACGAGATGTGCAAACTAAGTCTGGGCCACACTGGAGCTATGAGGATTAGCAGAGACTAATCCTTTAGTACCTTTTGCACTGTTCTAGCTATTAGTGGAATCGGTGAAAACATACATAAGAACTGCATTCCAGAGCTAAGACGTGGTGTCCCGCCTGGATAGAGTATGCATCATGAATAGATTCACAGCAGCCAAGTACCACAAGCAAGCTCGACAGATTCTCTTCAGTTTGGGATCCCTACTTGGCCTGGAGACACTCAGCTTCAACCTAATGACACATGACCCAAGACAACTTCAGATTTTAGGGTATTAGGGGTTTCCTTCAAATAGGATGGTAATTTAGGGGTCATTATTTGTTGAATAATTAGCAGTGAACCTATTGTAACTTTTTTTCTTTTTCTCTCTCGTTTTCGGCAGCAGGGGGAGGGACATTAACAACAAATACAATTTTACTTATTCCCAATATACATTGAAAGCCAAATTATGTTTTGCGACAATTTTAATGTTTGTTACCTTGAACAATAAAAATTGGAAATTGGAAAAGAACTGCATTCCAATGGAGCAGGAAAGCTTCCTGATCTAACCTGAGTTTGCTGGGTAGAACTGAGCAAATTTTCTCCAGCTTTCTGTTCTGTCCCAACATGAATACATCAACCATTGGGAGACCCTGCAAGTCGAATAGTGTGCCTGCTGCTGATTGTTGCAAAGACCACTCATGTGAACAGAAGATGGCTGAGATGGTCTAGTGTGCTGCAGATCTCTGGAAGTCAGGTGGCTTACACCACCACTTGATGTTCACATGCCCATTCGCATATCCGTATTCCTTCTTGGCAGAGAAGCCATGACCCTGTGCCGCCCCTGTTTGTTCACATAAAACATGGCCACTTGATTGTCAGTCTGAATAAAAATGCTCTTCTCCTGAAGATGATGCATGAAGTCAACAAGAGCATATCCAATTGCTCTCCATTCCAACAGACTGATTTGACAATGTTTTTCTACAGGAGATTTAAGTTCCATGGATTTGAAATGGTCTGATGTGGGAGCCCTAATCTTTCATGAAGGTGTCCATTACTAAGGTTATTTAATGAGGGCAGACAAAATAGAGCTCATTTCTAGACATGGGGGTTCAGCCATCTGGGCAATTCCAGTTTCATGTTCCTTGAGATCCGTACTTTGATTGTCAAGGGCTGAGTTAGCTGGTCCCATTGATAGCAGAGACCCCACTGCAAATGGGTTAACAGAATTACAAGAATGGACGCCACCATATGACCCAAAACCACCAAGATTTGTCTGGCTGTCATGTGATACAAGTTCAACAGTTTGCGAATGAGTGATCTCAGAATGTGTGCTTGTTCTAATGGAAGAAAGGCTCTCTCCTGCAGTGAAACCATCCAAGCTCCACTAAACTGTATTCTCTGGGTCAGCACCAAGTTCAAAAATCACCACAAATCCCAACATCTATAAAATCTTAATTTTTGTAGGGAGATTAACACACCCTCTTGGCAGCTGGCTGTGACTAACCAGACATCCAGGTACGGGAAGACTTGGATTCTCTGGCATCATAAGTGTGCTACTACAGCCTGGAACTTAGTGAAGAGCCGGAGTACTTTGTATTGATAATGGGAAGATAATGAAAATGGGAGGAGTAGATGAATACATAGGCATACGCATCCTTGAACTCGAGTGCACACATCCTATCCCCTTTCTGGATGAAGGGAAGAATCATGTGAAGGGAATTAATTTTGAATTTCTCCCTGAAAAGATGATTGTTCAGGCTTTTCAGATCCAGAATGGACCTCAATCCCCCATATTTTTTGGAGAGAGGAATTACCAGGAGTAGAAACCCTGTCCATGTTGGAATGAAGGAACAAACTATTGCTCATTATTGAAGAAGTGATCCCGCCTCCAGACAGAGTTGTAAAGTGAAACATCTGGATTGAAAACTGAACAATGAGAAAAAGATAGTAACAGGGAGAAACACAGATAGTAATCAGATTCCATGATATCAAGAACCTAGCAACCTTTGGTTATTTTTCACCATTCCTTCAGGAAGGCCTGGATTCTCTCCACTATAGAGGGCAGCTGATGAACTTGCAGAGAGAGCAAAAACTATGTCCAGGTTTGGGCTGGATCTGCTATGTTGCTTTAAGTACTGATGCTGCAGGGAGGGATTATTTCTATGGCTTATTCAGAGGATGAGTCACAGAGGTACTATATCAAAAAAAGTAACAAGATCTGGTGTACATGGTACTATGCTGAATAAATAATACTGTGAAGAATAAATCAACTGCATGTCTGATTATATATGAAGAGATAAATTGTGAGAGGTGAAAGTGTTTCATTCAGTGCGATGTGACCCCCGTTCAGATAAAAATACATATTATATCTGTCACCTTTACCTCCTAATCACAAGGAGAGTATGACATGTCCTGTGTACCTGCTGCTGTGCCAGCTGCACTTGGTAGAGCTGCTGCATGTACTGCTGGTAGTGCTGCTCCTGCAGCTGCCGGATGAGTATCTGCTGCTGCTCCATGTTACCTGGGTACTGCTGGGCAGCATACTGCTGGAACTGCACTGCAGTCTGGGAGTTCAATGCTGCCATGATCTGTTGCCTGAGCAGGGCAAAAAAAAAAACAACATAAACCCACACATTCAGAAAACTGCATCATGCCAAATGTTAATGCAAGAGATGTTTTCTAAACATATGAATTCTTATATATGCCAGCTTTTCACAAGAGATCTAGGAGGAAGATGCTGCAATATGCCTGACAGTAACAGATAATGTGTCACCGTACCACAGGGATGGAAGCATTGCAGAAAGCTACTGAGCTGTTTGCACAACAAAGCTTGGAGCATTTCTCTGAGGACAAGTTGGATGGTAGTCCTCATTTATCGGTGACATCATCAGATAGAGCACCAATGCAGAAAAACTGTCAGTTGCTAGAACTTTGACTAGTCACACTGAGCATGCCCAGCAGTCCCTATACCACACATCTACATGGGGTCCCTTCTCCAGTCTTTTTCCGTAGAGCTGTAAACATTGCAGGGTGAGTGGGCTCACTTTGGCTGTTTTTTTTGTCCTTGTGCAAGACTTAGTTTTTCTTGTTTTGTTTTTTTTTTTATCGTTGTTTCATCTCGGTGCCTTCCTGTAGTGTCACTATAGTCAGGGTTTTCAGCGTTTCAGATAAGTTTCCTTTTGCGGTCAATTCCCTCCGTGGCAGAGGTGCCCCAGTGACCAGTTATCAACGCCCACCACCATCACTTTCGACATTGCGGTCCTTTTGTTTCATTCAGTCATGGCCAGTTCTGGTTTCCACTGATGCTCCCAATGCCAGAGGACCATGTCTATCACTGATCCTCATGAGGTCTGTATCCTCTGCATGGGGGCATCGCATAGCGTCCGGGGTTGCCACTTACGCACCCAAATGACCCCAAAGGAACATCTGTTTCGACTCAAGATGGATCAGCTCTTCGGGTTGAAGTCCAAGCCATCATTGATAGACCTTGGAGCCACACCAATGGACACCACACAATCAGCAGGACTAACAGTACCATCAGTGGATAGGGGCACCGGAGACTGACTGTCAGATATCCTCCAGGCCGAGGATGCCGGGATCATAGTCTTTGGCCTCGGCACTGGGGAAGGACCAGGCCAAGCATCGAGAGATGCCGAAGAAGCATCAGCATTGGTCCTCGTCGATGCCCAGTGCCGGGTACAGGAATGCACCAGCTTTTGCTGTGATGCCCCCAAAGTGACCCCGTGGTGAGGAGGGCCCATCCTCTATCAGTGTCAGGGGTCTGCAACTGTCTCTACCTCTCAGGTCTGTAGATGATCTGGCCACCCCTCCTCCTTCCCAATCGGCGTTGGTATCAGCAACATCTGAGGAGGAGCTGGAGCGTTGCGTACAGTTGGCAGTGGATTGGGCACTGCAGGCCATTGGGCCTGTGGCACAGACAGCACCGGAGCCTGTGCTGCCCATCCATCCTATCACTACTGGAGAAGCTTAACTTGCTCATCAGTGTATTACCAACCCAGCTGGTGCCGATTCCCAGGACAGCTCTGGTGCCCAGCAGGACACTGAGGCCTCCCCCTACCGATACGGTGGTGGTTGCTGGTTCCTCCTCAGAGGAAGCTCCACTGAAACAGGCAAGGCCTGTAGTCTCCCATCCAGTTCTACCAGTGCCTGTACCTCTGGACAAAGGCCCAGCACTTAGGGCCCCATCCTCTGTGCATACAGTGAGGATGAGGGTCTCTGACCCCTGGGGGGATGATCCAACTGAGTCCTCCTCCAAGGACTCTGATGGTCTCCCATCAGACCCTTCTCCTCCAGATGAGCAAAGGAAGGCCCCACCTGAGGATATTCGCAGGGCTTGCGAGGGTGATGGTGGAGGCCATACCTTTCAACTTTTGACAGAAGAGGATGCCATGAACAAAATGCTTGAGATCCTCCAGTTCGTGGAGCCTCTCTAAGGAAATTGTGGCATTCCCAGTACAAAATATACTTAAGGAGTTTCTGCTGAAGATATGGACACCCCCCCCCCAACAGTGCCTCCCATTAATAAGGCAATGGATGGGGTCTACTTCATCCAGAAGGCTGCTGGATTCGATAAGTGTCAGTTGCCTCACCAGTAAGTGGTGGTTGAACCTGTCCTCAAGAGGGCCAAGCACTCTCAGACCCATTCCTCAGCACCCTTGGGGAAGAACCACAGAGCGATGGATGCTCTTGGGAGGAAGGCGTTCCAGGGCACCATGCTTATTTCCTGCATTGCTGCCTTACAGCTGTACATGAGCCAGTACTTGTGGGACATCTGGAAGCAGGTGGTGGCTGAGCAGCTGCCTCAAAAGCAGTAAGACGCCTTCACGACACTGGTGCACAAGGATTGGGAGTGCAGGAAACACAAGATCCATGCGACCTACGATGTTTTTGAGACAGCATCAAGAGTCTGAAGCAGGAATCAGCACCTACAGAATGGCATGGCTGCAGGCCTTGGATCTCTGACCAGAGGTACAGTAACGACTCACTGATGTGCTATGCATTGGAGATAATCTCTTCAGAGACAGGGTGAGGGATGCTGTGGCCCAACTTCAGGACCACCATGAAACCCTCCATCAACTCTCCACCAGTACTCCAGGCCTATCCTCCTGATCCAGGAGGCAATCGAGACCAGGGCCAAGGAAGTACTATCCTCTGCCTCGTCACTCCCGTCAACAACATCAGGGCTCCCATGGGCATCCCAAGCAGCAGAGAGCTCCCAAGCCCCAGCCGGCTCTTCAGTCAACTACTGGGAGGGGTTTTGACTGGGCCACAGGGAGTGTAAGCCAGTCGCCTATACCTGGAACGATGGACCATCCAGTCGGGGGCAGGCTGCAGTTCTTTGCAAACCAGTAGCCCAGTGTAACCTCAGAACAGTGTGTTCTGTTCATTGTCTGTCAGGGGTATCAACTGAATCTATTGGGTGTCCCAACAAATTGCCCTCAGTGCCCATACTGGGGACCAGTAGCACATCAGGACATACTACTAACTGAGCTCTCCTCCCTCTTAATTGCCAGAGTGGTCAAGCTCATACCACCAGAGCAAAGAGGAGGGGGATTTTACTCCAGGAACTTCCTGATTCCAAGGAGAACAGGATTACTCCATCCAATCCTAGACTTAAAAGGCCTTGAACAAGTTTCTAAAAAAAAAAAAAAAAAAAAAGAAAAGAAAAGAAAAGGAGAACAATTCAAGACGATTTCCCTGGGCACCTTGATCCCTCTTTTGCAAAAAAGGGGTCTGGCTAAGCTCCCTCGACCTAAAGGACGCATACACATATCGAGATCTTCCCCGGTCACATGAAGTATCTCCGATTTATGGTGGGAAAACAGCACTTTCAGTACTGGATGTTGCCATTCAGGCTCATGTCCACCCCATGGGTCTTCACAAAATGCTTGTCCATGGTGGCAGCACACCTTCGCAGACTGGGAGTGCATTGCTTCCCGTACCTGGATGATAGGCTGGTCAAGAGTACGTCTCAGGCAGAGGCTGTCAGATCCATGCACTTAACCATTTGGGTGATGGAATCACTAGGGTTCATTCTCAACCACCCAAAGTCCCATCTCAGCCCATCACCTCAATTGGACTTCATAGGAGCCCTGCTAGACACGACTAAGGCCAAGGCCTTTCTGATTTGCCAGAGGGCCATTGCCTTGGCAGCCACTGTAGCAGAGATTCAACAAAGACAGCTGGTTTCAGCCCAGCACATGTTAAAGCTGTTGGGCCATATGGCCGCAACAGTCCATGTCCCTCCCTTGTCACGTTTACAAATGTGCAGAGAACCCAGTGGACCCAGAGGTCACAGTGGCATCAGGCCACCCAGAGCCTTTAGCATTGCATCCGATTAACCCTGTGTCTCTCTGGGACTCATTATCCTGGTGGCGGGAACTTTCCAATCTGGAGCAGGGGATTTCCTTTTGGAGTCTCCCTACTCAAATTATGCTAACCAGGGATGCATCTTCCTTAGGGTGGGGAGCTCATGAAGATAGGCTTGGTATCCCATGGCCTGTGGTCCATTCAGGAACGCTGTCAAATCCACTTCCTGGAGCTTTGGTCGATCAGGTACACACTATGAGCTTTCAGAGATTGGCTGTCCAACAAAGTTGTCCTGATCCAGACCAACAACCAGATAGCCATGTGGTATGTCAACAAGCAGGGAGGCACAGAATCATAACTCCTGTGTCAGAAAGCAGTCCAGATCTAGTTGTGGGCTCTGTCCCACGGTATGGTGATCAGGACCATATTGGCCAGGATGGAGAACATGGTAGCGGACAGGCCAAGTTGAGCCTTCAGACCCCACGACTGGTCCCTGGACCAGGGGATAGCGAATCAGATATTTCATCTCTGGGGGAGCCCAGACGTATATCTATTGTGTCCCCCTGCAATAAGAAGGTGCCTCTGTTCTGCTCCCTGTACAGGTCAGACAGCAAACCAGCCTTGAACACTCTTTGCCCATCGCTCGGGCAAGGGTCTTCTGTATGTATATCCTCTGATTCCCTTAGAAGTGAAGACGCTCTTGAAGCTTCGCAAAGACAGAGGGACTATGATCCTCATAGCCCCTCATTGGCAGAGACAGGTCTGGTTTCCACTCTTATGGGAGTTGTCCATCTGGAAACTAGACAATCTGGGGACTTCCCCTGTTCTCATCATGCAAGATCAGGGCAGGCTGTGGCATCCCAACTTCCAGGTCCAGTCGCTCACAGCCTGGATGTTGAGAGGTTAGTTCTGCAACCACTCAATCTTTCAAAGGGTATTGTCTCGGGTCCTGGCGGCTTCTAGACAAAGCCTTCCACTAGAAAGGCCAATGGTCTTTCATGGAGGAGGTCTTCCGTGTGAGCAGCAGACCCTAGACTCGTTCTCCTGCCCCACACAAAAACTGCTTGATTACCTGCTACATCTATCAGAGGCTGGCTTAAAAGCAAAACCAACTCCGTTAGAGTTCATCTTGGTGCAACTGGCACATATCACCATGGTGTAAGATGGTACACCCATCTCTGTACAGCCTATAGTTGTATGTTTCACGCGGGGCCTGCTTCAATTGAAGCCTCCCCTAAAGCCTCCCGCTGTGTCTTGGGACCTCAACGTAGTTTTAGCTCAGCCGATGAAAGCTCCATTTGAGTCACTGCACACCTGTGCCCTGAAGTACCTGACCTGGAAGGTGGCGTTCACTTCAGTGAACAGGGTCAGCAAGCTCCAGGCCTTAGTTACTTATCCACCTTATACTAAGCGGGAGGCCTTAGGGGAGGCTTCAACTGAAGCAGGCCCCACGTGAAACATACAACTATAGGCTGTACAGAGATGGGTGTACCAATGAGAGACCAAAGGAAATAGGCTGCCAAAGCTGAGGTCCTCACCAAATAGCAGCTTACCCTTAAAGGGAAGGTTACACAGCTGTGACTTAGACGAAAGGTCTGCTGACCAGTTGCGCAGCCACAACAGCAGTCTTGCTGCCACCACTGAAACCATGCCACGAGCTGTGGTCCGAACGAAATCATAAAAGGCATCAGCCACATTAGCGACCCCTGCCTCAAGATGGGCCGCCTGGACCGGGGACAGCATCCCGGTGGCAGATTGTTCCTGCAGCCTCTGGATCCAACACAAACAGGCTCGCTGCATCAGACTGGCACAGACCACCGCTCAGAGCCCCAGGGCAGACACCTCAAAAGCCTGCTTGAGCTGCACCTCCAATTTCCGATCCTGAACTTCCTTCAGAGCGGTGGTGGTGCTGGCGACCGGAATTGTGGTCTTCTTGGTGACCGCAGACACTGCGGCATCCACCTTCGGGACCTTGAAGAAATCCAAATGTTCCTGCAACAAGGGATAAAGCTTCGACATTGCTCTTCCCACTTTCAAGCCGGAGTCCGGACTCCTACTCACGGCTGATCAGGTTCTGGATCTTCTTAGGAATGGGGAAGCGCTGGGGGGTCTCCGCAGTCCATCCAACACCAGATTAACCCCTTCATTATCCGAATCCTCCAGGGAGAGCTTAACCCACAATTCCTCCCAACACCTGGGGGATAAGCGGGTGCAGCTCCTCCCTCTTGAAGAGGCGGATCACCCGCGGGTCATCGCCATCCCCTTCCAGGCCCTCAAAGGCACCCTGATCTTCTTTAGGTTCCTCTGGGTGCCCCTCATCCGGGTCCACAGCCAGATCTCCCACCAGAGATAAAAGCCCTTCACCCTGAGGGTCATCCAATTCCTCAGAATCTGAGTCCCGTCGCACTGGGCAGGTTCCCTGAGACTGGCCCTGCGAGCCCGCTGGGCTATCCTTAAATTGTTGCTTTTCCACCTCCCGAGCTAGGAAGGCCTCGTGAAACAAGAGGACAAACTCAGGCGGAAACCCTTCTGGGTCCCTCCCAGGGCCCTTCCGGACTGCTGGGGCCCAAACCCACCGGCCCCTCCAGCCAAGGGAGAAAGAGGGAGGGAATCCCCAGAGCCCCGGGGAAAGAACCCCTTTACCCAGATCCCCTTCTATGGGGGCAGAACCGTGACCCTGCAGCCCCTCCCGCCCCTGATGTTGCTGCGGACTGCGAGGCTCTCCGAGATTTAGAGTGCTTGGAAGAAGCTCCCTCCCCACCTGCTGCACAAACCGTGCAGAGGAAAAGGGAATTAAGAGAGGCGGACCTCACTCCACAGGCCCGGCAGGCCTCCACAAGCGACAAGCCTAAAAAACAGTACGGCCCGGCTAAAATCGCAGAGGAGGGGCACACCACGCGGCCGCCGCCGGCTCAGACGCAAGACAGCGCACTGCCGCTGAAATATTCCACTGGTGCAGAAGTACCGCCACCGCGGGACAAACGCACGCGCGATCACCCCGGCAGAAAAAACCACTAAGGAGGCACTCCCCCCCCAGCTGGGGACTCCCTCTTAATACCACCGGCGCCGAT
This sequence comes from Rhinatrema bivittatum, assembly GCF_901001135.1. NCBI lineage: Eukaryota > Metazoa > Chordata > Amphibia > Gymnophiona > Rhinatrematidae > Rhinatrema > Rhinatrema bivittatum. Next base: position 31,684,366 of record NC_042617.1, on the reverse strand, counting down.
TCTCCCTTCCTTGCACGGCACTATGCCTCCAGGGCCAACCCTCAGGGATCCTACCTGACAGGCTGCTCAGACACTAAATCTGAGCTGCCACTGCTGAGCCTCACAAAACTTTTTTTTTTTTTTTTTTTTTTTTTTTTTTTTTTTAAAGACACAGCCAAAATTCAGCACAGGCAAAGGCAAAATAATTAACAGGGGGATCACTTTCCTGAATCTCAACTGGTCAGGCAGATGGGCTTCAGGACCCACTGAGGGAACCAGTCCCCTGGCTGTCAGTAGTCCCGGGGTCGCAGGCTAAAACCTGGCAGGGGTATCCAAGGGTGTCCGGCGGGAGCAGAAGGCCTCCAAAAATCCTAATCAGTCAGGACTACAGGTTTAGCAGCTCTACCATCTGCTGGAGGTAGAGAAATACTGAGGGACTGCAGGTGGCACCCTCGTATATGTGGCAGTGCTCAGAGTTTTATTCTCTACCTCCACCTGCTGGTAGGGATGAATAAAACCCACTTGTCTGGACTGATCTGGGTATGTTCAGGAACTTTTTCTTTTGATAGGGTGAGTGTTGCTGTGCCAAACAGACACCATCCATTTGGCTAGCAGATTGCATCGCCTTCTGTTATGCCCAGGCAGGACTGCATCTTGGGGGTCATGTCAAGGCTCATTCTGTCACAGCCATGGCAGAATCTGTGGCCCACTTGCTAGCAGTTCCCACGTGGAGTTCTCTCCACACGTTCACATCCCATTGCTTTCTGGATAGGGATGGCCGACATGACAGTAGGTTTGGCCAGTCTGTCCTTTGGAACCTGTTTGAGGGATAGAACCCAACTCTCCCACCTAAGGCCCACTGTTTGAGTTCAGGCTGTCTCCCCCTCAGTTGCCAACAGCATTGGTGTTTTTGTGCCCATTGGCACCTGGTTAGATGTCAGTTTGTCTCCTTTTTGTATTGAGGAGCGGCCTTGTAGCTAGGGATTCATCCATGTGTGAGGACTACCATTCTACTCATCCTCTGAGAAAGCAGAGTTGCTTACCTGTAACTGATGTTCTCCAAGGACAGCAGAATGTTAGTCCTCATAAAACCCGCCTGCCACTCTGCGAAGTTTTCTCTTTTTTTTTTTTAATCGTAATTCTATGTTACAAGACTGAAGAGGAACCCCGCATGGCTGCATGGTATAGGAAATGCTGTGCATGCTCAGGGTACCTAGTCAAAGGTCTAGAAACTCTGACATAGGTTTTCTGCATCGGGGCTCCATCTGATGTCATCATCCATGTGTGAGGTTACCTGTTATAGGTAAGCAACTCTGTTTTTCATATAAGCCCTGAACTGTGTGTCCTAATTCTCCAGCCCAATGCAAGGAACCAAAAGAGCAGAGGGTTACAATGTAGCTCTAACTTACTCTTCACATCACCATTTACTCATGGTGCCCCAGAAGCCCATGCACACCCAGCATAAGTAAACGGCATCTGGTGCACACACTTTCAGACTGGAAGACAGAAAATGTCTTAAAAACATCCTTTTGTTCAGTTTTTTATTTCATTCCCCTTGCAATACTAGTTTAAAGTTTGTGTAAGTGCCTTGTACCACTACCAACATATAGTAGTTGAGAGCTGTTGTGCCAACCCCCTAAAGAACCCAACACTGGCATCACTTATATACACATGAACTGCTAAAGAGGACTCAGGAAAGGGGTTTTAAGAAGATGTGATGGGACCATAATACCAAAGGTTTAAACCCTCCATTCCGAAAGAGCGAGCACATAATACAAATAAAAAAAAAAAAAAAGGCCAGAAAGACAGACCTGAAAAAAGCAAGAGCCAATAAAGTTGATATTTAGTTCTATCACCATTCAGAACAAGAATTGTTCAGAGTAACCAAACATCTGCTTACTTTCTCCATAAATTAATTTCCAGTTTTAACAAAAATATGAAAAATAAAGACTAATCTTGCAGGTTTCCTCAGGTCTTTTTCCTTAGATAGAAGATACTGAGTTAATAATTACTTCTGCTGTTCCATGCGTAACCTCTCTTCCTCTATCCGCCTCCTCTCCTCCTCTTCTCGCCTCAGTCTTTCCTCCTCTTCCCGCCGATGTTTCTCTTCCTCCTCCTTCAAACGTTCACGCTCCTCCTCTTCCCGACGTCTCCGTTCTTCCTCTTCTCTCCTTAAAAAAAAAACAGAACAGAACATAAGAGGGGGAAGGGGACGCAGCCATACGCAAGGTTGGAGGGGGATTTTATTTGGGCAAATGCTAACAACTTCTGCAGGCTGCTTGCATTGCCTTCCACACAATAAGCCTAAAGATTTTCTCTAAGCTCCATTTTATTCAGAATGGGAGGCAACTCTTCACTGAACGGGTCAGGATTTTCCTGGGCAGAACTGTATGGTCACAGTCTTCCCAAATTAATATTTGCACTAGCCACCCAAGCACACTGGGCCAAACATCGATAATTTACATAAGAAATCTTAAGATGTCTGATCTCTAGCGTCTCTTGATTTAGCAGAAGCAGCCTCTTATAATCAAGTTCCTGTTACAAACTCTGAATGTGGGAACAATCTATGGCAGAAGCCAAATCATTTTTCTAGCAAACTGATATTTAGCTGGCCGTTCTACCTGGAATAAAGAATGAAAATAGTTTGAGGTGACATTGTACAGTAGAGTACCAATAAAATATGTTCTGCTATTTTATTCTGTTACCACCTAGTGCCTTGCACTTGAGAAACAAATTTATCTACTGACCCACTCTGCCCTCATATGCTGGCAAGTGCCCCTCACTCATTCCCAGGGTGGACTCATCAACTCTTCCCTGTGTACATGTGCTGTACAATACACCCAGTACATTAAGACTACATCAAGTCCACAGCTAGTTTAACTGAGGGATCCTCTACATCACACCCCGAAAAGGGCCTCCAATTGAAAGAGATCAACTTTACTCACCATTGTTGGATTTGAAAACTACGAGATCAATATTCAATGGTGGTAAATTAGCCGGTTACATTTAACCAGCTAACTTTAGTTGAGATATTCAGTGGAACCTAACTGGATAAGTTTCCTGCTGAATATCCTCAGCTAAAGTTATTCTAGGTAGCTTTGCCAGTCGCTAGGCTTTTGAATATTGTTAAAAATCCTAGCATGCTGACGGTATGCTGGCCCCTCGCCCCTCCCTTAATACTAAGTGTTGGCCAAATCTCCACCTCAGGAACCCCCAAAAGTGGCCTGCTGAGCTGAATACGAAATGCCATTTTGTTGACAGCTCCCAACACATTAGTATTTATGTGCTTCACTCTGGGTAGAGCCACCAATCATTGGTCCCTTTCCCTGATAGCCAGTGAAAAGGAGCAACCCCTGTTCAGAACAGAATAACTAAACTGGCTAACATTTAACAGCCTGAAGGTAGCCCTACACTGGAACCAACGATCAAGTCTTTCCACCCAGAGTGAAGTGAATGCATTAATTCTATGTTGTAAGCAGCCCAGAGCTTTTGTTAAAATTAGGCAATTTAGAACTGTAAGTAAAGAAAATAAATAAAAGCACGGTGAAATGAAACACTTAAGCAAATTTGCTGTTCCTAAGAGGCATTTTTCCCTTTTTGCAGTTTCTCACAGGTGCTATAAAACAATGAACAAAAATGGCATTTGCAGCAAAGAATTTAGAGGTAGAAAGCCAAGATGTTCTCCACCAAATTTTATAAATCAATCATGCAATTGCATACAAACATAAAATCATCTTTTCCAGACTCATGCTTCAAAGGAAAAACAAAACAAAAACAACCCCTCAGATCGGCTCATTGTGCTGCAGGTAAACAGTTCAAGCATGGACAGCTAACCTGCTAACATTTTCCCTGGGTATCTGGTAAACAAACGTGTAACAGTGTCACTGGATATTTAGATTCTCTACTGCTATGCACAATACCTTTGCCACTGATTGTCCTTGTAAAACCGGCATCCTCTATTCTCAACCAGCAGGTATGGCGCGGCTCCCAGTGTCCCACTGCCCCAGTTGTGCTTTTCTTCTCCCTTTTTCCTGCCCCCGCTGCCCAATGGGAAGCCTCCCCCCTTCCCGCCAGTGGGAGTAGGAAATAGAGAGGAAGCCTCCGAGTGGCCGGTGGGGCTGGAAGAAGGGGAATTGTGTAGCCCGGGGGTTGGTGATTTGAGGGGGCTGGGAGGAGTGGCAGTGTCCAGGCGGCAAAGAAGCCCGACCTTGCCAAAGCAAGGCCACCACAGGAGCCCATCCCCGTGGCAGCAAAAAAGAAGGCCCGGCGTAAAGCCAGGGCAGAACTGGAGCCCATCCCTGCAGCAAAGGAAGAAGTGTGGCAGTGAGGCCTGGTGCATGCATGTGAGAATGGGAGCCTGGGTGCCAGCATGCGTTTCTGTGAGAGAGAGAGAGAGACTGATCAGGAAGATGACTGGTGTGTGAGAGACAGGAAGAGGACTGTGAGGACAGAGCTTCAGCAGCCACTGCTGCTTCTGGTGAGTGCTTTTGGCCTGCAAGGGAAAGGAGTAGGAGAGTTGCTGGAGAGGGTAAATAAAGGTGGCTTTTTAAATGTATTTTTCTTGATTGACTTCCATTTTAATTATTGGGTATTATGTAATGTGTTTTGAAATATTTAATTGGTGTTTGGAGAATTTTAAAATAATTTTCATGAGTTTTTAATTGTTGGATGTTATTCTGTTCATCAGCTGTTTTAAATCATTTATTAGTATAGTTTTACAATTATTTCTGAGTGGGGCTCTATATCAGCTTAGCTTGTTCTGTTTTCCTAATAGGAGGTGTATTAGTGTTTAGGGCCTGGTTTAATAGTTGTATTTCTTAGATAAGGTTGTTACTGTTTGAGTGTGTTCCATAATGCAGGTGTAACTTTGAGTGGGTTAGTTTGTGTGCATTATTGCAAATCCTGAGAGTCTGTTAGGTGCTATATTTCTCTTTCCATTTCTCCAGGTTCGCACTGCATGCAGAGTGGCTTTTTTGCTTTTCCATTCCAGTTTCTGTCTCCATATTTATAATTTGTGGTTTTTCTGTACTTGGTGAAAGTCAGTTCTGGGTGTGTGACTGAGGTGAGGTATTTTACTAGCATTCAGGCATTTGTATCAATCTTATTTGTTGTGTTTTCTCAATAGGACATGCAATAGAGGAAAATTAGTTTCTTACCTGATAATTTTCGTTCCTGTAGTACCAAGGATCAGTCCAGGACACCTGGGTTGTGACTCCGCACCAGTAGATGGAGACAGACTAAAACTTGTGGGCGGAGCATATATGCCCCTGTGCCAGTCACAGCCCCTCAGTCATACGTAATGTCAAAGTAGAACACAACCAGAGAACTAAACTAGCTAGAAACCGCTAATAGAACGGGGAAAACACCCCTCCTGGAAACAGACTCTCCAACCAAGAGAGTTAAACAAGCGGAACAGAAGAATTCAAAACAAAGAGCGGACTCTCCATTACTTCAGCGCAGCACTGCGGGCGGGATCCTGGACTGATCCTTGGTACTACAGGAACGAAAATTATCAGGTAAGAAACTAATTTTCCTTTCCCTGTACGTACCAGGATCAGTCCAGGACACCTGGGATGTACCAGAGCTAAATTACCGAGGGTGGGAAGCAGAGAGTCCCGCTCGGAGTACCCTCTCTCCAACTCCTCCGGGATCGGTAGCCCGGACATCCCCCGAACTGCCTGATAAAGGTATACAACGACTTCCAGGTAGCCGCCCTGCAAATCTCTTGAGGCAATACCGGAGAAGCCTCCGCTCAAGGTGCCGCCTGCGCCTCCGGCCCACGGGAAGCGGTTTTCCCCGCACCCAGTACGCCGAAGCAATGGCCTCCTTAAGCCACCGCTGAAGCAATGGCCTCCTTAAGCCACCGGGCGATCGTTGTGCGAGACGCTGCGGCCCCTTACTTAGGACCAGAGAACAGGACAAACAGATGATCTGTGACCCGAAACGGATTACTGACCTCCAGATATCGGAGGAGGGACCTCCGCACGTCAAGCGTCCGCAATTCTCTCGCTTCTGGAACAGAGAACTCCCCGGCCGCCAAAGCGGGCAGGTCCACCGATTGAATCATACGACAAGACGACCCCACTTTCGGTAGGAAGGAAGGAACTGTGCGCAAAGAAACTCCGGAATCGGAAATACGCAAAAAGGGGTTCACTACAGGACCGGGCCTGCAACTCGGAAACCCGCCGCGCCGAGGCAATCGCTACCAAGAACGCCGTCTGAAGAGTGAGATCCTTAAGAGTCGCGCGTTTCAAAACTCAATATGCGCCGTGCATAGGGAGGAGAGAACCCAGATGAGGTTCCAAGCCGGACAAGAACCCAGTTGAGGTCCCAAGCCGGACAAGGAAGACGCAAGGGAGGACGAAGGCGTTTGGCACCCCGGAGGAAGCGAGCAAAAGTCCGGGTGGAGCGCTAGGGACGCACCACGGACCGTACCCCGCAAACAACCGAGCGCTGCCACTTGCACCCTGCAAACAACCGAGCGCTGCCACTTGAACCCGAAGGAACTGCACGCCAGGCCCTTTGGCCAGACCAGCCTGGAGGAACGCCAGAATGTCGGAGACGGAAGCCGAAGTGGGGACCACCCCACGCTGCACGCACCAGTCCTCAAAGACCACCCAGACACGGACATATGCCAGACGGGGCCCTGATGGAGCAGGCCCGCCATACCGTGAAACTGAAGGGGCGCCGCTACCGCCAGCTGGACGAGGTCTGCAAACCACGGCCGGCGCGGCCACTCCGGTGCCACCAAGACTACCTCGGCCGGGTGCAATTCTATGCGCCGTAGAATCATGCCGATCATCGGCCACGGGGGAAACACGTAGAGCAGCACCTCCGTCGGCCAGGGAGGCACCAACTCATCGACGCCTTCTGCCCCCCGTTCTCGACATCGATTGTAAAATCGCGGGGCCTTCGCGTTGTGCCACGTGGCCATCAGATCTATGTGGGGCACCCCCCACGTTTTGCAAATGAGCAGAAAGCTTCGTCCCCCAACTCCCACACTCCGGGATCCAGACGATGACGGCTGAGAAAATCCGCCTGCACGTTGTCGACTGCCGCAATGTGAGTTGCTGCTATGTTGCTGAGATGTAGCTCCGACCAGGCCATCAAGCGCTGAGCCTCCTCCACCACCTGGGGGCTCCTTGGTCCGCCCTGGCGTTTGACGTATGCCACTGTGGTCGCATTGTCCGACAACACTCGAACTGCCTTCCCCCGCAGCAATGGCAGAAAGGCTTGCAGGGCCAGACGGACCGCTCTGGTCTCTAGGCGCGCTCTGGGCTCTAGGCGATTGATAGACCACTGGGCTTGCGACACGGACCATAGGCCTTGGACCGAGCTCCCCAGGCAGAGCAGGCTGGACCTCGCGTGTCCCTTGAGTGGAAGCGGTAGATGGAACTCCTCAGAGACCGGCTTCCAGCGGGATAGTAAGGATGACTGTAATGGACGCAGATGAGCGAATGCCCAGGGAACCAGTGCCAGCGTTGAAGCCATAGACCCTAGGACTGTAAGGTAGTCGCAGACCCGCGGTTAGCGGAGAGACAATAAGCGACGTACTTGAGCTTGCAGTTTGCATCTCCGTTCGTGTGACAGGAACACCTTGCCCTTCTTCGTGTCGAAAAGAGCTCCCAGATATTCCAAGGTCCGCGTGGGTGTCAGATGACTCTTGCTATAGTTGACCACCCATCCTAGGGACTGCAGAAGGTGGAGGGCCCTGGCTACCGCCATCCGAGACTGATCCTCGGACTTTGCCCGAATCAACCAATCGTCCAGGTAAGAGTGGACCAGGAGACCTTCTCGGCGCAGAGACCTTCTCGGCGCAGCTGCGCCGCCACCACGACCATCATCTTCGAGACTGTACGTGGGGCCATCGCGAGCCCGGAACTGGTAATGCCGCCCTAGAACGCAGACCTGAGGAAGCGTTGGAACGATGGATGAATGCCTATGTGAAGATATGCCTCCGTGAGAAGATGTAGCTCCGACCTCCAGGGAGGCTAGAAACTCGCCGGGCCTTACCGCGGCGATGACTAAACGAATCGCCTCCATTGTGAAGTGAGGAATCCGAAGGCATCGGTTCACCCCTTGAGATCCAGAATGGGTCTGGACGTGCCGTCCTTCCTTGGGACGATGAAGTAGATGGAGCAACGGCCCTTGTCGTGTTGGCTGACCGGGACTGGAGAAATAGCTCCCAAGCCTGCTAAGCGTTGGATGGTGTCGAGCACCGCCGCCTTCTTCTCGGGAGCCTTGCAAGGCGAGACCAGGAGCTTGTCCGCTGGGGTGTGAGCAACATCCAACGCGTAGCCGCGTCCTATGACCGTGAGGACTCACTGGTCTGCCGTTACACCGGGCCATCTCTCGGAAATGACATCAACCGTACCCCGCCGTTGGAAACGGCGTGCCGAGGCTGCGGCGAGAGATGGGCCGACCCCCTTTCATTGCGAAGACTTGGGCGCCGTGATTGCCAGGCACCTCCTTGTCTACCGAAGCGCCTACCTCGAAAGGACTGTTGCTGCCACTGCGGAGTACGGGAGGAGGAAGACCTATACGAGCGCCCGGACGACCTTTGAGGACGCGACCTCCTGGGACCCCGCTAAAGAGAACTGGCCGAAAACGAGGACCTCGCCCAGGATCTATCCTCGGGAAGCTAGAAGGCCCTGTTTTTTCCCTCCCCAGGGAACTCGTTAACTCGTCCAATTCCTTGCCAAACAGCAAAGTCCCTTGAATGGTAGTGCCCCGAAATGAGCCTTGGAAGAACCATCCGCCGCCCAGTTGCGCAACCACAAAAGTCGGCGTGCCGAGACAGCCGCTACCATGGACCTAACCGACGTGAGCAGCCAATCGTGCAGCGCATCCACGCCATATGCTATTGCAGCTTCCAAACGATCTGCCTGCGCTGCCTCGTCTGCGGAAAATCCGCATTGGCTTGAAGAACCTGGGCCCAGCGCAGACTGGCCCGCATGGCGAATTCGTGCAGATGGCCTGCACTCCCAGCGCGGAAACCTCGAAATCCTCTTGAGCTGCACTTCCAGCTTCCTGTCCTGAAGGTCCCTGAGAGCTGCCGCGTCCGTGACCGGAATTGGTAGATCTCTTTGTTACCGCGGAGACCGCTGAGTCCACCTTGGGGAATATGAGCAGGTCCAGCGCATCCTCCGGAAGCGGGTAAAGCTTGTCCATGGCCTGACTGACCTTCAAACCTAACGCCGGGGTGTCCCATTCCCGGAACAGAATATTCGTCGAGGAGAAAGAAACGGGAAAACCACTGCCGGAGCCGAGAGACCTAACAGGACCGGATCCATGTTTGCCTCCTGACGGACTACCACCGGAGGAGCTTCTATTCCCCGCTCCTGGAGAATGGCCGGAATGAAGGGTGGCAGGTCCTCCCTGCGGAAGAGCCGGACCACCTTGGGATCATCATTTTCCACTGCTTGGGATCCCTTTCCGGCGCCTGGCTGAGCGGACTCGTGCGTCCCCACTCCGTCGGCCCCTTTCAGGGGCTTCTCAGGGGAATCAGAGTCCACCGCAGGGGGGAATCGGAATCGGCTTCCTGTGGGACGCCACGAGGAAGCCGCGTACTTCGGGAAGGGCCCCGGGACCCCTCCGCAGCGCCCTTAGGATTGCATGACGTCTTCCCTGGGGGGGGGGGCCTTGCGGGGTCCCCCCCGGCCGCGCTTACTGCACGTACACTTTAGGACTTTGCGCAACGGCAGCGCAAAATCCTCCGAAAGGGACCCCGAGGCTGAAGAATCCTCCTCTGAAAACCCCCGGGGACCAAGGGACCCCCGAGGGGACCCCCCTGTATCAACCCGCTGAGGAGAAAGCGCGGGAGGCAGGCCCGAGGCTCCTGCCGTTTCCCGCGCCACTTCACGGTCCGAGGCCAAAATGGCCGCCACTCCCGCGCTCAGCGGGAAAAAGTCTTGGGGCCGCTCTACCGAGCCCCCCCCTGCGCGGCGGCGATCGTGCGCTGCGGGATCGAGCCCCCCGAGGCGCCCCGGATGACCGCTCTCCACCCGGGAAGCAGGCCGCACACAGAGCACCGCGGTAAAGCCGCGCGCGCGCCGAGCCGCAGGCCTGGCAGGCCGAGCCACGAGGCATGCCGACGAGCCGCGGCGAAGAGCGCACCGGGAGGAAAAAATTAAATTTAGCGAAACCGGCCCCCCCGGCGGCCCCCCCGGCCTCCCCCCTGCCAGCGGCGCCCCCTCCGGAGACCCCACGGAGCGGCGACGCAAGGCAGCAGAGAGCTGAAGCCAGAGAGAACCGAAAACAAAAGTAAAACAATTTTTTTTTTTTTTTTTACAAAACAACGCTTGTCGCTGTCCACGGTCCTGGAGCCCTAGTCCAGCAGGGGTGAGTGAACCGGGCTCCCCGGTGTCACCCCTGACGCTGCTATTGGGAAAGCCGGGTCCTCGACCCTAGCAGCGGCCTCAACCAGGGGGGGGTAGTCCCCTCAGGACCTCACAACCCCCCTGGGAGACAGGGCGGACGGGACCTCAGGGACAATTTAGCAAAATCAAATTTAGCCAAATCAAAATCCCAATTAACAACACTAAACTGGCCTAAAACCAAGAAAAAGAAAAGAACCGACCCTGACGGAGTACCAGAACCAGGGCAGGAAGGAAGGAGCTGTGACCTGACCTGCACCACCTACTGGAGACAGAGTAAGACTGAGGGGCTGTGACTGGCACAGGGGCATATATGCTCCGCCCACAAGTTTTAGTCTGTCTCCATCTACTGGTGCGGAGTCACAACCCAGGTGTCCTGGACTGATCCTGGTACGTACAGGGAATGGTAAATTACTGTCTGTTTTGCCTTTACTGAGATGTCACCAGAACATCTTTTTTTGTATGGTGAGTTGTATGGGTAATACCCTAGTTCTGCTCTGACCCATTGTCGGGGGTCGAGGGGGTTCCTGTGGATGCAGAGTGCATGTTTACATAATAGTCCTGTGACGGTCACATGTTCAATGTGTCACGCATGTGAGAACCATCTGTCAGGTGTGTCCCGGCCGAAAAAAGGTTGAGAACCACTGGTCTAGAAGAAGGGTGAGTGATGAGCATCCCCCAAGGAGGTCTGCAGCAGGGGGGACAGGTAGGGACATTGCTTTTCCGTTTTTATTTTCTCTGGGAATTTATCAGTGTTTATTAGAACCCAAATGGCAGAAAATCAGTGAAAAATATCACTCCTGTTCCTGTTGGTTATAACAAACACTGATCACGTCCCAGGGAAAATAAAATAAAAACTGAAAAGGAAGGTCCCTAGGGATAGAGGATCCAGAGACCGATGATTGCGAGAGGGAGGAGAAACCCAAGGTCTGAGGTTGGTCCAGCCCCTCCTTTACTTACATGAGCCAGGTGTGGCCCACTGGCTATAGTTTTCTCACCTTTGCTCTAGAAGTAAAACTTCAGCAGATCAAATAAAGAGCTCTTCTAATGCCCATAAAAACAGAGAAAAACAGTCAAGAGAGATAGGCAAGAATGAAATAAATGTGTGAACTCTGCCTTGCTAAAGAACTTGTCAAAATGAAATTAAAAAAAAAAAAAAAAAAGAGACAAGACTACAGACAGGTTTTACCTCTTCCGCTCTTGTTCTTCTCTCTCTATTTTATGGGACGTGACATAGGTAGAGAAAAGATGACAACACCTGTTCAACAGCTGTACAAACTCTGTCATGGCGTCTTCCTTGTTTATGTTCCCCAGAGCTGCCCATTCTTTTCTGTGGGAATTAAAGAAAAAAAAAAATCAATCACCAGGACAAATATAATGTAGATCCAATTACCTGAAGTTTGCATCCTGCTCTTTGATACATATTTTCTATAATGCCTTTTGTACCTTGTGTCAAAACTCCTACAAAACAGCTCAAAACCAAAAAACTGAAAGAGTAGGATGGTAAGTAATTCCAATAACCTTTCAATAAATTTTACATCTCTGAAAGCCCAAATCTTAGTCTGAGGTTACATAACAAATGTTTCAGAATCATTCTTTATAGCAAACATGATCAAACATCAATCCAGCAAACAACTGCTGCTCAGAAAAGGGTTAACAGAACTAAAGTGGTACAGGGAGGGGAAGGCAGGAGAGGCTGCAGGTTATTTCAGAAAGGGGAAAGGGTATTTCTATCCTCACCCTCCACCCCACCCCATGATCTCCAGAATCAGTAGAATTGGAAAGGAAGTTAAGTCAAAGACATCAGGACTGTAATAAAAGAGGGAGGTAGGGGATATTTAAAATCTGCCACGAGAAACCTACCTGTAAACACAGGTTAGGCCTTGGAGGACCCCACCCCCAGTCAGCTGGGTTTTCAGGATATCCACAATGAATATGCATGAAACTGATCTGCATACAACAGATACAGTGCACGCAAATCTCTCTCATGTACATATTCGTTGTGGATACCCTGACAAACTAGCTAGGGTTACACTCCAGGACTGGTTTAAATATACTGAGATAGAATCTAGAGTTTATATATCACCTTTCTGATCCTCCAAAGAACCATCCAAAGTGATTTACAAGAAAAATGAATAATCATCAAATTAGAAATAAACAGATACATGATACATAATCAAATGCATCAAAATCAAATATATAAATACATGACAGGATAATACAAGACTTGGTACTCGCAAATGAGAAAGCTGTGGGGTGAGGAGGGGCCATTGTTTAATTAAATGGAGAAATTACTTACCTGATAATTTTGTTTTCCTTACTGTACACAGATGGACTTATGTGCTTCCCTGCCAGCAGATGGAGACGGAGTTAGGTTTCAAAGCTGACGTCGCACTATATACACCCCTGCAGTGATCTGAGCCCTTCAGTATTCTCTTCAAAAGCCACTGTGGACATCCTAGTGAAAAATATTGATTAAAAAGTTGATTAAAAACAGATAACCATAACTGTACCTCAAGAAAGATTATAGATACCCTGATCTAAGGACTGGATGATGGCTTAACCTGTAATCTCTTGGAATCTATACCAAGTCCACGAGTGAATCCTTGGCACCGTTCTTAGCAACCCCCACAGCTGCCCAAGTCCATCCGTCTACACTAAGGAAAACAAAATTATTAGGTAAGTAATTTCTCCATTTCCTAGCATGTAGCCAGATGGACTCAGGACCAATGGGATATATAGAAAAGCTACTCCCGATAGGGAATGGAGACAGCCTGCAATCTGGTTAACACCGTCCTTGCAAAGGCTGCATCCTCTCAGGCCTGAACATCCAGGTGAAAGAACCTGAAGAAGGTGTGCAAGGAGAACCAGGTCACCGCTTGGCAGATGTCGAGGGGAGACAGCAGTCTAGCTTCCGCCCATGAGACCACCTGAGCCCTTTAACCTGAAAAGATAATTGCTTTCCTGCCTCCACACAGGATCCTGTGACCATCTCCTCAATCCAGAGAGCTATGGTAGCCCACGAAGCTGGTTTGCCCTGCTTCCTTGACCATGAAGGTCAAACAGGCGGTCTATCTTTCGGACCAGTTCTGAAACTTCCAGATACTGCACCAAAAGCCTACTGACATTCAAATGACTGAGGAGGTATTCTTCCATGTCTTTGTGCTTACCTAGGGATGGTAACGAAATGGACCAATTCAAATTAAACTCCGAGACTACCTTGGGCAAGAAGGATGGAACAGTAGGAAGCTGCAATGCTCCTGGAGTCATCTAGAGGAACGGTTCCCAACACGCAAGGCCTGTAGTTCAGAGATGCAACGTGCCAAGTACATAGCCATCAGAAGACCATTTTCAAGGTTAATAAACACAAGGAAAAGACTGTGCCGTGGCAGAAAGAAGGGCCCTGCCAAAACTTCAATACTAGATTAAGATTCCACGAGGGAACCGGCCACCATAGGGGTGGCTGAAGGTGTTTCACCCCTTTCAGAAAACAGGCCATGTCTGGATGAGCTGACAGGTAGGTTTCTGTGTACCTCGCCCCTGAAACAGGAGAGAGCCGCTACCTGGACCTTCAAGGAGTTAAGGGTCAAACCTTTATTCAAGCCGTCCTGCAAAAATTCCAGAATTAGTGGGATTTTGACTATCCGAGGGGAAACACCGTGTTCCTTGCACCAGGCCTCAAACACTCTCCAGACCCCCACATATGCTAGGGACATAGATAAGTTCCATGCGTGGAGTAAGGTGGCAATTGCTGCCGCAGAATATCCTCGCTTCATCAGGGGAGCCCTCTCTAGGTCAGACCGTAAGACAGAATTGAGATGGATCCTCATAAAGGACCGGTCCCTGCTGTAGCAGGTCCCTGTGCAGTGGGAGGCACAGGGGGTCTCCACATGTCCGCACACCACGGATGCCTGGGCCAATTTGGAGCTACTAGTAGGTGATGCTCAATTCTGCGAATGACCCTGCTCATCAGGGGCCACGGACAGAAGGCATATAGCAACTCCACTTCTAGCCAGATCTGAGCAAGAGCGTCAATCCCCAGGGACCACTTTACCTCTTCTGTGACTGAAGAATCGAGAAGCCTTCGTGTTGTGAGATGCGGACAGCAGGTCGAAGGACGGGAGACCCCCAGCAATCTACTACCAGCTGAAAGGCTTTGACCGACAACGCCCACTCTCCTGGATCCAGACTCTCCCTGCTTAGAAAGTCTTCTCCAACATTGTCTTTTCCTGCGATGTGGGAGGCTGAGATCATCTGTAGATGTATTCCCGCAGATTCCATAAGGAGGTCTAGCTCCTGTGACACTTGCTGGCTTTTGGTTCCACCCTGGCGGTTGATGTAGGCTACTGTCGTTGTATTGTCAGACATTTTACGGACTGCTTCACCTCAGAGTATGTGGCTGAATTGTAGACACGCCACTCTAACCGGGCTTCCAGGCGGTTTATATTCCAGAGGGCTTCTTCTTTGGTCCAATGTCCCTGGGCTGTCACAGTTCCTGACAGACAATGCGCTCCCCAGTCCCAGAGGCTCGCATCTGTCTTGAGGACCAGCCCGTTCGGGGAGGACAGTGGTATACCCTTGCCCAGATGAGATTCTTGCAGTCATCACTGGAGCCGAGAGCATACTTCCATCGGTAAGTGGAGGTGAATCGAATAGTCTTGAGACTGCAGGTTCCAACATGACAGCAGGAAGCGGTCGCATGTGTGTCCTCGCTGGAGACAATGACTGTGTTCAGTCAGCTTGCACTTAAAATTTTATGCGCATAGATTTTGGGCACCTACGTGGGCTACGGTGAAGCACACGAACAGCCCATGCACCCAGCTTTATTTGTATTCTGTATTTAGTAAGCTGTGTGCGTGCATATGCACGCAACATTATGCGCACAGCTCGTGTGCAGAGCAGACACGCTGCGAGTCCAGATGCTCTATAGTGGGCAGTACAGTATGCACAAAGATGCGGTGTGCCAACCAAGCCTAAAGCAGGGCCTAGCCCACCAGGAGGCCGCTCAATCCACTCCCGCTTCCCCTTACTGCGACAGGATTGGGAAAAACGTGGATTCAGCATGCCGAGCAAGGAGACCAGAGGAAGTCTTACTGAAACCCCTCCAAAATGTCTGAATTGGGAGGCAAATATTTATTTATTTATTTTTTTAACTGGCTGAGTACAGAGACTGTGTTGGCTGCGGAGAGGCGAGAGAGGGCTTTGGCCATCACCGCCGCACTTGGCTTCCTGCACCTGCTGCATTTCAGCTGCTTAAGCAGCAAAGACCACGCCAGGAACCGGCTACTGGACCAAGGCACACCTCAGGTATCTCAGAAATCACCTCAGGAATTCTCAGGTATCCTGCGGTGATACCTTTAGGTATCACCGCAGGAGAGCAAGGCTCAATCTTTTCTCTAATTTAAAAGTAGAATTTTTTTCTTTCAAAAAGTACAACGATCCCCATAGAGAAAGCACGTCCTCTATCTGCTGGAGACTGAAAAGTACTGAAGGGCTGAGGTCACCTCAGGTGTGTATGTAGAGTGACATCAGCTTTGAAACCTGAGTCCATCCAGCTACATGCTAGGAAAGTTTATTTTTATGACAACACAAACACTCAAAGGCTTTAACATCCTACAAGCACAGGGCCGATGCAATAAATCGGTGCAGAAAACAGGCACTCAGAACAGAGAGCTCTCAACACTAACATGTGCCTAGTCACCTCTACTGGGCCTGAGATTGAATAGTTGAACGAGGAGTCGCACTGCCAAGGAGGCGCTGAAGATAAATGTGTGCCCTTAGGGCCTCCATGGCAGTGGGCGCCCAGGAGAGGTGGCTGTCAGTAGGATAGGAAAATGGACACTCAGTTTTACGAGCTTCCATTTTCATAACCTGACTACCTGCACTTTTTTTTTTTAAACCTTTTGATTCCTCCGACTCAATATCACCACGATATTAAGTCAGAGGATGAACAGAAAAATGCATGTTGATGAGGCTAATATCAATTTTCCCCAGATCTCCGCCCCCCAAAAAAAAGTGCGCCTGACCCACACATTTTTATGCTCTGAAATTAATGCCTACCCAGAGCAGGTGTTAATTTGAGCAGCCCAAAAAAGTATACAGAAAAGCAGAAAATACTACTTGCATGTGATGAACACTATTAGTTTCGCAGGGGGTTGGACGCGCGTTTTGGATGCACTCATCCCCTTACAGAATAAGGGGCTGTGGACGCGCATCCAAAGCACGCGTCCAACCACGGGTTAAACAGTGCACTCGGCTGAACACACTTTACTACAGCGGCCCCACGGAGTGTAAACTGAGTCACTCTAAAACCACAAAAAAAGTCAAACATACCATTTGACGTAAAAGCAAAAAACACTGAAGAGAGAGCATTAAGTAATGAATGATGTGAAGCACAGTTAGTAGGATTAGAACCTGTAATCACTTAGATCAACCCAAAAAACGCATGAATATGTTAATAGATTATATAGTAGCTAGTGCAATATCCTAGAATATTTATGATTATGAACTAGACTATGTATACAATGCAGAATCAAACTAGAAAGTGAATGCTGAACACACAGTATGACCATTGACCATGAACATATGTTTGAGAATTTTGTAGACTGTTTTGATTATCTCTTGGAACGACGGTATATAAAACGCCTAAATAAAATAAAAATAAATAAATAAAATTCCCAAGATTTTAAAAACGCACAGATTTTTGTTTTGGTTTTTTTTTTAGGACAAGGTGAAATGTCAGAAACTCAGATTAAAACATAAGAAGATCAGGTCATAAGAGCTTTTTGCTCATGAATTCATGCTGAATTCTTCTTTCCAGGTTTACCCCCCAGGGAAATTCTGCACTCAATATTTCAAAATTCTGCAAACATCAACATTTACAATTTATAAACACCTAGAATCAGAAACTCTAATTATAAATCATCACACAGACAGTACTTCTAGATGCGGTTTTCAGTTGATACAAGCTTGTACATGCCTTTATTAAAAATTCACTGAATTAATGTAAAAATACATCCTACAGTTCCAGCACTCGCCCACTCCCAACACAGGCCTCCCTCTCAGCACTCACCTGCTCCCAGCACAGCCCCAGCACTCTTCCCCATCCCCTCATCTCCCAGACTAGCTTTCTATTAAAACATCATACCAGGGAATGCAGTTTAGGTTCTGAAGTTCTTTTAACTGTTTTATGGTTTATTAAATGATTATGTGTGTTAAAATAAATAAATCCTTCAGCACTTGCTTTGTGCTATCGGCTGGGGATGAGCAACTGGTGGCTGGGCTGGCAACGTTTGCTCACGCTAGATTTTGCAATAGGCATCAATTGAAGGAATTTACTACAGCTCACAATCCCATCCCTTCCCTCCTCTTCTTTCTTTGCAAGAACTGGGGAAAAACGGGTTATCAGCAGCAGTCCGATGACTGCAGCCTGGTTACTTGGGCCACTGCTGTGCTTGCTTTTCAAAACACAAAGCGGCAGCAGCCGGATGCTGCCACCCTCACATCATGGATAGACTCCCTCCACTACCCCCCAGGCATGCTGTGATGCAACACCATACCCTGGAGAAAATCCTACGTAGCAAGCCTACCTTACTGAAACACTAACACTCGGAGCTCAAAAAACTGCAGCTCAGCCTACGGAAGTGGTGACAATACAAACACTGCTAAGTGCCCTAGAACACAAATAAGCTTTCTGCTGGCAGGTGCAGACTGAAAAAAAAAAACGAACAAGTTGGACTGCTACAGATCCCTACCCAGAAAGTGCATGCTAGTGTTTATTTATTTATAGTCATTTGATATTCCGGCTTTTACCAAGAATGCCCTCCAGGCAGATTACAATCAATTTAAATCCACAATTGTAACAAACAAATTTACAGTGGGGATCCAATTCACAGCAGGGTAAAATAACTTCTTGATCAGCAGCAGGGGGAATTAGATCAGGGGAATGGGGATTCTGCAGGGAAGACCTGGCTGAAAATCCATGCTTTCGCCACTTCTCTGAAGATAAGGTGGAATACTTATCTTGGTCACACAGGTAGAACCTCACTAAATACAAAGTGATCACAGACTAGAAACAGAAAAACATGCAGACAGAAGCTGAACTGGAAACCCCAAAAAAGCCAGACTCTATGCAATGCAAGAAACAGAAATGCATTTCCTCCTATGCTGTGACAAATACCAAGATATCAGATATACACATTTCCCACAAAAGAATGTGCAAGAAGTCTGTGTAATCCTAGGGGAAGCAGGAGAATTAGTAGATACAGCAGCAAAATATGGGGTGTCCTGCTCCCAGGCTAGCTTTGACATCTGACCAGAAATACCAGCACCAAAGCATGACACTTTCCTTAATCTGTTAATTTACTGTCACTTTGTAATAACTACTCCCCTTTTTATTTTTAATTGTTCTGTGTATTACTTTGACACACATGCATAATTGTCATGACAGTATCTGATTCTGATCATTCCCTGGGTTTGTGTGTTATAACCATTTATAAAGTAATACAGAAAAAAGGTTAGGAATACATTTTTTTTGTGCAGAAATGCTCCATCATAAGCCCTGGCCCATACCTCCAATCCCCCCCCCCCCCCCCCCCACCAAGTTTTGTC
The DNA here is from genome assembly GCF_901001135.1 of Rhinatrema bivittatum. Lineage (NCBI taxonomy): Eukaryota > Metazoa > Chordata > Amphibia > Gymnophiona > Rhinatrematidae > Rhinatrema > Rhinatrema bivittatum. The sequence continues at coordinate 31,665,401 of NC_042617.1, read as the reverse complement.
TCCCAAATTCATCTGTTCCCCGTTCTCCCCACTTTGGCTTAAATAACCCCCCCTCCCCCCTCGCTCGCTCTCTACCTCAGGTCAAACCCCATAGCTTTCCAAACCACACTTACAAGCTCATTCTCTGTGCATCACCAGGCCCAAATCTCCCCCAGTAAGACCCCAGCTTTTTTTTACTTTGTCATCCCGCCCGTCCCTCTCTCTGAACCATTAGGTTAAAACCATTCCCCTAAGTTCACTCTCTCCTACTTCTCATCACTATCACACCCCCAGGAAGATCTCTGGCTTTCTCTGCTCCAAACTCCTCTCAGGGTCCACCCTCACTGCTCCCTCCTCTATATGAGCCATAGGCAGACTCCCATCATTTTTGCCTCTTGGGTCTATGCAGACTGCCACCTGAGGCTGCAGCCTCCCCCTCTTCTGATGTTACCGCATTTTCACTCCAGCCAGCACTGCTTACTCTTAATCCTGTGCCAAATTCTGCAAGGCAAATGCAGAATTCTGCACAGGAAGAGAATTCTGCACAAACTTTGCATCGTGCAGCTCTGAAGAATCCTCCCAGGAGTGCAGGTTACAGCAATACACCTGTCAGTACAAGTACTGTTTACAACATCCTTAGTTGTGCTTTTGGTACACTACCATCCACAAAACAATCTTCAGCGCTCAGGGACAGTGTTGCTAATGTCACCATATGGGGTCCCCTGATTTCCAATCATCACTAGACAGTATATTTTAATATAAAAGCAAAGAGAGATGGAATCTTTAGGAATACCAATTTTTTTTTATTTTTTTTTTAAATGAGAGAGTACCTTAGGGAGATACCAGCAGAGGGCAACAGATCTTTATATCTCAAAGGTTAAGACCCAGTATGGCTGTCAAAAGAGGTGACTGAAAAGTTATGGGCAGAAAGATCTGCATTCAAAAGTTACATGGGATCTCAAAGAGGAGGGCACTGAAAAATATTTGGAAAGGCTGCATGAAGCAGGGAAGGTGGGAAATGAACTAAAGTAGTAAATCAAGGTGACAAGACAAATATGTTGTGAAAGGAGAACATTCAAAAGTGTGACTAAGGAATGAGAAGAGAAAAGGAGGAATGTGTGAAGGGTGGCAAGGAAAAAAGCAGAAATACAAAATTAAAATATTTATTCGCTATTCACTAAAGTGATAGATAGGGGGCAGCAGTCAATTACAGGAAAAAAAAGTAAATGATTTATATGGAACTAGCAAGACCCACAGGCCGATACAGTAAAGTGCGCTCCAGTGGAGCGCAGTTAGCCTGTGTTTGGCTGCCCGTTTTTGACGCACTATTTTTACCTCTTATAAAGTAAGGGGTAATAACGTGTCAAATGCGCGGCCAACTCCCCCGAAACTAGTAGCGCCCGCAACATGCAAATGCATGTCGATGGACCTATTAGTTATTCCCACGCAATACAGAAAGTAAAATGTGCAGCCAAGCCGCACATTTTACTTTCAGAAATTAACGCCTGCTGTCATGGGATCTGTCAATCAGGTCTGGGAGGCGGAGCTTTACAAAGCAGAGATTTAGATTTTAGCTCTCTGCGGCTGCACTGTGATCCCGTGCAGGAAAGTAACAGATTCTCCTCCGTCTGTGATTAAGCTGTAGTGAAGTCGAAGAGACTGTGATTGCCAGGGAGGAGGGTGGGTCAGCATGGCTAATTCATCCTATCTACGGAAACACCGTTTACGGTAAGCAAACTTGCTTTTTCCCGTCGATAGCAGGGCTGAATTAGTCATGCTGTCATGGGAGTCCCAAGCTCCCAATCAAGTTGTTTATGGTATACATGTTTGTTCGTGATCATGAACAGTGTGGCATTCACCGTCTACAAGAAGATAGCGATTGGTAGATTGCATGTCCAATCTTCACATCAGCAGCTGCTTGTTGATCAAGGCAGTAGTGCGATGTGAAGGTATGGAGCGATGACCTTGTGGCTGCCTTACAAATGTCTATGGGTTATACATGTTTAAGGTGTGCCAAGGAGGCCACCACTGCTCTAACTTGGTGAGTTTTGGGAACAGAATGCAGCTGTAAGTTCTGTTTGTCGTAGCAGAACTTGATGCACTGTGCTATCCAGCTGGAGATGGTGCGTTTAGCCACCGGTAATCCAGGCGCCTTCGGGTCGAAAGAGACAAAGAGTTGAGAAACACAGGAGACAGAGTTTGTTTTTTGTGGGGTTTTTTGTAGTATGCTAAAGCTCTTTTGCAATCTAGTGTATGCAGTAGTTTTCCCCTGTCATTTGCATGAGGTTTAGGGAAAAAGATGGGTAGTTCTATGTTCTGATTGAGATGGAATTGAGAAACCACTTTTGGTAGAAAGGACGGGTGAGTCCGGAGAACCACTTTCTGGTGATGAAACTGTAAATACGGAGAATAAAGGACCAAAGCCTGTAATTCACTGACTCGTCATGCTGATGTTACTGCAACCAGTAACACTACCTTCCATGTGAGGTATTTAATATGAACTAAGTCCATGGGCTCAAACGGGGAAAGCATAAGCTGTTCAAGAACTATGTTGAGGTTCCACGGAACTGGAGGTTTGGAGATCGGAAGACGAAGGTGAGTTAACCCCTTAATAAAACGAGATAGCAAGGGGTGATTGGAAACAGGAATATCGTTAAGTGGTCTGTGATATGCCGCTATGGCACTGAGATGAACCCTAATAGATGATGTTGCAAGACCAGCTGTGTAAAGTGTATGTAGATAATCCATGAGTAACTCAGGTGAACAGTCTAATGGTGGTACACCGTTAGAAATGCACCAGGTCGAGTATCTTTTCCACTTGTAGCTATAGTTTTTCCTTGTTGAAAGTTTCCTGGATTGTAACAAAATGGATTGTGCCGAAATGGAAACTCCCTGTTTCGTTAAAAGAAGCCTCTCAATCTCCATGCTGTCAAATGGAGAGATGAGTGTAGCGGGTGTAAAAGCGTTCCCTGATCTTGGAAGAGAAGATCTGGGCGATTCGGTAACCGAATTGGGTCCATGATGGACAGTCGGAGAAGGAAACTGTACCACGGTTGCCTTGGCCAGGCTGGAGCTATAAGTATCAGTTGAGCCTTGTCTGCTATGCACTTTTGAAGTGTTCGTGTTATGAGTGGTATGGGGGAAAGGCATACAGGAGGCCTGTCGTCCACGGAATGAGGAAGGCATCCTGGGTGTTCCTGAGTTGACTTGGTCTTATCGAGCAGAATTTGTGAACTTGAGCATTGATCTCTGTTGCGAGGAGATCTATCGCAGGTGTCCCCCACTGCCTGAAGATGTCTTGGGCTACATCCGAATTGAGTGTCCATTCGTGAGGATGAAAGATGCGACTTAGCCTGTCCGCTCTTGTATTTGCCACTCCTGGTAGTTAAATTGCTTGCAGATGTATGCAATGTTGGTGAGCAAGTTTGAAGATTGTCAGGGTCTCCTTGCAAAGGGGCCATGAACCGGACACTCCTTGCTTGTTGATATAAAACATTGCCACTTGATTGTCTGTATATATCATGACCCTGCAGCCCTTTAAGTGATCTTGAAACACTTGTAATGCATTGCGAATTGCTCTGAGCTCCAATAAATTTATCTGTAGAGTTTGCTCGGAGATTGTCCATAACCCTTGGGTTTTGTAAATCTCGAGATGTGCTCCCCATCCCTTGCGAGATGCATCTGTGGTTAAGACTGTGTTGTGAGGAGGACCACTGAATAATGCTCCTTTAGACAGGATGGAGTCTAGGAGCCACCATGTTATGTCCTGTTTCATCTCGGAAGTCAATAACAACTTCTGTGTCAACGGTTGTGAGTGTTGTTTCCATTGGCATTTTAGTCCCCATTGCAGGTGTCTCGTGTATAGCCTGGTGTTGGGCACTGTGAAGATAGCCGCCGCCATATGGCCGAGGACTACCAAAATTTGTCTCGCCAACAGCCTTTGAGTGTTGATCAATGAGTAGAGAAGTTGACATATTTGTATTATTCTTTCTGTTGGGAGTTATGCCCCTTTGCAAACAGTGTCCAGGCCTGCTCCTATGAACTGTAGTCGTTGTGTTGGTTGGAGATGTGATTTCTGAAAATTGATCACTAGTCCCAATTCATGTAAGCACTGTATCACCCGGAGGTGATAGAGTAAGATATCCGGGGTCGAGGCTATTATTAGCCAATCGTCCAGATATGGAAAGATGGTCATACCTTGTTGTCTGAGATGAGCCACCACCACAACCATGCATTTGGTGAAAATCCTGGGTGCAGCCGATAGTCCAAAGGGAAGAACCTTGTACTGGTAGTGTTGGTGCCTGTAGCAAAAGAATAGGTAACGCCAAAAGGATGGATGGATTGGAATATGTGTGTAAGCATCCTTCAGATCGATGGAACACATCCAGTCATTGGGTTGAATCAGAGATAGGATCGATTTCAACGATACCATCTTGAATTTCTCTTTGGTTAGGAATTTGTTCAAGTCCCGTAGATCTAATATGGGGCGAAGGCCACCCGACTTTTTGGGTATGAGGAAGTATGGGGAATAAAACCCTGCTTGCTGGGTTTTTGGGAGAATTTGTTGAATGGCCTGCTGTTTGCGGAGCAAAGCAATCTCCTCCCCCAGTTGTGGTTGGAAGCTTTGACTCTTTAGATTGGAAAGGTGAAGTAGTATGGATTTTGTGGTAAATTGGAGTTGATAGCCATGTCGTACTCTCTCTAAAACCCATTGATCGGTTATTATTCTCTCCCAGGCTGCCAGGCACAAATGAATTCTGCCAGGTGGTGCTTGATGTAGTGGTGGTGGCTGGGTCATTAAAAAGACAGCGTTGATTTTACTGCAGCAGCCGGTTGTTGTGTGTGTCTCTGGTTACGTGGCTTACCCCTACTTTAAGTTGTGTTTTGTTGCGGCGGCGGACACTGGTAAGATGGATACGTCTGTGTACGAAAGGATTGATAAGACCTGTAAGGTCTACGGTTATAGGATTGTCTACGTGTAGATCCCACATAACGACGCGTGGTCGAGTAGCGAGATTGTGACGTTAAGGATTGGACTGCTAGAGCTTCCTCCTTTAATTTCCTAATTGTTTCTTGAAACCGTTCTCCGAACAGATTGTCTCCTGTACACGGGAGGTTCGTTAGTTTCTTGTGTAAATCTTCTCGTATCGTACTAGAGCGCAACCATGCCATCATATGGGCTGCGATGGCTGTCGCAGACGCCCTGGAAGATGTTTCAAATGCCTCATATATCGACCGCAGAATGTGTCGAGAACACTCCATGTCATGAAGAGGTGGAGGAATTGAATCTGCCGTCGAGGAAAGCATACCATTTCTGGCTTGTATGCACTCATATAGGTATTGTACCATGTAAAATTGATGGTGCATAATACGGGCGTTCAACATTGAGTTGTGATATATCTTCCTGCCAAAGTCATCTAAATACTGGTTGTCCTTGCCCGGTGGATATGAGGTATGCGACTTTGATTTTTTGAATCTTTGCATTGCAGACTCTACCACAATTGAAGCATGTGGTAGTTGTGGTAGAGAGTAAGGCGATGTTTTTCGCATACGGAATTTTATATCCGTTTTCTTGGAAACCGCTGATAGAAAGTTAAGGTGTTTCACACGACTTCTGGTAAGACAGTATGTAATAATTCATGTGGTGGGAGAGATGTTGGTTCTCTCGGAGCATCGAAAATCTTTAGGAGACCAAAGGTTTCTGATCTAGGGTCTGTCTCCTTCTGGACCTCCAGATGTAGTATCGTGCTCAATTTTTCTAAAACTTTTGGGTATGTCAGATCCTCTGGAGGGGAATACAGTTCCTGTGGATCTGATGGGAATCCAGTTGATGACAATGGGGACATTTGCAGAGACGGAGAATCTATAGGGGTATCTTGTTGTTGAATTGGTGAAATTGGTCGTTTTGTCATTGGGGATGCTGGAGGCTCCACCGACAGTTCTCTGGAAAGATGTATACTGTGCTCTGGGGAACTTGCTGAGAGTTCGTTAGACATCTTAAAGGATGATTGAAGAGTTTCGTAAAACCCCGCCAATGACTGGGATAATTGAAAAAATGCCTCTTTTGTTTGTGGAGGCATTGTTGAATGACCAGATTGTTTTGGTAGTTCACCTGTTTTAGGTGGTACCGGATTAATTTTAGGGGAAGCCGTTGGTACATCATACTGGTTCCCTATCTTGTCCTCTGTGGTCCTAACAGAATTATCTGAGGACGTAGATGCAGCAGAGGAAGTGATTTATATTACTTGTCTACGAGATAAGGAATCTGCACTTCGTGGGTGAGATGACCTAGAAGTAGAAGGGCTCACTGCCCATGTATCTCTCGTCTTCACAGCTTTTTTATGAGTGACTTGATAGTCTATATGGTGATGGTGTGACGATGATCCTGTGTGGGTTCTATCTCCCAATGGTGATCATCTGATACGTTTGATTTCACCTCTGTAGAATTAGAGTCTGAAGAGGTGGAATGAGGTACATCTGGAGACTGATGTCTTCGTTTTACCCCATGTGGTATTGAAAGATATGCTTGCTTGGACCTTTGTAGTCCACTGTGCAGTGATCTGTGTGCTGTTGCGTGTGTTGCCTTCGGCGCCATGTGCGCCGGATGTTCCCTGTAGGTTGTGCGCATATGTCGACTTGTGCGCATAAGTCAGATGTCATGCCCACAGATCGTTTTGGCGCCATTGTTTCCGGCGCCATGCGCACAGACATCTTCAGTGCCTTATGCGCATGTCATTTGCGCTGTGCGCGCCGGTATCTTGTGCGCCGATGCCGATTCAGGCGCAGAAGTGTTATGCGCCAATGGTGATTTGGGCGCAGAAGGTGCTTCAGGCGCATAAGTTGCCGGCGCCCAAGTTTTAGGCGCCGTTGTTTCCTGCGCCGAGGCTCTTTCGGTCCTCTCTGATCCAATGGCCTATGTCGGCTCGGTAAGTCTTTACCTCCAAGCCTGGAGGGTTGAGGATCCCACAACAACACTCTTTTTTGAGTCTGAGCCGCCGCTGACGAGGGACCAGGTGAAGAATAAGCCTCCAATGGCTCGGAAAAAGTAAAAAGGTTCAAGCATTCTGTAGGCCCGTTGTTTTTGGGCTCTTGGGGACATTTGAGCACAAAAATCACAGTTTTGTAATTTATGCTCTGGCCCCAGGCATCGGTAACATCGGTCATGGCCATCCGTGACAGACATTACCTTGCCACAGATACAGGGTTTAAACCTCGGCTTTTTTGACATTTCAAGAAAATAAGAAATGCTGAGGAGAAGTCAGCCCCGCGTGCGATCCCGCTCGCGGAAAAAACAGACTGAGGAGAATCTGTTACTTTCCTGCGCGGGAACACATGCGCAGCCACAGAGAGCTAAAATCTAAATCTGCTTTGTAAAGCTCCGCCTCCCGGACCTGATTGACAGATCCCATGACAGCATGGCTAATTCAGCCCTGCTATCGACAGGAAAAAGAGCTTAGAGAGGCTCTAGCAGTTCTATTAACAATTCTGTTCATTCTTTTGAGGCTGGAGTGCTGCCAGAAGACTAAAGACAGGCAAATGTCCCTGGTAACCACAGGCCAAAAGGTCTGACCTCAATGGTGGGTAAAGCAAGTTTATTTACCTGTAAGCAGAGTTTATCCATAGACATCAGGATGAAAGCAGAGTTGCTTACCTGTAACAGGTGTTCTCCAAGAACAGAAGGAAACCAGTCCTCACACGAGTGACATCATCTGGAGTCTGGCATGGAAAACTTATGGCGAAGTTTTTAAAACTTTGACTGAGCCTCTCTAAGCATGCAGGGTCCTAAAGTCTCATAATACAGAATTCAGGAATAACCCCCTTAAGTGGAAACCCAAGTCCACAGGGAGGTGGGTGGGTTTCGTGAGGACTGGTATCTTGCTGGCCTTGGAGAACACCTGTTACAAGTAAGCAATTCTTTCTCAGAGGACAAGTAGGACGGCAGTCCTCACACATGGGTGAATACCTAGGTATAAAGTTGCCCACCAAAAGGGAACCAACAAAACAAAAAAACCAGTACCAGCTGGGTACAACCAACAGTTCTGTTGGTATCAAAAGGGAGAAGTCTGAACAAAAACAACAGGCCCAAGGTGGAAACTGAGTTGGGTTCTAAACCTCAAACAAGTTCCAAAGGACAGACTGGTCAAACTAGCTGTCATGTCAGCCATCCCTATCCAGACAATAATGCAATGTGAATGTCTGGTGAGAACTTGTCACAGCTCTGCAGATCTCCTCCAAAGGAACTGTCAACGCTGCCATGGCTTGAACCGAGTTAGCCTTGACATGACCTCCGAGGATGCAATCCCATCTGGGCATAACAGAAGGAGATGCAGTCTGCCAGCCAACTGGAAAGCATCTGCTTGGCAACGGCGATACCCAGCCTATTCTGGTAAAAAGAAACAAAAAGCTGGATGGACTGTTTATCTTCTTCTGTCCACTCCAGAGAGAAGGCCAAAGTTCTCTTGCAGACCAAACTGTGCAAGGCTTGTTCGCCTTAGTACAAATGGAGCCTAGGAAAAAATGTTGGCAAGACAACGGACTGATTAAGATGGAAGACAGACACCAACTTAAGAAGGAACATAGGATGCATATGCAAGACCACTCTATCATGAAAAAACTTAGTATAAGCTGACCCTGCCTGCTGAAGTGACTGCCACCAAAAATATGACCTTCCAAGGTCAGGAGCGACTCAAAAGGAACTTTCATCAGCTGCACCAGCACCACATTTAGGTCCCAGAACACAGCAGAAGGCTTCAACTGAAGCAGACCTTGCATGAACAGTACAACTATAGGCTGAACAGAGATGGGCTTACCCTCTAAAAGTTGAGGATATGCACCAGTCGCACTCAGATGAACCATTACAGAGTTGTTTTTAAGACCAGCTCTTGAAAGGTGTAGAAGGTAGTCAAGCAGTTTGTGTGTCGAGGCAGGAGAAAGGATCTCAGGTCTGTTGCTTACACCATATTGCTGGTGTTTGAGGTAGTTGTGGGTGGCTCATTGGGCCGGTGGCAGGTGACCACACCCCCAGGGGAAGATCCCGAGGGACCACCGGTCAGGCTCAGAGTTTGGAGACAAGACACACACTAGTTCTTTTTTTAAACAGTATATTGAACCACCAGAGGTGGCAGTAGTGAGCTGGAAGTGCCCGGCAGGGCTGTAGTTCCTCAGGTACTGGAACAGCGATCCTGGATAACTGAGCTGTAGAGAAACTGAATATAGTGAGTAGGCAGAGATCAGGAACAGAACCTTTATGGTAGCACTCACACAATAGTCTCTAGAAGTAGTCCAGGTGTTGGAATGAGTTAGGCCCTTGAGGAGAGAGTACCTGGTTCCAGGGAAAGCTCAGAGAGAGTGTGTATCTCACTGGTGTAGTAAGCAGCGATGACTTCCAGGCAGAGTAAGTATTCAGCAACCAGTATGGGAACATGGGCCCTCGAGGAGTGAGTGCCGGTTCCTGACTGTGACCTGAAAAACAAAGAGAGTGCGAGGCCCCCGAGGAGCGAGTACCCTTGGTAAGTCCGAGGAGGCAGAGTAGCTTAGAATGAATCCATCCCTTGCTAACTCGATTAGTTAGAGATTCCTTTTTTTTTTTTAAATTTAAGTTTTATTAGAGAATTGTAATACAACGAATACAAAACCATCAACATTCAGCAGTGAAAGTACAATGAAATATGAACAATAAAATAAATACATTGAAAAACTTTCAATCAGTCTCTGCATTTCTCATTTATTCCCCCCCTCCCAACCCTCCCCCCTAATTCCCGTGGGATCTCACATTGAAAAAAAAAAAAAAAAATTTGCAAGAATGAAATCTTTCCTGAGGCTATAAGGTAAGCTATAATAAGACGTCTATGGTATGGTGCAGAAGTATGTCAGGCCTGCACCTGCTGCTGCCTCCAAGTTAAGTATGGAGTCCAAGTACGTTGAAATGCCCCAAATTGTTTCCGTCTATGGGCCGTTATCTTGTAGAGAGTTTGGCCACACGTGATTGGACCTTTACCAAAGTAGGAACCCCTTTATCTTTCCAGTGTAGCGCAATCTCACGGCGGGCAGAAGTGGCTACCAGCTTAATGAATCGTTGCAGCGATCTGTCTCCCTGAGAATAATCCGAATTCAGTAAAGCTACTGAGGGAGTCAGTGTTATAGACGTGCAAAATGTCAGTGAGCCAGCTATCCAGGCTCTTCCACAACTGTGAGACAGTTGCACATTCCCACCACAGGTGGAAAAAGGAGCCCCTTTCCCCACATCCTTTCCAACATCTACCTGAAATTGCTGGGTAGATTTTATGCAGCTTAGAGGGGGTATAATACCATCTATATAAAAGTTTAAAACTATTTTCTAATAACATGGCCGATATTAAGCCTTTGCTTCCACTAGCAAACAGGTCATCCCAAAAGTCCGTGCCCTGAGGAGATCCAAGATCTGCCTCCCAAGAGGTAATAAATGTTGGCTGTACACGCATGCCCTGAATAAGTAATCTATACATTTTTTACATCAAGCTTTGGACTTTATCTGCAGACCTACAAAAATTCTCAAATAAAGAAATCGGCTTGATCAAGTCCATTTGTATACTGGAGGCGCGTGCAAAGCTATTTAGCTGAAGATAATGATATAATTCCCCCTGGGTAAGTCATATCTGGACTGCAGGGTCGAGAACTCCACCCAAGCCGAAGTCTCCCAGAGGTGACTATAATTGTATATACCCTTTAGCTAACCAAAATTTAAATATAGTGTTTGCTCTACCCTCTAGGAAATCCTGGGAGTAGAAAGGAGAAAAGAGGACAGATCCTATTTTATCACCCACTACCAGGGGTTTCCATTTATGCTAAAGTTATAAAGTACACTGAATAGGGGTAGGCAAGTCATCCATTTTAGGCCAAGCTCTACTAGGTTGCCAAATCAAATTGGTCAAAAGGAACGGCCCTAAGAGCTCTTGTTCCAAAATTGTCCAAGGCTTGCGAGTAGATATTCTATGCCAGTCTACCACAGCCCGTAATTGAGCCGCTACATATCATCTTAAGAGATTGGGTACCGCAAGACCTCCCCCTTAACCTTGGGTTGGTAAAGAACCTTTTGAGCTACCCTAGGTTTCTTCCCCTGCCACAGAAATTTCATGATCCTGCGTTGCCATTTAAGCAGTATCGCAGCAGGGATCGTACATGGGATTGTTTGGAATAGATAGCTAATCCTGGGTAGAATATTCATTTTAAAGGTAGCAATACGGCCCAACCAGGAGATGTGATATCGGTTCCATTCTTCCATTTCTCTGTATAATTTCGCAAGAAGAGGTGGGTAATTAAGACTAAAGATATCCTGCTGGGCCCCTATATATATGCCAAGATATTTAATCTTTTCTTTCGCCCACCTGAAGGCAAAGCGAGCTTTAAGGTCGCTTACTTGATCTTCTTTTAAGGTGATATTTAAAATTTCAGTTTTGTCCCAATTGATAGAGTACCCAGAAACTTGGCTATAAGATTTAATAATGTCCACCACTGCTGGCAAGGATCGCATAGGATCCGTTAAAGTCAGAATAACATCATCGGCGAACATAGCCAACTTAGAAGAATATTTCCCCACATTGACGCCCATAACTTCATTTGAGTCTCGTATTTTCTGAGCCAATGGTTCGATGAACAAGCCAAATAGCAAGGGTGAGAGCGGGCACCCCTGTCGAGTACCCCGCTCTACTATAAAGAACGGGGAATAACCACCATTCACCTTAATACAGGCGGGCGGTCTGTCAAACAGCTTTTGAATCCAGTTAATAAAAAAATTACCAAAACCCATTGTTTGCAACACCTGAAATAAAACAGGCCAATGTACCAAATCAAAAGCTTTTTCAGTGTCCATAGCCATAAAAAGAAAAGGGATATTTTGTGGCCTTACCCACCATAAGGAGTTTAATAACTTCCGGACATTATCAGATGCCATTCGGCCCGGAATAAATCCTGCCTGATCCGGGTGAATAAGCTGTGCAATAACCATTAAGCCGATTTGCCAGTATTTTAGCCAGGAGTTTGAGGTCTATATTTAACAAAGATATAGGCCTATAGGAACCGCACTTGGTGGTGTCCCTACCTGGCTTCGCAAGAACCGTTATACCAGCCACATTGGAATTGGGATTTAAAGTGCCATCTGTTCGTAACGCATTAAACATGTTCGTAAGCGGTGGAGCTAATTCACTTACAAAGCACTGATAGAATCTGGCAGTAAAACAGTCTAATCCCGGTGATTTATTGGTTTTAAGTTGCTTAATGGCATATATCACTTCAGCTTCTGAGATTTCCTTATCAAGCACAGCACATGCTGCCTCCGGTAATGTAGGCAATGGAATATCCCGTAAAAAGGAGTGAATTTTCCGGGAGTCTATATCCTTATTGTGAGAGTATAACTCTGAATAAAACTGAAGGAAGCGCTCACGAATGGCATCGTTAGAAGTAAGCATATTACCTTGTTCATCTTTAATTTTTGTGATAATATTTTGCAAGCGTTTAGCTCAACTTATTCGCAAGTAACTTCCCCGCTTTATTGCCCCCCCTCGAAATATACTTGTTCTGCTTGTTCGAGCTCATACTCTATTTTAGCCGCATCTAGCGCCCCAATCCTCTTAATTTCTTTTTAAATTTTTTGCATACCTCTTTTCCAAAATTGCCTACTTAGATGGCAACGTTTAAGGTAATGTCCTTCAATGTTAAAGGGCTAAATACACCCCGCAAGCGTAAATTACTCTATAAGGACTTACAGAGGGCAAGTGTGACCATTGCTTTTGTGCAGGAGACACACTTAAAGAGGCGTTATGAACATTTAATGCGCTCTGATTCATATCCCTATCAGTTTTGGGCTGCAAGCTCCAAATCGGCTAAGTACACAGGAGTGGGGATTTTATTTCAAAAGGACTTTGCTTTTTAGTTACTTGAATGTGTTTCAGACCCTCTGGGCAGATATCTTCTGCTTATAATTAACATTGCAGGAGAAAAGTATACATTAATCAATCTATATGCTCCCAATGTACAACAATTTAAGTTCTTTGACTCTTTAGCGGACCTGGTCCAAACGAAAAAAGGACAATTAATTGTGATGGGTGACTGTAATATATCTCTGTATCCTACCAAAGACACGTCTGGGGGCAAGTGTTCTACCTCAAAAAAAGATCGTAATAGTTTGCTTAAATTTCTATCGCAATTTCAGTTGGTAGATGTGTGGCGATTTTTGCACCCTACTCTGAAAGACTATACTTTTTTCTCGAACCCTCACAACACATGCTCGAGGTTAGATTACATTTTTGTAGATAAGGGGGTGCTACATAAAGTGCGCAAGGGTGTCATTGAGACAATCACGTGGTCAGACCACTCTCCTGTATGGGCTGAAATATCCTTTCCCAAATATGATAGAGGACAACGTTTTTGGAGGCTAAATGATAGTCTTCTTGATAATGAACCTTTCTTAGCCCAGTGCAGGCAGGCCCTCGAAGAATACACCACGCATAACAAGAAACCCGAATTATCGCCTATAATTTTCTGGGACTGTATGAAAGCCGTGATTAGGGGGACGTTTATAGCTCAAGCCACCTTTGTTAAAAAAATGGATATGCAAGAGCTCAAACTCTTAACTGCTAAATTATTGGAGTTGGAGCAACAACATAAACGAGCTCCTACAGTGGCCTTACTGCGCCTTGTAAGTTTTACCTTGCATGGTAAAACTAATGCCAAACGGAAAAAGCCAACGATATCTGATATTTTCTTTTATCAAGATAGCAGTGATAGGTTTCATGTCCTGGCGTTTTTTTTTTTAATGGTGATGGGGGAGATGTCGGCAAAAACTTGAATATCATGACCCTTCAGCTGCAGTTTCCCCCTCTGTCGTGCCATTGCCAATATTTTTTCTTTCACAGGAAAGTCATGGAAGCAGGCTATCACATCTTTAGGTTGATTAGTTACCCGCTGACCCTGCACTCTGTGTGCCTGCTCAATCTTCACCTTTGGGGCAGCTTCAGGGCTATTAGTATCCTTTCCTGCCTCTGATTGTAATAAGTCTGTGCACAGCAGGGTGATGACTTGCACACAGTCAGTAAACTCTGGGGTCTCAAGTATGCCCCTAAAGCGCAGATTTATCCTCCTATTTCTATTCTCCAAATCTTCCAGTTTGGATGACAGCTGTAATATCTCACTGGCCATCTCTTTATGATCTTGCTGTAGTTTACTTATTTTATCAGTTTGGGCCTCAGTGAGGGTTTCATATTCAAAAATCCATCTCCCCATTTCACTCAGCTCTTCTTTCATGTCCCACACCAGCTCTCTTATTTCGGACTTAAAAGACTTAAGGTCCCGACTTAATTCGCCGAACCAGGCTTTGAACTCACCCCGGGAGGGCACCTCCGAATCTGTGAGTGCAGTCGACGCTTCCGAGACCTCGGGTAGCGTGTCTCCGGTTGCAGCCGCCATTTTGGGTTTTTCGGCAAAATCTTCCGGTCCAATTTCTGGTATGAATACTTATGAAAGTCAATTATTTTTGCTCAAATCGACATCTAGAGCCTGTAGGGGGTTGCTTATTGAGGTTTCTGTCCCGAAAATGGTGAGGATGGCTAAGATATTGATAAGATGCTAACCAGCATAGCCAGGAGCTCCGGGTTAGGCAGCCACTCGAGTCGCTGACGTCATCAGCCCCCTACTTAGCGATTTCTAAGACCTTATATATCCAGTACTGCTGACATCATCTCAGGGGGACACCCCTGAGGTTCGCACCATTGCTGGTACATCAGTCGGGGCCGCGCTCGCACCCTTAGGCCCTTGTGAAACATGGTAGATTGCAGCGTCGAGCCACTCCGGAGACGCCAGAGAAAGACGGCAGAATGACGCCACGGCAGCCAACCTTCCACTTGAGCAAGAGGGAGTCGCCAAGGAGGGCGGAGTGGAGAAGTCTGGCAGAGACGGTCGCAACACATATGGAGAACCTCCTCCAGACAATACAACTTTCTGGTGGAAGACTTTCTGGAAGCCACAGACACACAAGACATCCTCTGAAAGATCGAGGGGTTGGAGAGTAATCCTCTCAACATCCAGGCTGTAAGTGACAGGGCCTGAAGGTTGGGATGATGCAACCTTCCCCAATCCTTTGGGTTGAGATCTGGGGAAGTCCCCAATCTGATTGGTTTCCAGGTGGATATCTCCTGTAGGAGAGGAAACCAGACCTGTCTCGGCCAATGAAAGGCTATGAGGATGATAGTCCCCTAGTCCTCTTGAAGTTTCAACAAAGTCTTCACTACCAGTGGAGCTGGAGATACACATATAGAAGACCCACGCTCCAATGCAGGGTGAAGGCATCTGAGGCTCACCGGCCGTTAAGTCCTGTACAGGGAGCAGAACTGAGTAACTTTCCTGTTCCAAGGTGCAGCAAATAGATCCCCGTCTGGGCTCCCCAGATACAGAAGATCTGATGTGCTACACCCTGATCCAGAAACCACTTGGGCCTGAACTCGCGACTCAGCCTGTCCACTGTTCCTGAGAACAATAGCTCTAACTCTTCTCTTCCTACCAACCTACCTACCTCACAAGTTAGAGACTTAGGAGTGATAATAGACAACCGGCTAAACTTCAAAGCACATATCAACAAAACAACCAAAGACTGTTTCTATAAACTCCATGTCCTGAAAAGGATAAGACCTCTCTTCCATGCTCAAGACTTCAGAACGATCATCCAAGCAGTCATCTTCTCAAAATTAGACTATTGCAATTCCCTATTGCTAGGTCTGCCCTCATCCTATTCCAAACAATTCAGATGGTTCAAAATTCAGCAGCCCGACTACTAACAGGCGCAAAAAAGAGAGACCACATAACTCCCATCCTGAAAGAGCTACATTGGCTACCCGTATACTTCCGTATCATGTATAAAGCCATGTGTGTCATCTTCAAAACTATACATCAACGCATCTCCCTCGATCTTCAAATCCCCCTCCAAGCATACAATTCGACAAGACCTACCAGAGAAGTTTACAGAGGCGCCCTCCAAGTTCCTCCCACGAAAACGACCAGACACATTACCCTCAGAGATCGGGCCACCTCCACAGCTGGCCCTTCTCTATGGAATTCCATTCCTACAGATCTCAGACTAGAACCATGCCTCCTAACTTTTAGGAAAGGACTTAAGACTTGGTTATTCAAGCAAGCTTTCCCAGACACAATCTAATGACACAATCCAAGGACTCAATCCAAGGACTCAATCCAAGGACTCCCCAAAACATTCAACCATTAACAATACCATTTGTACATAGTATTTAATTAATTTAATTTGTATTTTGTCTAACCAGTTATTCTTTCCTATCTCTTCCTTCTTCTCCAAGTTCTGTGACCCTTGTTAATTGTAACTGTTTCCTTCGATCACCACAGTTTTAGTTTGATGTATTTAATGCACCCCGTTTCATGTAAACCAGCAAGATATGTCCTCATGATTGCCGGTATATAAAAACCTTAAATAAATAAAATAAATAAATTCTCCACGCTGGCCAGATACATGGACCTGAGCACCATTCTATGACCAGTTCTAAACCACTTCCTGAGAGAGGAAGTACAAGCCCATACCTGCTTGTTAACATACCACACTGTAACATGGTTGTCTATCTACATCAGGACAATTTTGTTGGGCAGCTAATCTCTGAAAGCCCACATAGCATACCTGATTGCCCAAGCTCCAGGAAATTGATCTGACAATGCCTTTTTCCTGGGCAGAGCACAAACCCTGGGTTTGAGCCCATCTATGTGAGCTCCCTTCCCCAGGGCATACACATCCCTTGACAGCATAAATTGAACCCAGGGACTTTGGAAGGTAATCTCCCATTCAAGATTAGAAATGTCCCACCACCAAGACAGAGAGTCCCGGAGGGCCGAGAAATTCTGATACAGTCTTGAGGTCCTGTGTGGCCTAATGGGGGAATGACAAATGAAAAGGAACTTATCCAAACATCAAAAACCCTAAAGACAATAAAGGGAAGACACCGAAGGGACCCTCGAATACAAGGTAGAAATGCAAAAAATTGCGATATGAGGCTCCACGGAAAAGAAAAGACTGAAGGAACCCCGCATGGATGCGTTGCATAATGCCATGCCGAGTATGCTTAGAAAGTCTCACTCAAAGTTCTAGTAACTTTGACACAAGTTTTCCATGCCGGGCTCCATCACATGTCACCCATGTGTGAGGACTGCCATCCTGCTCAACCTCTGAGAATTGGTCATAACACATGGGTGGCATCATCAGACAGCATCAAATGGATTAATCTCTCATAGATCAGTAAACATCTTACTGAGCATATACCATGGCTCCCACATAGATGCTGCCTCAAAAGCCTCTCAATCCTCTGCAGAGTTTAACTTCAGCAAGGTAATAGACCCTATAGGGAGCTGGGCAGGTATTAAGAATGGCTAATTCAGCCTGATATTTATGGAGAAACCTGTTTACAGGTAAGCAAACTTGCTTTCTCTGTCAACAAGCAAGGCTGAATTAGACATAATGTGGGGAGTCTAGTGCTCAGAGCTGCATAGCGGAGCAGTTACTAGGGGGGGGGATAATCCAGCACTACCCACGGAGAGTAGACTACTAGGTGAACAGGTGTACAAAATGCCTGTCCAAAGCTACTGTTGCTTCTTGCCTTGCTGTCCAGACAGTTGTGGGACAAAAAGGTGTGAGCATGCACCCAAACTGCAACTTTGCAAAAAATTCTTCTATTGGAATAGCTCTGATGTTAGCCACCAAAGTCACCATGGCTTTCACTTGATAAGCCTTAACAGAGTCTAACCAGCCAGTGTTTAACACAGTGCACAACACAGCTCACTAGCCAATTTGACAAAGTTCTTTTGGTAACTACCACTTCCATCCTAATTGGCTCAAAAGAAACAAATAGTTGAGAAGCCTGATGAGGCCAAGTTCTTCTCAAATACACTAAGGCTCTTACAGTCCAAGAAGTGAATGCACATGTGGTCTTGAAATAAGGTTGTCAGAACAATAGCTTAGTTAATAAGAAAAGCCAACATCACTTTAGGGGGAAGGAAAAAAAACCCAAAAACTTTGCATGTATATGCAAAACCACTTTGTTGCGGAAGAACTGAAGTTAGGGTACCAGATGTCATCACCACTAGGAAAAGTACTTTCCTTGTGAGGAATTTCAAACTAACTCTAAAGGCTTTAAGAAAGGCCTCACTAGTAGGAATAATAATGTA
The DNA here is from genome assembly GCF_901001135.1 of Rhinatrema bivittatum. Taxonomy (NCBI): domain Eukaryota; kingdom Metazoa; phylum Chordata; class Amphibia; order Gymnophiona; family Rhinatrematidae; genus Rhinatrema; species Rhinatrema bivittatum. The sequence goes on along the minus strand of NC_042617.1, from coordinate 31,647,218 downwards.
AAGAAACACATCCTTTTCATAAATTAGTCTGTCTCAGTTCGTCTGTCTTTTCTTCTGAGTAAATCTCTCTTATGTTGTGTAGCCTCTGTTTTGGAGAGTGCAGCCTATTCCCTCCCCCTGAACTCCTGATCGTGGTCTGGGCCTAAACAGATGTGATGGACATAATTTTGCCACACTGACAATACTTGAACCCAGAGGACTTCGGAGCCATCTGGGAAGAGAAATCCTGTGAAAAACACGAAAAAATTCGGCGGAAAAAATCCAGGAAAAAATTGCTAGAGGAAAAACCCCACGCGCGAACGGCTCGCGCAAAAAAAGAAACCGAAGAGGTGAGGGAACTGCGCGGGAACACTACCGCGCAGACGCACAGAGTCAAAAACTCTGATCAGCTAGGGGAAACTCCGCCTATTCGGGATCACGACGCTTCCCAGACAGCATGGCTAATTCAGCCCTGCTATCGACGGGAAAACACTCAATAAGACTGAGAAATAAAATCAGCTAGATCAAAATGTGAACACATTAACATAGGCCAAATCGGCAGAAGTGAAAAATGCAAACAAATAAAAATCCATTAAACTAAAATAGAATCAAATGATTCAGAAAACAAATTCCTGGAATTAACTAAATGCTTGCTGGAAGAATCCTGTTTAAGTTTAACTGGTCTGCAATTTTTGTTATTGCCATCCATACCCCTTGTATTTAAAAATCCTCCACTCTATGGGGTAGATTTTAAAAGGAGTGCATGGCGTATATGTGCGTGTGCTACCCAGCACGCACACATGTACACCTGGTTTCATAGCAGGCGCGCGTGTTATAAAATCGGGGGTCGGCGCACGCAAAGGGATGCACAATTGTGCACCTTGTGCGTGCCGAGCCCATGCCAAGCGGCACTGCCTTCCCCCGTTCCCTACCGCCCCACCCCAACTTCCCTTCCTTTCCCCCTACCTTTTTTTTTCTCTTTCTTTTATTACAAAACTTACTTCAGCCCTGGGGCTGAAGTAAGTTGTGCACGTCAGCCAACTGCCGGCACGCGATACCTGGCACAGCGGCAAATGACCGCTGTGCCTGGAGCCTCTGACCCCATCCCCGCCCCTTTAGTGAAGCCTGGGACTTACGCCCGGCACATGTAACCTTTTTAAAATCCAGCCCTCTTTTGTATTTAACTATCAGTGGGAGGCTAGCATGACTGAGGATTTGCACAGCAGGCTTTTATTTACAGGAGACGACCTATTCACAGCTCAAAGAGTAAGATCTCCTTATAAATTAAGCAGGCATACTCAATGAAAGGGGGATCTTTCATTTATTTTAACAGCCAACTAAATTATCTTTAAAAAAAAAAAATGTTTTCTCTATTATTGCTTTAAGTCCAGGTCTGAAAACTCAGCTTCTGTGTTTATCCCCAGCCTAAGTACAGCTCCGGCAGCAGACATGTAATCTTCACCACAGTTACCAACAAATGCAACCAATACTAACCCAGAGGGACTAGTTACAAGCATGCTCCCATGCTTTCTCAAATACTGAAAGAACGCCTGACGCTTTCAGCTGAGGAACTAATTATCACGGGCTGACTGGTTTTCATGACATGGCCACCTGCTCCTTTGGAGCCAGAGAGAAAGCAATTTATTTCAAATACTCCACTGGCAGATGAAAATTCCTCTCAATCATTAGATTCCGGTGTCACTCTACTGAGCCACTCACATTCTTACAACTGGGGAAAAAGTTCCACAGGAATCAGGCAGATTTCCTGCAGCACTTCTGAACAAAGCTTTGCAAAACACCCACCTCCTGTCATTCCCAAGCACATCAAAGAATCCGACTTCCGGGCAGGTGTCAGGATTGTATGGCCCCAGTAGGACTTGCTTGTGCAGTGCCACAAGTTTGAGTTTCTCTTCGTAAGTTGGATGAAAGGCCTTTCCATCTTTTTCTGCAAACACAAAAAAAAAAAAATCCAGTGTTAGCTATTTATTGGGGAATAAAGTTCAGATCTGCGCTAAAGCATGACTTGTGCATTTTAAGGAAGAACGTGCTCAACTTTTGCACCTACACCAAACATATCCATGTAGCAAATACTGTGTATAGCTGCTAAGAAAATGAAGCCTTTGTTTCTCACTGGCTGACAAACTTTCACCCAATAAAGAGAAGGCCCCAAAGCAATCTACATGCTCTGGAGGAAAATTAGCCCCTACGACAGCACCGCTCTGGGACCACGGAAGGGATATGTGGCCTGATGTCAGAAGTAAGCTGAGTAGGCTCATCTGAAATAAGTTTCTCATACCTGTGACAGAAATCAAAACAAAACAAAAACTAACAAGTGTCACGTGACAAAGAGCACTTCTGGTTCAGATGACTTCTGACCCCGTCTGCCGGCAGAGAGGGGAAGGCAAGAGCCTGGAGTATGAACTTTATAGCAGGACAAAAGCCTGAAAGACTTGTAAGAGCTTAAAGCAAACCACGTCATTGCTCACATTTTACTGACCAGGTCATCTGTCCAGCAGTCTATAGTCCCACCATTTATAAAAGCTACAGGAGACTCTACATCAGGGGCCAGGTATTTGGGCCACAGTAGGGAGTGCGGATAGAAGCTGCAAGGCTGACTGCTGCTGGCATTTGGGCAGTCTCTGGCTCTCCAGCAGGAGGGTTTATTTACTTAAACTTAGTTCACAGACTACCCTGCAGACTCAAAGCAAGGTACAGTAAGACACCAATTACACAATTATTCTGGAAAGATATGGGGGGGGGGGGGGGAGTCAAAAATAGAAAAAAGGCTCCAAATCCATTTATTGGGGTTCTAATGACAGTGCAATCTGGATCTCTATCTTACACTGGCAAAAACAAAGAAGTTTATATACAAAATAAGTTATCTTCAATTCATGACCAGCGCTACTTTTCGATTACATTGCGAATAACTTTCAAACAACTGTGTGCGGTGGCATGCACTTCTTTTGACGCTTTGATGGCGGTGGAAGAGGAACTGGATTCAGACAACAACCAACATGGGCTCTGACTTTTACGGTCTGGGATACTGATACACAGGCATAAGTGAAAAAGCACAGGGGGGGGGGTATTTTTAATTATTTTTTTTTTTTAAATAGCCACCCAGTGTCAGAAGTTTGTCGAGACTTGGGAGCTTGATACTCCTTTCTGTTCCATCAGGCAGAGGACACGTTCGTTGTAATACAAATATAAAACGTGTCAGATAAAGGCCATACGGTCCATCCATCTCTCCAGCTCGGCTTTGTAGTTCCTGCTCTCCCTCACAGATCCTGCGCTGCTCCCATACTTTGAGTTGAGATACTGTGTCCTTGTCCCCAGCACTGTCAAGGACACTGCTGGGGACAAGGACATTGCAGTAAGGGTGGAGGATACTGTTGCTGGCATCCGCCACCCTTACTGCAATGAAACATTTCCTTAGATCACTCCTGAGTCTACCCCCTTTCACACTCATCCCGTGACCCACTTGTTCTAGAAAGCAAATGTTGCTTACCTGTAACAGGTGTTCTCACAGGACAGCAGGATGTTAGTCCTCACATATGGGTGACATCACAGGATGGAGCCCAATCACGGAAAACTTGTCAAAGTTTCCAGAACTTTGACTGGCCCCTACTGGGCATGCCGAGCATGGCACTAACCCTGCAGCCAGCAGGAGTCCCCCTTCAGTCTTATTTGAAAGCTACTGGCAGTGCCGAAAAATAAAATAATAAAACGTTACGAACCCAATACCGCAGGGCGGCGGGCGGGTTTCAGGTAAGCAACATTTGCTTTCTCACAGGACAAGCAGGATGGTAGTCCTCACAAATGGGTGAGTACCGAGCTGAGGATGTCAGAACATGCACCAAATGTACCCAACGGCGTGCAACAGGCACAACAACTGGGGTGGAATTTGCTAGAGGGCAACCTGAACCCCACCGGGCAGGCAGAAGGGTGTTGGTATGTCAGGTTGGAAATAGGTTACGCAGGACAGACTGGCTGAAGATAGAATTTTGTCTTCCGGCTTTGTCCAAGCAATAGTGGGCTGCGAAAGTATGGAGGGAACGCCAGGTGGCAGCCCTGCAAATGTCAGGAAGTGGCACCGATCGAAGGTGTGCTACTGAAGTCGCCTTGGCCCTCACAGAGTGTGCTTTAACACGGTCTTGAAATGGAATGCCCGCTTGCTGATAGCAAAAAGATATGCAGTCCGCTAACCAGGAGGAGAGCGTCTGCTTACCCACAGGTTGCCCTAATTTGTTGGGGTGGAACGAGATGAATAACTGAGTGCTCATTCTGTGGGCAACTGTACGGTCTAGATAAAAAGCTAGAGCCCGTTTGCAGTCAAGGGTATGCAGAGCCTGTTCCCCTGGATTGGAGTGGGGCCTGGGAAAGAAGGTAGGTAGTATGATGGATTGATTAATGTGAAACTCCAAAACTACCTTAGGTAAAAATTTAGGGTGAGTGCAGAGTACCGCCTGGTCCTGCAGGAGTTTAGTGTAAGGCGGATAGGTAACTAGGGCCTGTAACTCACTAACCCTGTGAGCTGAGGTGATAGCCAAAAAGAAAATCATTTTCCATGTGATATATTTTAGATCACAGGAGTGCAGAGGCTCGAATGGTGGTTTCATGAGCCAACCAAGAACCAGGTTAAGGTCCCAAGAAGGGGCCAGAGTACATAAAGGTGGCTTGATGTGGAGCAAGCCCTTCAGAAAGCATGTTACAAGGGGTTGTGTACTGAGATAGGAACATCCCCGACACCTTTATGGAAGGCGTTTACCGCACTGACATGCATTCTGATGGAAGATATCTTGAGACCAGACTCTGACAGATGCCAGAGATAGTCCAAAAACTGTGGGATTGGACAGGAAAAGGATCAAGGGATTGAGAAGTGCACCATGAGGTAAACCTTTTCCATTTATAGGAGTAAGATTTTCTCGTGGAAGGCTTCCATGAAGCAATCAAGACACGGGAAACTGGGTCTGAAAGGTTAAGTGGTTGAAGGATTAACCTTTCAACATCCATGCCGTCAGGGACAAAGCCTGAAGATTGGGATGGCGTAGGCTCCCGTTGTTTTGAGTGATCAGAAGCGGGTCCTGTCCCAAGGGAATGTGCCTGCGGATGGAGAGATCCTGTAGTATTGGAAACCACACTTGGCGTGGCCAGTGAGGTGCTATCAGGATCATGGTTCCCTTGTCCTGACGTAACTTCACGAGAGTCTTCGAGAGAAGAGGAAGTGGAGGGAATGCATAAAACAGACCGGTTGCCCATGAGAGGGAGAATGCATCTCTGGGCTGAGAGCCTTTGCTGTGAATGAGGGAGCAGTAATGGTCCACTTTGTGGTTCTGAGGGGACACAAGGAGGTCTATCTGAGGATGACCCCATTGTCGGAAGATGGAGTTTGCTACTGAGGGGTTGACAGACCACTTGTGTGGTTGGAAGACACGACTCAGCTTGTCTGCTAGAACATTGTGTACGCCCGGCAAGTAAGTGGCCCTGAGGTACATCGAGAGGGAGAGAGCTTCCGCCCAAATCTGCACAGCTTCCTGACACAGAAGGAAGGAGCCTGAGCCTTCCTGCTTGTTGATGTTCCACATGGCCACCTGGTTGTCCGCCTGAATCAGGATAACTTGATTGGAAAGGCAATCCTGAAAAGCTCTGAGGGCATATCACATTGCTCGAAGCTCCAGGAAATTTATCTGGTGTTTGGCTTCCTCTGGAGACCAAAATCCTTGCGTCTGCAGATGGTTCACACGGGCTCCCCACCCAAGGTTGGAAGCGGTGGTGAGAATGACTTGAGTATCTGGCAAGTGAAAGGGCAATCCCTGGAGGAGATTGCTCTGATTCTTCCACTAAGCGAGAGACAGATTGAGTGAGTCGGTGATGTGGACAATGGCCGACAGAGGCTGAACAGCTTGAATCCATTGTGACTTCAGAGTCCAATGCATGAGTCTCATTGTCAAGCGGGCCATAGGTGGAAAATGGACTGAGGACGCCATGTGACCTAGAAGGACGAGAAATTGGCGTGCAGTCGCAGTATTCTGAGACTGTAACTGGTGAGCGAGAGAAGCGAGAGTTAATGCTCGTTGTCGAGGTAGAAAAGCTTTTGCCTGCAAGGTATCCAAGTCTGCCCCAATGAACGACAAGGTTTGAGATGGAACTAAATAGGATTTCCTGTAATTGACGAGAAATCCTAGTGACATGAGAGTGTGTAGCATCAAATTGAGGGACGACCGAGCCGCTTGCTGGGTTGGGGCCCTGATTAACCAGTCGTCTAGATAGGGGTAGACGTGAACACCTTCTTTTCTGAGAAAAGCTGCGACAACTACGAAACATTTGGTAAAGACTCGTGGTGCAGATGCCAGGCTGTACAGAAGCACTCTGTATTGATAGTGCTTGGGGCCTACTAAAAACCTCAGGTATTTGCGATGAGTTGGAGTTATCGCAATGTGTGTGTATGCATCTTGGAGGTCCAGAGAGCAGAGCCAGTCTCCTCTTTGTAGAAGAGGTAGAAACGATCCCAAGGTAACCATCTTGAACTTTTCCCGCTGGAGGTACTTGTTGAGAGCACGTAGGTCCAGGATTGGACGAACACTCCCCGATTTTTGGGGGATCAGAAAGTACCAGGAATAGAACCCTAGGCCTTGTTGTGAGTATAGAACAGGTTCTATTACTCTTGACTGGAGAAGGAGGGAGACCTCTTGTTCTAGAAGAATGGAGTGGTCAGACGTTCTCCATGTCTGCAGAGGTGGGGAGTCCGGTGGCAGGGCGAGAAAGTTCAGATGGTAACCCTGAGCAATGATTGACAATACCCATTGGTCGGTTGTGATTGACTGCCACATGTTGAGAAAGTGGCACAATCGACCTCCCACTGGTATGTTTGGAAGAGGAATCTGGCTGCTGCTCTCCAAGCGGAAGTCAAAAACCTGAAGCAGGTACTGGCTGGGGAGCTGCTTATGGTTTCTGCTTTCGGACTTGGCGAGGTTGAGGTTTCTGATAAGGTCTCGTAGTACAGGATCTTGATGGTGGTGGGTAGGCCTTCCTTGGACGGTAGAAAAACTTCTTAGAGTCCTTCCTGAAGGGCTGTCTTGAGGAGAAGTCTGAAGGCATCTAAGAGAGCTGTTTAAGGGTCTCATGATGGTCTTTTAATTCAGCCACCATTCATTGAATCTGTTCACCGAACAGATTATCTCCCACACACCGAACAGATTATCTCCCAGAAGTGCAAGACCGGTTGGACAACCGGTCTTGCACTTCTGGGCGAAGGTCAGAAGATTTAAGCCAGGCCCACCGTCTTGCTGAAATGGCAGCTGCAGACACTCTGGTAGAGGTATCGAATATGTCATAAGATGTTTGAATCTTATGTTTTCCTGCCTCAAAACCTTTGTTAACAAAGGTTTGTAGCTGGTCTTGGAATTGTTCAGGCAGGGACTCAGATAGATCCTGTATCTGTTTAAAGATGACCCTATTATATTGGGTCATATAAAGCTGGTAGGCAGCAAAATTCTGGAGATGAGCATGGCTCCTTGGAACACTCGTTGACCAATGTTGTCTAGGAACTTTTGTTCCTTAGGTGGGGTGGATGAGTGAGGTTTTGACCTTTTCGCCTTTTTCTGAGCTGACTCTACCACAACTGAGTGGTGTTCAAGCTGGGATTTTTGAAAACCTGGGGCTGACTGAACTAAGTAGTGTCAGCCTTCCTGTGAACTGGAGCAATTGATCCAGGATTTTCCCAGTTCTTTTTTAGAAGAACAAGAAGTACTTGATGAATGGGAATGGAAGCGATTACCTTAGGGGCATCCAGAAATTGGAGTAACTCCATCATTTGGTGCCTGTCAACCTGTTCCGTCTGAAGTTGAAAAGGAACCAACTCAGACATTTCCTTCACAAAATTTATGAATGAGAGGTCCTCTGGAGGAGAACGCTTCCTACTCTCAGTAGGAGAAGGTGGTGAAGGTAAGTCATCGGTGTCTGTTAAAGTATCATCACCCCAAGTATCATAAGGATCAGCAGACTGACCAGTAGGACGAGAAGGGGGTTGGATACCTGAAGGCCCCGGGCAAGGCTCAAAAAAAAAAAAAATCGAAGGAATCGCCGGAGGCACCGATGATGGCATGGAATGCATCGGGGTAGGCATCAATGGCGCCGATGGATGAATCGGTGGCGAGGGACGTATTGGCATCGATGGCTGAGGTAAAACTCCCGATGGAGGAATATGGAACAGTGTTTCTCCTCCCGATGAAGTCGTCCTCAGGGAGGGTATCGGAACCAGAGACCCGGGATCCATCGGTGGAAGGGTGGCCATCAGCGCCTCCATCCTGGACAGCAGCAGTGCCAGCGCTGCCAGAATCGGGTCGATGACAGGTTCCACAATCGGTGCCGGTGGAACCTGGAAACGTTGCATCGCCTTGTCGATGGCCTCCTGAACCAGCCGGTCCAGTTCTTCTCGGAGACCTGGAGCAAGCAGCCCCGGCTCCAGAACAGAAGAGGGAGGCAGAGGCACAGCCGGAGGGGACCACTTTTACAGGCGGAATCATGGCTCCCAAACCCCGATCAGGTGAGGGTGGCCTCAATGACCTGGTCGCAAGAATGGTCGGTGCCTTTCCTGGACGGGGTTTCTTCGACAGTGGCTCGGACGGTGGCTCGGTCGATGACTTCACTCCCTCGACGGTCTGAGTCTTGCGATGTCGATGTCTCTCTCCCTGAGATCCTGAGGGGGAGTAGCGGGTGTAGCTGGCTTGTTACGGGTGTCAATGGCCGTGAAGACGTCAATGGTGGTCGGTCACCAGTCGGTGGTCGATGCTGGCGCAAAGTCGACCGTGTCGGTTCCGATGACATCGATGCAATGGACGGAGTCGGGGTCTGAGCACAGAAGAGGAGTTCCATCTTCTCCATTCTGGCTTTGCGACCTTTTGGTGTCATGAGGGCACATTTGGTGCAAGTCATGACATCATGCTCATGGCCTAAACACATTACACAGACTCCATGGGGGTCTGTGATAGACATGGTGCAAGTACAGTCCGGGCACTGACGGAACCCCAACGCCATGACCATTGAAAAAAAAATCGAGCCACAGTACAGTCGACGGCCAGTAGGCCGCAAGGGCCAAACTCGACGGTAATCGACGGAAAAACGGAGAAAAACTTACCGGAGTACCGCGGTCGAAGAAAAGTTAGAGGGACCCCTCTGGGGCAATTTAACTTTAAATAATTCCGTGAGGAAAATTCCTGTCAGGAATCACTTTAGAGCTCCTAAACCGCGAGGCTACTGCTGCGCGGAAAAAAGAAGACTGAAGGGGGACCCCTGCTGGCTGCAGGGTTAGTGCCATGCTGGGTATGCCCAGTGGGGGCCAGTCAAAGTTCTGGAAACTTTGACAGAAGTTTTCCGTGATTGGGCTCCATCCTGATGATGTCACCCATATGTGAGGACTAACATCCTGCTTGTCCTGTGAGAACCATCTTTCCATTGAAAAAAGGCCCACATCCTGTGCATTCATTCCTTACCGGTATTTCCCCTTTCTTCCAGCGTATACATGTTTTAGATCAGAGGTAGGCAGCTCCGGTTTTCAAGATATCTCAAGCATATTCATTGTGGATATATTTGCATACAATGGAGCCAGTACATGCAAATATACTTCATGCATATTCACTGTAGATATCCTGAAAACCAGACCTGGTTGTGGTACTCCAGGACCAACGTTGCCACCCGTTTTAGATCTTTGAGCTTGTCCCCACATGGTTTGATGAAGACCATTGATCAGTTTTAGTAGCTGTCCTCTAGTTTCTCCCCTTTAGATGGTTGGGGGGGGGGGCCTCCAGAATTGTACACAGTACTCCAAATGAGGTCTCACCAAAAACTTGTACAGATGAGGTATTACCTCCTTTTTCTTAATGGCTATTCCTCTCCCTATGCACCCAAGCATCTTTCTGGCTTTTGTCAAAACCTTTATCTGCCTGTTTGGCAACTTTAAAGTCATTAGATATGATCACCCCCAAAAATCTGCCCTGTCACTCAAAATTTCATGACTGGTGCCTGCCAGGCCACATTAAAGTACTATATGCCAGGGCTGCAGAACCCGCCTGGACAACAGAATGCCAGCATGGCCATGGGACTTTTCAGGAAGGTATGACGTGGATGCAAACGCTGCCAGGTCATCAGGAGGACAAAACACTGCTGCAGCCCTTGGAGGGACTCGTTAGGCCACTAGAGATATGAAGAAGCTTCAGCAGAGAGTTTAAAGGGAGAAACTGGGAGTAACGGAAGAAAATAGAAAGAGAATGATGGGACAGGATGAGATTTAGGAAGGGAAGAAAAGGAAAAAAAATTTAAAATTCTGACTCCTCCCCCCCCCCCAAAAAAAAAAAGAGCAAAAGCAACTAAAAGACTACATGCATGCAGAGTGTAGCATACTGGATGCCCAGCATCTACCTATTCACTTTCAAACGTACTGAAACAGATCAAAGAAAAATGAAAACATGAGGCTGACGCAGAAAGGTGCATTCAGAGAGACTGCATCAGGCCAGTGCACATTGTTTTAGCGCTGGAAATTTAACTTCACATCAGAACTAGAGTTAATTGCTAGCTAGGTATCGCTGGAAACTTAAAACCCCTAAAAAAGGGGGGGGGGAAATTTTATCCATCTATCTGGCGACCTACTGACAGACAGAAGAATAAGTTAGTACTTATCCGACTAAATGGCAGCCATGACTGTCACAGACAGCTACCCCCACCCCTTCCTGAGTTAAGATGTGCGTTCGGTACAGGCTGAACACACATTTTAAAGTTTCTGTGCATTATTTTATTTTTTCTTTAACTTCTAATGCATTTACATAACATTAGCTTACTGCATCAGCCACTCTGAAGTGCCAAAACTCTGAATATAAATTGGAGGTCAGAATGTGTGGGTGACAGCCAACAAGTAAATCCATCACTAGTCACTGTGAAGACCAAAGATAAAAACAAACAACAGACCAATTGCCTTGGGCAAGCATTAATGCCTAGAGAAAATTCATTGTGTGCCCTACCACCAGAAATGAACCCTGTTTTTCAAATATACATGTTGGAGTAGTATATAAATAGCGACTGTAAGTTGTATGGTCGGGGCGTTTTTGCGATCGTTGTTGGATTGAGGCAATAGTCGATGCTGAATGTTAAGAGAGTCGTGGCGCACATTGAGAAAGGTCACCTGATGCATGGAGTCTTTTTATCAACAATAGCCCCTGAAGCTGCTCAATGAGCAAAACTCGGCCTGAGTCGGGCTTTTGATATTTTCTGTGCTCAATAAAAAGAACCCATGGTGTTCATTGATCCTCTCTTTTCTTTGGTCACTACTGCAATATTGGATCAATTTCCGATCTGTTTCTTTGGAGTAGTATATAAGAGCTCTTTTTATACCCCATTCATACAATGGAGACAGTCAGCTGTCTTTCTATTTCTGTGGCATATTAACCAACAAGAATGAGTCAGGATCCCAATGAAAGTATGCACATGGCATGCTGTTAAGAAACTGAGCCAAGCATCTCTTGCATCATTGTGCAGCAGCTGGCTGAAAATGCTCTTTTCCTAGACATCAACCCCCTCCCCATAGTAAATTAGAGTAGAATTTTCTAAGAAACAGAAAAGAAAAAAAATGCATCCTATTCAGATCTAGGCCAGCAGGACTCGGAAAATCCTGGAGCGCCAAGCCACTTGGGCACGCTAACATTTAGCAGCTGATGCCTAAAATTCAGAAAAGGAAAAACTAAAATTAAGGAAAAGCAGTAAAACAAAATTCAAAAGCTAAAGTAAAAAATAAACTAAAAAAAAAAAAAAAAAAAAAAAAAGAACTAAAACAAGGGGAAAAATGCATGCAAACAAAATAGCCACAAACAAAGGAGCAAAAAGAAAGGAAAATGTTTTGACTAGCACCTAAACTTTGTGTTTTGATCCCCATGGTTCAGAAAGAGTGGTAACATATTTGCACTGAGCAATTAAAAGGGAGAAATTAAAGATGGACGCAAACAGAATAGCAGCCCCAACCCTGGCATCGTGACAATGCAGATTTTGGACATAAAGGCTCACAGGCAAGGTGTTTTCTTTTTAGGAAACTGTTGCCCATTGGTTTTGGGGATGCACCAAAAATCTGAGTGTTCAAACACAGGGAACTAAAGGACTCAAAAACCAAGCATAAAAATCAATTCAAACTTTGAGGAAAGGTCTTTAACCAGGATCTGACTTCTGCAAACATTTGGGGGCCCAAGAGAGACTAACTTTCGAAAGCTCGTCACAGATATAGTATCAAGTTAGCCCAATAAAAAAGTTTGACCTACAACTTGTTTCTTCACCTATCCAAGTGGACTAACAGCACCCGCAATTCTTGCCTCTATGCAAAAATGAGTAACTAGGGCCTACAGTTTCTCCAGTCCTTGCAAGGGCAGACACCTCTTCAGACAGACGAGATCACAGGAGAAGAGAGCCAGTGAGCAGATTCTCTGCTATTCTTTCCAATTGATATCGAGCAGGCATCAATGCTCCTCCGAGAAATCACGTATTAAAAGCCTTACTGAACAGATGTTAAAAAGAGAAAGACGGGAGAGCGGATGACGTCATCGCGCAGGACGGCAGCTTGAGCTCCGGGCTGCTCAACCCCCGTGCCAAAATCGCATGCCATCGGCGTTTCCAGGCCTCGGTTTTTAAATCTAAAACCATCCAGCATTAGCCCAAGGTGTACGGATGATGGCTACAAAAAAAAAAAACTGGACCTCAAAAAATTTTCCTTTGCCGCTGCCGCGGCTGAAACAGAACCAGATGAGGGAGCCAAAATGGCGGAAGGGCCGCGTTCTCCGCTGGAATCGGCGTCTGAGGTAATAACGGGGCCCCTGGGACAAGGGGACAACTCAATTCCTACAAGGGAGGAGTTTAAAGCATGGTTCGGGGCCCTACATGAGGACATGGCACAGTTCCGTCGGGGGATGGAGGATATCGTTGCGGGCATTAAAACGGACGTTACTGAACTCCTGCAACGCGTGGAGTCCACAGAAGATAGTTTAGAAGAGCAACATACCACAGTTCAAGCCTTAAACACAGATTATCAAAAAATGAAGGGCTCACAGGATGAACTGGCCAGACATGTGGAGGACATTGAAAATAGACTGCGTAGATCCAATCTTAGGTTTCGGGGCATCCCTGAAGAGGCGGCCTTCTCCGACAGTGCTAAGGTGGTTCAGGAAATATGTGCCCAGCTGCTCAGGGACGGTGACAGCTCAGCAGATATCTCCAGTATTTTGCTAGACAGGGCACACAGAACTCTTGGAGCACCGAGGAACAATCAAGCCCGGGACATCATTGCTTGTTTTCATAATTTTGCCATCAAAGAAAAGGTGATGGGGATCGCCAGGAAACAAGGGACAGTGACATGGAACGGACATAAGATTGAAATTTTTCAAGATCTCGTGATCACCACTATTCAGAAACGGCGAGAGTTCAAACCAGTGGTGCAAGCGCTACTGGAACAGAATCATCGTTATAAATGGCCCTTTGGCCTCAGCTTCACTATAAATGGGACAACCTCAAGGGTCCAGAAAGTGCGGGAGGCAGAGGACATTCTGAGAGCAGCGGGTATCTCTACAGGTGAAAACAGTTCTTCTGCGGCAGAGAGTATGGATACTTCGCGCCCACGAGAATATCCCAGATGGCAGCGAGTGCCCAAAGGAGGGAAGCGGCTTCGTCGGCATCCGGAAGAACCTTCCACCTCTAAAGGCCCAGGTTGAGGCGAAGGGACAATTTAGAGCTTCCTGGTGGCTCTGGTAACATATGAACTCCAAGTCAGGTCATACAGGTGAACCTCACTAATGGCCAAAATTTGGTTATGGTATGGTTTGGATGGTTTATTGCAACAAGTTCTGCGAATGTTGAAAGGTTATACAGGTTTGGTTACAAAAGTCGGGGGGGACGGGGGGAGGAGCCTGCCCAATGATGTCATCGCTCTCGAGAGGCGAGACCCATGGTTGGAGGAGTGGGTCAATTAGGGATGGGGAAGGGAAGGGGGGGGTATGGGTGGGGTCAGGGCAACACATTCCTAGCTAAGGTAGCTCCACGGAATATGTCTGGAGCATGTAGTGTAGGGCAGACGCCTTTTGCAACTTATCTTTGCAGCTTCGTAAACCAGCATGGGGGTCAGACTCGCGTGTTTCCTGTTTATTATTCAGGCAGATGGCTAGTCTGAAAATAGTCTCCATAAATACTAAGGGGTTAAATAGCCCGAGGAAACGGAAAACCTTCATCCATGAAATGAAAACGCAGAGGGCAGATATAGTATTTTGTCAGGAGACCCATATGGCAAAACGATTTGAGAAACTCCTGAACTCTAAGGAGTTTCCCCAATATTACCATGCAGCTGCCGCTAAAGGTGGTAAATATTGTGGGGTGGGCATATTGCTTTCCAAGCATATTACCGCCGAGGTGGGCACGGTCCTTAGAGATGTAGAAGGTAGATATATTTTATTGAAGGTGACCATACAAAATACGCTTTATACACTGGCTAACATTTACGCCCCCACAGGTGACCAGGCGGACTTCATACACAAGTTATCTACCATACTTGGGGAGTGGACGGAGGGTCACCTAATTCTAGGGGGGATTTCAATATCACCAGAAATCCTTATCTGGACAATACAGGCACAAGACATGGAGGTGGACAAAAGGGGAGATCAGCATTAATGCACCTTATTGACGACAGGGGACTTACAGACATTTGGAGGTTACTCAATCCTTCCTCACGAAACTACACTTTCTACTCACATCCGCATCAGTCCTATTCGAGAATTGACTTCTTTTTAATAGACAAAGCTCTGGTGAGCCGAGTGTTAGAAACTGATGTCGGTTGTATTACTTGGGCAGACCATGCTCCGATCTGGTTAACCTTAAGGCAGGCGGGAGAGAACCAGGGGACGCGGTTCTGGAGACTTAATGACCGCTTATTAGATAATAAAGATTTCGTAGAAGAGATCAAAAAGGGCATACAGGACTTCCTTGACATTAATGATGATGGGGAGGTATCGCCAGGCACGTTATGGGAAAGCCTCAAAGTGGTATTGCGGGGCCTTTTCATATCTCGTGCCACACACGTCAAACGTGAATCTGCACAGAAAAGATTACAAATTTTGGAGTCCATTGAAGTACTAGAACTGCGTCACAAACAGTTCAGGGAGAGCCACATTTTGCAGCAGTTAAAGAAGGCGCGTAGAGAGCTACAAGATTTGGAGATGGGCAGGCTTGCCTATCAGCTTGATTTACTTAAACAGCGCCACTTTGAATTTGGGAATAAGGCGAGCAAACAGCTGGCGAGGAAATTAAAGGAACAGGAGGCTAATTCGCAAATTACCAAAATTAGAGATGTGGATGGCCAGTATATACACTCCCAGGGGAAAATTGGGGAACGATTCAATCGATTCTACCAGGAACTATATGATCGTGACGGGGCGATCTTAGACTCGGAAGTCACTCACTATTTAGAGCCCTTAACTCTCCCGACCCTTGACAGGAAAAATAGTGAGATTCTGGACAGAGCAGTGACTATCCCAGAAACGATGCAGATTATCAAGGAGCTGAAAACGGGGAAATCACCGGGACTGGATGGTTATACGGGGAAATTTTACAAGGTCTTTAGCCAGTCGCTAGGGGCCTCTTTAACAAACATGTTTAATGGATTAAGGACATCTGGACGGATATCCCCGCAAGCCAACACGGCGGGGATCACTATATTAGCGAAACCGGGACGTGACCATACACTATGCGGGTCATATCGACCAATATCACTCATTAATATTGACTTGAAGATCTTGGCCAAAATTTTGGCTAGGCGATTGGACCAGGTGGCACCACTTTTAGTTGCACCTGATCAATCGGGATTTATCCCTGGCAGATTAGCGTCTGACAATGTTAGGAGAGTGGTCGAGTTAGTTGAATATGTCCAGAAGAATAACATACCTGCCACTCTTCTGTCAGTAGACGCTGAAAAAGCCTTCGACAGAGTGCATTGGCCGTTCCTCTTTCAAGTTCTTGCCAAGATGGGTCTGGGGGCTCAGTTCACCAATTGGGTGGCCAAATTATATGATCATCCCCAGGCACGTATTAAGATTAATGGCGCATACTCTCCCTCCTTTGAGGTTAAGAGAGGGACTCGGCAGGGGTGTCCGCTTTCACCACTCCTGTTTGCACTCACATTGGAACCCCTTGCCGCTCAGATTAGAAGCTCACGGCTCATCCAGGGTATTTCGGTGGGGAGCTGTGACTATAAAATTTCTCTTTTTGCGG
Organism: Rhinatrema bivittatum; assembly: GCF_901001135.1. Classification (NCBI taxonomy): domain Eukaryota; kingdom Metazoa; phylum Chordata; class Amphibia; order Gymnophiona; family Rhinatrematidae; genus Rhinatrema; species Rhinatrema bivittatum. The sequence goes on along the minus strand of NC_042617.1, from coordinate 31,630,961 downwards.
ATGACCTGCTCTTCACTGTTACTGCACCTGAGCTATCACTACCAGCTCTGGCTCAGGAAATCAGGAACTTTGGGAAAGTGTCTGGGTTTAAAATGAATGAGGACAAATCGGAATTGATGAACATCTCTATGGATACGGCCCAGTATGAGGAGTTAGCGGGCCAACTTCCCTTTAAACGGGCTAAAACGTGGGTAAAATATCTTGGGGTCAAGTTATGCCCTAACCTCACCCAGATGTATGCTCTAAACTTTGAATCCCTAACCAAATCAATTCAAAAGGATCTAGATCGCTGGGATAGATTGAATCTATCCTGGATGGGGCGCATAGCTGCTGTAAAGATGTCTGTTCTACCAAAATACTGCTACCTGTTCCAGACAATCCCAGTCAGGGTCCCAGAGAAAGCCTTGAAAGTGTGGCAGAGGAAGCTGTTCTCTTTTATATGGAAGCGAAGGCCTCCCAGGGTGGCTCGCTCTGTCTTGTACAGGGATAAGCTGCGTGGCGGCCTGAATGTCCCTAACCTATCTTGGTACTATTATGCTAGCCTTCTGGCAGTGGTGGTTAGTTGGCACAGCAGAAATTCCCCTAAGCCTTGGATAACGATAGAGCAGACCCTGGTGGGGGATCCTCCCTTAACTTATAGGATTTGGTCACCCCAAAAATTACGTGGGACGAGCCTTACGTCTTTTTCAGAGGTGGTGATGCAAGCCTGGGCGAAATGGAAAGGGAAACTCCTAGGGGACAATGTTCTTCATCATAATACTTCCTTTTTATACAATCCACTGTTTCCCCCGGGGATGGAAGGGGCCTTTGTTAAGCGATGGCGGAGTAAAGGAATTACTACACTAGGTCAATTATGGAAGGACAATAAATTAGTGCCTTTCAGCGATTTACAGGTCAGATATTCTTTATCTGCATCAGACCACTATGCATATTTGCAACTTGCGCATTTTTTCTCCACCTATAGCTTAGGTAAAGTGCTGAGTCAGGAAAAAGCTCCATTTGTCAGGTTTTGTGAAAATGCCGACCACTTTGGGAAACCCATTTCCAATATCTATGCACTACTAAATGGACAGCCCATAGCAAAACCAGCGCACCAGGTGAAATGGGAACAAGATATTGGGGACCTTTTACCGGCCCCAGTATGGGAGAAATGCTATCTCAGCATAGGTCGTAGCTCAGTATCAGCATTGTTAAAAGAGAATGGTTACAAGGTACTATATCGCTGGTATCTCACCCCTGCTCGGTTGTACCAGATGTCCATCCGACCAGATGATAAATGTTGGAGACAGTGCGGTATGACTGGTACCTTCATACACATGTGGTGGGATTGCCCAGCGGTGAAACATACCTGGCAGGGGGTTCAGGATTACATTCAGCACATTTTAAAGATACCAGTGGTTTTAACGCCACGGATCTGTCTGTTGCAGGATGTCTTGGTTGGAGGCACGCTCTGGCAAAGACTGCTCGTCGTACAAGTAATCTTAGCCACTCGCTGCGAGATAGCCTTTTGGTGGAAGAAAGTGGAGACGCCTACTTTGAGTACTGTACAGGCTAGGCTGGATAGAGTATACCACTTAAGTCATCTAACAGCTATCCGCAACGACCAATTGCCCAAATTCCGAAGAATATGGGAATCTTACCTATTAGGGAGGAACACAGAACCCAAAGCTGGGGGGAGCATTGCGGTTAGCTCCGGTGCTTCCGATTGAGTTCTCTCTGGGGGGGAGGATAATGCAGCTTATTGGGTGTACAAGGCGCAGCCTCTGAAAACTGGACTTTAACTATAACACTCACTCTACCAGGCTGGTTGATTGAATGCCTTTTATTGACTCAGCACTACACTACAGTTGCTCTATTCCATATCGCATTTCCGCTCTAGCGGTACTCCGGCTCTGCTCCTCCAGCAGTGGCGGGAGGAGCCGAACTGCGGATAGATGACGAGGGTTCAGGGAGGGGAGGGCTGGGTTGACTGGGTAGGTTACACAATGCAGTACGATTGGCACCATTTGATAGCAAACACTCAGCCGTTTGATTGTTAAATATATGTTTATTTAGTGGTACCAGCTCTACTACAGGATCAAGTACATTTTCTATGCTCATCTCATGCGTACATTTATATAGGGATAATGTACATTTTTCTATTAATATAATGTATTGCTTTGTAAGATTGTGTACATGGTTTCTAACATTTCTCTGATCTTAGAGCTTGGACCGCTGTTTGCTGTTTTGAATTTATTCTAGAATTATGTTGTGGTTCTGTAATGTACTGCTTGACGAAAATTAATAAAATAATAATTTACAAAAAAAAAAAAAAAAAAGAGACAGAATGAGTGTGTGGAGGTTTTAAAAAAACGTATTTACCAGTATTTAAACCCAAACATAGGCCACCCAAAGCAGTGTGCAATAAAAAGGGTAAAAAAGCCAAAACAAACACACAAAACGCCAGTGCCAACCACCGTACAAACTTCAAGCTGCACATGGAAATAGCCAGGCTTTTAATGGTTTCCTCAGAGCCAGGTGATCGATTTCCAGTCTAGTACAGGAAGGTGGCTGATTACAGAGCCGGGATACCACAGTAGAAAAACCCATCCTATTGCACCATTTACATTTTTTTTTTAACAAATTTTTCTGTTGGAACCTCAAGCAACCCCAATTGAGACTACCTACGTTCTCTGCCCAGACAATACCAGTGAATTCTCTCCCTGAGGTGTAATAAGAGACATGCATTTTGCAGACCGTTTTCTTGGCAGAAGGACTGCACATTAGATTTCACTGCTGGGATGACATTCCCAATTTTATTTCATGAAGATTCTGTGTTACTTAATTTTTTTCAAGAAGAATTATTATGCACGCAGGATCCAGAGCAGCAGAATACTACATAAGCTCAGTGGTCATTTTGTCACCTACTGATGAATATTGACTCCCCAAACAGTATTTATGGGTGCCACTGGATTTATGCCAAGTTACCTAGATCACCGGAGTCAGGAGAGAAAGATGTATATATAGCTTGGAAGAAATATTTCAGGCAGCCATCATGAGACTCCACTTCCTCTTACTGGAGCATTCAGGAGGATGATAAAATGGGAATGGTTAGGATTTGATTATGATGTGGTGCAGGAGCAATGTTAGGCAAATCAAAGCAACAGGAATGGCCCACCTGCCTGAACTGGTTATTGCCGAGCTGAAATTGATTCTCTGCTGCACTGTAACAGAAAACCGACGGAGCGCACTGTTAACCTGCCATTGGACGTACGGTATGTTTTCCCTTACCCCTTATTCAGTAAGGGGCGGAAAACACGCATCCAACCCGCAGAACCTAATAGCGCCCTCAACATGCAAATGCATGTTGAGGGCGCTATTAGGTATTCCCGCGCGATTCAGTAAGTAAAATGTGCAGCCCAGCCGCACATTTTACTTTCAGAAATTAGCGCCTACCCAAAGGTAGGCACTAATTTATTTGCGCACTGGGAAAGTGCACAGAAAAACAGTAAAAATTGCTTTTCTGTGCACCCTCCGACTTAATATCATGGCAATATTAAGTCAGAGGTCCCGAAGAGTAAAAAAAAGTAAGAAAAAAAAAAGAAAAACAAATTTTTAAGTTGGCCGGCAGCTGTCTGGTCGAAAACCGGACGCTCAATTTGCCGGCGTCTGGTTTCCGAGCCCGTGGCTGTCAGCGGGCTCGAGAACAGACGCCGGCAAAATTGAGCGTCTGCTGTCAAACCCGCTGACAGCCGCCGCTCTGGTCCAAAAGGAGGCGCGAGGGACGCGCTAGTGTCCCTAGCGCCTCCTTTTGCCCGTTTCTACCACCGGACCTCATTTAAATACTGTATTGCATGCACAGGCGAGTGGCCTTTGCCCGCTCTCCCGCGGACTTTACTGAATCGACCCATGTGTGAGGCAAAGACCGGTTCACAATGCACACATTATCACAAACAAGTTTAAAGTTAAACTAGACAAAAAAATTAAAAGAAACGCAAGGGCCTGCAAAACAGGTGGTAAACACTGGGATAACAAGGGTTTTTTTTTGGGGGGGGGGGGGGGGGGGGTTTAAGAGACCTTAAAATTCTCATTTTGCCAACAGACAGTTGCTCGTTATTTAATTTTTTTTAAAATAGTTATTTCCCATGCCATCCAATGGTTCAGGGCAGAGTACAATACCGCATACATAGAAGATATATTAAAAAAAACAAATGACAAATAAGACTGTCAAGAATCAACAGCGCAGCAGCAGTCACACGGTTTCCTGGAATGTATTTAATTCAGTGAGATCCTTCCCCTAAGAAACCAAAGACGTCAGGAGGGAATATAGAATACCAATCAATTCCTCAGCCAAGAAGCTCAATCCCAATACCAGGCTTCAAAGATCAGATATCAAATCTTAATGTAAGTGCCTCAGACAGCAGACATCTGCTCATCTGAGGGCACTGTTTCCTTTCCCGAGTGCCATCATCCTCTGGCTCCTTAGCACAAGGACACTTGATCTATCTCCCTGCCCAATCATGAATGCCTGGCCGGTTCTAAGATACCCTTAGCAGCATGGGATTGTACTATCTACCTTGCTTCAATTTTTGATAAGACTCTACCCACTTCCTGACTCTTACATCGGTAGCAGAAATGGGAAACAGAGCTCTGACGCCATAGAAGCCAAATCATTCGGTCCACCAGGTCAGCAGTAAATTCCTTTTGCCATCTGTACAAGATATTATACATATGCAATTTTCATTTACATAACAGTGACACTCAGCCTGAGACTGAGAAGTACATAAGGATTCTAAGGCTGTCACAGTACGGCGCCTTCATACAGCTTATTTTATTATTTAAAATATTATAAACCACCTAAGCAGTGTACAGTTTTACATGATATAAAACAGACAAAATCCAAACACATACAATAAAATCATAAATACAATTAAAAAATCTAAAACCAAAACCCATAGGTCAGACAATGATAAACACAGCAATAGATATACAGTAAGCCCTGCAACTGAATTATTTCTAAAAACACAGAATGGAGGCCAGAATAATGGCAGTACTGCACACGTCACATGAAGACCTGCATTCAATTCACAGGTCACATCTTCCTCTCCCCTGACCATCTGGGGGTGCTGCGGAGACCCCGGGAGGTGGCAGTCCCAGGCACTGCACAACACCAACACCTAGTAGACAAACTTAAGGCCCATGACAGTAGAGTTCCAGAAGGAATCTTGCTGCATGACCACCAGACAGGGACAGTCACTGCAATAACAGGTGGTAAGTGAATTGGGAGGGGATATAGAACAGGGGGAAAATCCCCAGTTAACTGCAAAAGCAATTTTGCTCACCATAAATGGCGTTTTCCATAGATAGCAGGATGAATTAGCCATTACATCTGGGCAACGGCATCCAACAGCACTGAAAAGACTCGTCTCTCCTAGCTAGTAGAGCTTTGAGCTCTACTAAGCATGTGTAGGTGTTCCCACATGGGCGTTACCTCGTGAGCTTACTCAGTCTATATAAGAGGTGGGCAATTCAAGTCCTCGAGGCCCGCAAACCAGTTGGGTTTTCAGGATCCCTCTAATGAATATGCATGAAATAGATTTGTATACAAGTATACAAATCTAAGTATACATTTATTTGTCGGGTTTTATATACCGTCATTCGAATTCATCATTATAAATCCATCATAACGGTTTACAAATATGAAGGTTACATATTTATTATGAATACATGCATATTCATTAGGGATATCCTGAAAACCCGACTGATTTGCGGCCCTTGAGGATCAGAATTGCCCACCCAGCTCTATATATCATAGCTAAATCTAGCTAGGTAGTCTACTCTCCAGGGAGGCAGATGGGTATTCCATGGCTGATTCACTCTGCTATCTACAGAAAACAGTTTATGGTGAGCAAACATACTTTTTCCCATTGATAAGAAGGCTGAATTAGCCATTATATGTGGGGAGTCCCAAGCTGAGGGTTACAGCAGAGTGATTACCGAGCAAGCAACCCTGATCCCACTGTGGAGAGTAAACTAATGAAAGAACAGGTTATGCAAAACTGCTTGTCTGAGTTTATTGTCAGTCCTTGAGAGGTTGTCCAGACAAGCAATGGGACTTAAAGATGTGAACTGATGATCAAGTTGCAGCTTTGCAAATGTCCTCGGAGGGGCACTTCTTTAAGTTGAGCAACAATAGACACAGTTGACTTGATGAGCTTCAACTGAGTCAGTGATCTGCAAACTGTTAAGATGTAGCAGTGCTGAATGCATTATGATTCCTAGTAGACAATGTGTGTTTTGCAATGGTGACATCAAGTCTCGTAGGGTTGTATGGAACAAATAAATGTGAAGCCTGGCAATGTAGTCCAGGTCCTCTTTTACACTAGGCAAAGGCTCTTTTATAATCTAAGGCAGTGGTTCTCAACCAGCATACCGGGACACACTGGTGTCACCAAAAATTTAACATAGCAAGCCTATGCTTTCTATAACAGCCACAGGCGCTTGCTGCTTGAGGAGAGTGCAGAGTAAGGAGCTATTAGTTTAAATTCCTCATCACTGTTCCCTGTTGCTTTTTTAAATTTTTTAATATAGCTGTTACATGTAGTGTGCAGTGTGTCATGCACATGAGTATCATATCACAAAAAAATTGAGAACCACTGATCTAAGGTCTTTCTCCTTCATGGACATCTGGTCACAGATAAAAGGTAGATATGGAAAGCCAAGACAACATTTGGTAGAAATTTTGGGTGAGTGAGGACGACTAGCCGAACATGGAAGAATGGCATGTATGGCATATAGCGAAAACGAGCTTGGAGCTTGATGACTCTTGTAGCTGAGGTGACTGCAATGAGGAAGGCTACCTTCCAGGTCAGGAACTTAAGGGGGAAAAAAACCCAAAAAACTGCTTCATGAATTGATAAGCACAACATGTAAGGTTCACAGAACTAGAGATTTCCATGTCAGAGACTTAATGCAGTACATGCCTATCATAAATCTCAACAGTGGATGAATGGAGATGGGTTCAGCGTGTACTTGAACGTGGTAAATCGCTACGGTGCAGAGGCCAGACACAGGAGCAAATACATTAAGTGCTTGGGCTCGCAAAAAAAATGGGCCCAAAGGTTTTGCATTGGAACCACTGAGAACATTAGAGCCATTTGAAGGCAGAGCTCTTTCTCGTGGAAAGCTTTCTAGCTGGAGCCAAAATATTCTCAATTGGTCAAGGCAGAGAGATGAGCAGTTACTGAGCACGTTCAACATCCAAGCCATTAGATTGAGGCTTAGGTGGTTTGTTTGACAGTGTGTTCTTTCATTCTGAGCAAACAGCATAAAGTCTGTCCCCAGCTATTTTATTTATTTAAAAGCTTTTCTATACCGTCATTCATAATCAAATCGGTGTACAAAATATGTTTAGAACTGTTTGACATTCACAAATTCAAATATCAAGGTAAATAGCACTAACACTGGGGAAAAGTATAATAAAAAAAATAAAACTTATTAAACAGCTAAAATGACAAACAATCATGAAAATAAAACTTAAAATCAAATTAATAATAGCTCAAAAATTGCCTGCAAAAGCTCGCTCAAAAAGGTAAGTTTTTAGTCCTTTTTTTAAAACTCCTGTAGTCAGATTCAAGGCGTAGCTCCGTTGGTAAAGTGTTCCATATGCTTGGGCCTGCAACAGAGATAACCCTTTCCCGTACTGAGATCAAGTGAGCAGTGTTCACCGATGGAACAACGAGCAAACCCTTATTGGCGGATCTTAAGGATCTATGAGGTGTGTGCATTCGAACAGAAAAATTTAACCAATCAGAATTATGGGCATATATCGTCTTATGAGTAATACAGCATACTTTATAGAGAATTCTTTGGGTAATAGGCAGCCAGAGCAAACTAATTAGGATTGGTGTAATATGATCACGCCTGTTACAATTTGTCAAAACCCGTGCTGCTGCGTTTTTTTAACACTTGTAATGGTCGTAAAGTTGATTGTGGCAGTCCCAATAAAAAAGAGAGTTACAGTAGTCTAAAGAGGTCAAAATAAGAGCCTGGAGAACAGATTGAAAATCATTAAAATTTAATAATGCCTTAGCCATCTGAGTACTAAAAGTTTATAATATCCATCTCTTATTTTTATTGAAATATGTTTTTTAAAATTTAGCTCACAATCAATTATTATCCCTAAATCTCTAACTGCATCGGCTAGATCAATTTTAACATTGTGCAGTATGGGATAAACTTTTTTACTATCAGATTTGTGTTTTCTTTCAAGAAGGATAATTTCAGTTTTTTTCCATATTAATGGCAAGTTTCAAATGCGTTAATTGTTTAATTGCAGAAAGATAAATATTGATCTCTTTAAAAGTTTGTTCAATGGTATCAACTATAGGTACAAGAATCTGAATATCGTCCGCATAAACGTAGAAATTCAGATTGAGGCCGGCTAATAAATGGCAAACTGGGAGGAGATAGATATTAAATAGAGTGGTGGATAATGCTGAGCCTTGCGGCACCCCAGTGTTAAGCTCGTATTTATCGGAAACAGTCTCACCTATCTTAACCTGAAATGATCGATTTTGAAGGAAGGAAGACATCCATTTAATTGTGTCATTTGTTAGGCCAATTTCTATTAGTCTAGTTATTAAAATGTCATGATTGACAGTATCAAACGCAGTGATATATCGAGTAAAATGAGAAGGTATCTCTGCCTGATATCAAAACCTTTTAGAACCGTATCAGTAAGAGATATTAGTAACGTTTCCGTTTTGAGGTGTTGTCTGAAGCCAAATTGATTTGGAAACAGAATGTTATTTTCTTCTAAGTGTTCAGTTAACTGTGAACAATTTTTTCTAGTATTTTGGATATAAAAGACAGATTAGAAATAGGTCTATAACTGGATATAATATCTGCATCCAAGTTGGGTTTTTTAAAATGGGTTTTATTATTGCAGATTTAAGATTCTCAGGGATATGACCTTCTTTTAAAGACAAACTAACAATCTCCGTTATAGTTGGAGCGATAATCGGTGCCAATGGTTTCAAAACCGAGGGAGGAATTGGATCTAACGGATGAATCTCAGGGTTTAGTTTTTTTTTATTACATTTTCTATTTCAATAATGGAGACTTCCTCAAAAGAGGACCATTCAGGTACGTCTCTTGGTTACCATTGTTTGGTAATGTGGTAATAATCTTCTCTACTTTTTCTTTAAAAAATCTGGCAAAATCATTACACTTAGATTCGGTTAGAGAGGGTGCAACAGTATTAGAAGCTTTAGTTAACTTCTTCACCAACAAAAACAATGCTCGAGGGTTGCTGGTAAAATTCTGAAATCTATATAAATAAAAATGTTAAATAGTTTGTACCAAATCGCTAATCTCAGCAACCACTTAACCGATTGCGTTCAAATTTGGACACAAGTTTCACCTCACATACGGCAAGGATCTTCTACACTTACATTACATATGTGTCACACCGGGGGCTGGTAAAAAAGTTTTAAAATTTGGTTCCACAAAACAGCGACATCTGGTGGATGTAAGCGGAAGCTCTTACACCTTGCACAAACGCTCACACCCCACACATACGTGACCAATGTTTGCGATTCACACACCCTCCGAGCAGACACAAATCCACCCTCACACCCCCCTGCACACATGCCAACTGTATTTATTTCACACACCCTCAAAAAACACACAAAAACCCACTAAATACCAGCATGCTACACCGGGAAGCCACTCACATGCCACATGTTTGCAATTCCCACACCCTACGCACTCACACACAAACACCTTCCTCACACCCCTCACGCACATGACTTTTCTACTTACTGCCTTCAACCTCCGAACGCACTGAAAACTGCAGAATAGTTCGGGCTGCTCCAGCGGGGGGGAGGGGGGCAACACCACTCCGGGACACATCGCATACACTATGGCTGTCGGCTGCCAGCAATCAAAATGGCGCCAACGGCTCTTTCCCTTACTAGGACACTCGGGAACGCCAATAGCGGCAGTAGCCCATGTGACATAGTAAGGGCGAGGGCCCGTCGACGCCATCATCTGAACTGGCATCCAGCGCACCTTCGCCCTTACTATCTGAGCAAGACAACCGCTCCCATTGCTCCACCTCGAGGGCCCGGCGCCAATACTTCCATGCCAGAACGAACGCCCGCTCCACCGACTACCATTTTTGAAAGGTATCGTCGGGCCTGCAAGGGGGGGGGGGGGCGGCGTGGGGATGTTCTTGCGTCCATGTTCGGGGGGGGGGCAGTTCTGAGATACTGCAACTCTTGTGGGTTAGTCTATTTCACCGGCCTGGGGGGGGGAGGGGAGGGGGGGAGGCTTATATAAATGCAACTTTTCTGTGGGGATTACTTTGGGGTACAAAGGGGGAGGGCACACACAAACACATACACAAAATGTGCACCATCTCCGAAAGGTTACAAAACAGCCCTCACCAGGTGGGGAGTCACTGAAGTGACAGTGAGGGGAGGGAGAATGAGGAGGGAGGTAACTGTCAGGGGAGGAAGAATGAGGGGAGAGAGTTGGAGTGGGGACAGGGGAGGGAAGGGGGGGGAAGTGACCAAGGGGGAAGAGGATGAGTGACTCAGCTAAATGAGCAAGGGGACGGGGCAGGGAGGGCAAAGAATCTGACTCAGCCACTGCAACGCGTGGCAGGGGTCTGCTAGTTTATTTTTAAAATAGGTTTTTTTTTGTTTCATTAACCAAATTCTTATATTTATTAAGTTGAGATCTGTACATGCCTAAAGTTATATTTTTTTCTTCTCCATTTTTTTCTAGTTTCCTTAACAGTTTTTTCTTTACGTATTGTATCATTATACCATGGCTGGGAATGTTTAGTCGATTTAAGTATTTTAGTTTTGAAAGGGTTAATATGATCAGCGATCGTATTTGTCATAACAGACCAAGAGGAAAAGGCATTTTGAGAATTGGAGAAATCGACAGAGGGTAAATGCTCTTCAAGTTCTTTTAATAATTCATCAGACTGAAATTTAGGACGATAAGTAATCAACTGTTTTTCTTGAGAGATTGGGGCATTAATCAATCTACTTTGAATGGAACAATTAATCAGAACGTGATCAGACCCCCCTTCCGGCAGGGGTTGAGTCGGGTGCGCCGCAGGGGCTGGTTGTGCCTGGACAAAGGTTTGCAGCCCCTTTAAAAAATTCCACCCAGGAGTAGGTTCCTGGGGTCTATGTGGTCCCAGGAGGAGTTGTAGTGTAAGCCCCAGAGGTGCCTTCCTGTGGGGGCGCAGAGTTGGAAATACATAGGTCCGGAGTACCATCATCAGTGGTTCCGGATCCCTCTTCTGGCTGTAGGGGGTCTTGCCTTGGTTCCCCCTGAGACTGCTTGTACTGCTGGCATAGAAGGGATTCCAATTCAGGTTGAGCGGCCTTTAAGTGGCAAGCTGGGCAAAGGGGGTGTCCCTTGGCCTTTTTGGATGGCGGTGCCATTGTTTGTGCGCGTGTAGAGCTTCAACCTCGTCTGTGCGTGGAGGTATGCACGCAGATGCGCTTAGTTGTGCGCACAGGGTGCACAGAAGTTATGCGAACGGGCTATGGAGTTTGTGCGTCCGACTCAGACGTGTGCGCCAATGCGCGTGCAGCACAGTTGTGCGCGCAGCTCAGCATGTGCCTTTACGGGTGCGCTCAAGCTAGTCGCCTCAGCCCTCCAGCCTGCCCCACATGTAACGCCAATAGAGGGGGGTAAATGGACAAGACCACGATGGCACGATGGCAAGATGGCGACCACCCCCCCCGGAGGGTCTCCACGAGTGTGGACCCTCGCACCGAATCGGGACCTAGCCAAATGAGGGCTGCTCAACCCGATTTTAAACCTCGTCAGGAGGAAGATCAATACAGCTATTCGAGTCTTGGAAACTGGAGACTTAAAAAGTAAAGGTTTCTACCTTACCTGGTCTCGGCGCCATCAATACAGCTATTCGAGTCTTGGAAACTGGAGACTTAAAAAGTAAAGGTTTCTACCTTACCTGGTCTCGGCGCCTACCGGTTGAATGCTGGGCAGTCTCCAGCTGCGGGGGGAAGAGGGGAATACCTTCACCGCCGTGCTCGTATATGCACCCACTGCCTTTCAGCCACCCTGGGGGCTAAGTCCACGCCAGGAACCGGCTGCCAAACCAAGGCTCACCTCTGAGGGATATCGAGAATCACATCAGGGAAGTCTCAACTGTGGGAGGGACCCTTAGATTTCACTGCAGGAGAAGCGGGGCTCTCTTCTTACAGATAATTTTCCTTATTTCTTGTTGTAAAATGTTACATTACTCTTTTGGATAGTGTCCGCATCTGAAATGGAGACAGAGAAATAATGAAGAGCTAAGCTTGCTGCACAGATATATGTAGGGTGAAGTCAGCTTTGAAATCTGACTCCATCTCCCATCTGCTATCAGGAGAGCACAATACCCATTGGTCCTGAGTCCATCTGGCTACATGCTAGGAAACTCAAATTTTGTAGGCTATGGACTGTCTTGTATAAGGAAAGCAATGCTTATTCGAGAGTTCGCTGTCATTGGCCAGTCATGCATATATGGGGAAACTTGAATCCCCTGGCAATGAGGATGTGCAGCTACCACTGCACATCTCCATTGCTTTACCAAATGCAAGGCATTTGGTAAAGCATCTTAGAGCTGCTGATAGGGCGAATGGGAGTACCTTGTACTGGCAGTGGGAAGAATCCACTTTAAAGCGAATGTGGTGCCAATGGGAAGGATGAATGGGTATATGAGCATATGTGTCCTTCAGATTGAGGGCACACATCCATTCCTGTCATTGGATATGCACAGGATGGGGGAGCGGATCCTGAGGACATTGATTAACAGGCCAAGGGGGCATACTGAATCACAAGGCGTACACGTGGTTGGACAGACAAGGTCAAGGCAGGCAGAGTTCTAATGGAGGCATAGGTCAGGCCAGAGTTAGAGTAGGTGGCAAATCAGATGCAAAGTTGAGGTCGGGCAGGGTCAAAATCAGAAAATAGCAACTGGAACAACTACTAGGCACAGGAACACAGGAAGGGAACCTGTTGCTCAGAGGACTGGACCTCCTTTTATGTTGCAGCAGTGGTGATGTTATCCAGCTGCACGATCTACAAACTTGTGAGTTACAGCAGGGTCTACTGAGAGCAGCTGGATATCATGGAGAGGCAGGAAGCCAGGAGTCATGCCGGCGACTCCAGCAGATCACAGGATACCGCAATGGACCCGGAAGCAAGAGATACAAAACGCCAACTGCAGGGCAGTAACCCATGGTCAGCAGCATATTACAGGGTATAAAGGTGAATTGTGTTGAAGGAATACATTCCGAAGACCTCTAGAAGTAGAGGTTTCTCCAAGGGTCTCAGATCCAAAATGGGCCTCAATCCTCCTGATTTCTTAGGGATGAGGAAATATTGAGAGTAGAAACCCTGTCTACACAGGGACGCAAGACTAGTTCTCTGGTTCATTGATGAAAAAGTGATTGCACTGTGTTCAGTGAAGGTACATCAAGTGAGATGGATATGGATCAAGAAAAGAATAGCGTGAAAGATTATGGTATCCAAACTACAATTTGGAGGACCTAGAGGTCCTTGGTTATCTAGTGCCATTCTTCCAAAATGATTTGGATCTTGTTCCTCCAGAAAAGTTCAGAGGGATCAAAAGCTAGGCCTTTTGTGCAGTTTTAGGCTGACCATAAGTGATTGCTGACACTGGGCCGAAGTGGTAGGCAGTATTGCTGAAAAAAGAAATGGTGATATTTTCACAGGTATCAATTCCATTTCTAAGTATAGAAGGTACTCAGGGACCCTCAAGAGGGTTGGACCGCTACATTCTGTTTCTTAATTTGTTGTCAAGACAAGGTAAGTGAGGTAATTTCTTGTGGACATCATCTCTGATGTTACTCGTCCTGAGCCATGTCATACACCAAGCTCCAATTGAAGCCCTGGAGATGTGTGAAAAATGGAGTCAAAAAATTCATAGACTGAATGGAGGTGATGAATGTACTCTTCTGGCTTCCAAAGCTGTTTCGAGTAATAAGCCCCTCCCTCCACAGGTTGCAGAAAAGCCTTCAGATTCTGAATACTGTTGCAAGGATACTGCACTACATAGAACTTGTACATAGTGATACAGGTAGTAAGCATGAAGCTTTGGAAGACTCTTGCCAAAACTGTCTAGCAGTCTTTTTCAGGGCTGACAAAACAGACTGATGCAGCAGTTGGACAATTCTGAACCATGGAAATCTGGACTCTATATTTGAGATCCAGCTTCCTAGCCGCAGAATGCCAGAGATAGGTGTTCCCATGTTTTCATTTGCAACCAGTGTAGTATTTTGTGGACTAAAAGAGCCGCTGAATCTAATGGGTCATCCAAAATCCGGAAAGGCCTGAAGACATTTTGAAGCATACTGGAACTGGAGTCTCCAATCGGAATCACTCATTTAATAATCTAGAAGGAATGAAAATGGTAGGAAGCATGTATCCCAAGCCTTTTAGTGGTGATCAGCACTCAAACTAATAACCAATAGGCAGCAGTTGCTCTTGCTACTTTTTCTGCCTTCTATAGCAACCAGTAAATTGCTCACCAGCTTTGTCTTAACAGTCACCAATGGCGAATGAAAACTTTGCACCCTAATCTGTAAATTAAAAAAAAAAGCATGGATTTAATGTATAGGCTTCTCTACAGAACACATCAGTCTCCATATACTTTATAAAATTTTGTAAAACAAATCCATTGTGCTGGAGGGGTTGCAAGATGGAAGCCTCCAACTTGCATATGTTGTGGGGATGCACAATAGTGCAGAAATTTTGGTCTAATATCCAGAAGGACATACAATCACAGGCCTTTCACTTTTCCTATTCAGTTGTATGTACTGGGCAGATGGAACAATTAACTTCCCCTTGAAAGTTAAACAATTGATTTTTCATTTGCTAAATGTAGCAAGATTAACCATTGCTTTCCACTGAAAGTTCTCACCAAGTCTGGACTAATGGAGGAACACAATGATGGAAATAGCTTCTTTAAAAAAAAAAAAAAATTACTTGCACACTGAAAGTCAGAACCAAGGGATACAAGCAGGCGTGAGGACCATACTGGTCCTGGGAAAACACATGTGGCCTATATAATTTATTGGCTTTTGTAGAGAAGTGCCTTTGACTATCCTTATGCTTCTAGGTCTTTAACATTGTTTGTATATTTTCCCTTATCACTATATGGTATCATACTGTTGCAAAATATTAAGTGATTTTGATTGCAACGCTTGTGTGTTTTAAAAGAATCTACATCCTGATTATGGCAGAGACCAGAGGAACTGCAGTACAGAAGAATCAACATTTGGATCTTCTTTCTATTGGGGCCAGTCAGACATGGGCATGTCACAGTCAGACCCAGAGAAGGAAGGATAGACAGCAGCCACTACTGCTGTAGCCTGTACCAAGCAAGGAATGCTGCTGAGGGCACACATCTGGGAGTGGTCAACTCTGAAGGATAATGTTAAAAAAAAAAAAAAAGTGGGAGAAAAAAAAAAAAAAAAAAAGAGTTGGGCCCGATTTTTTTAAAAAGTTATTTGGGTATGTAACTTAGCCGGATATGACTTGTCTGGCTAAATTACAAGGCATATTCAGTGGCACAGCTATGCCACAGAGTATCCCTGTACAAGCCATAGCTTGTTATACCCAGCTAAGTTAAACCTGCTCTCTGGCAGATATAGCTTAACCGGATAAGACTGAATATTGCTGTTTATCCGATTAAATTAACAGGATAAGTTGTGCCGCCTTGATCCGTCAACATTTTATCTGATTACTCAAGTAGCCGGATAAGTGACTTAACATAACCGGATATTAAGCAGCCACTAGATAGCTAGATAATAAGTCCTACTTATCTGGCTAACGCTAAATGCGTTTTCAATATTAGGCCCATTAAGATTAAAGGAAGTTAACAAAATGTGGCCCTTCCTGATTCAGCTCACAGTCAGTTATAACATTCTACTTCAGTGTCTGTCTGCAGCAATTACTGTTAAACAAAGAATTTTGCCTACCAGTAAGTAAATAGTGTTTTGCACCAACAGCAAGATACTTGAGTTGTGTCTGGGTAGGAGAAGCCATTTTGTTTTGAAGACGATGCTGTTCAAGTTGTTAGTTCACTGAATGACCATGGGGAAGTTTAAAGAGGAGATGTCCCTCCCAATGAAGCCGAAAGGTAAAACATGGTCATGTTGGGGGACTGAAACCTCAAATTATTTAATAATTTGATCTGTATATTGACTATATGGAAAAATAAAGATTTTTGTATTTTAGACTTTTTCATTTGGACAATTTTGTTAAGGAATTTTTTCCTACACCATTTCTATCAGTAAAAAATGTGTATAACATTTGAAACAGGGCTGGAGGAGTAAGGAGTAGCCTAGTGGTTAGAGCAGCGGGCTATGACCCAGGGAAACCAGGGTTTGAAACCCGCTGTCACGCCTTGTGACTTTGGGCAGGTCACTGAGTTACAAAAGTTAGAGTAAGCCCTGTTGGGATAGGGAAATACCTATAGTACCTGAATGTAATCCACTTTTATGTATACTCTGAAGTGCCGAAAAACGGAATATAAAAATCTAAATAAAAGGCCCAGTTTACTAAGACTTTTCGTCCCTCATAAACAGGCCGATACAGTAAGGAGCGGTAGGAAGAGCTGCGTTAGTGCCGGGCGCACCCACGGTTGCTGCATGCACAGTCCGGCTCACCTACCGCTCGATACTGTATGTAAATAGCTTGCAAATGCAAGCTGCGTCTAAGAAGCGCCCGTGAAGCTTTTATATGTCTTAAAATGTCTTAAATCCTGTTTGTTAGATGCATCTATTATGTATGTTTTAGTTATGTAAGTAAGCCACTTAGAACTGTTGTGTAGGCGGCCTACAAAAACGTTTAAATAAATGCATACTCATTGGGGGTTTTTCTCACCATTTTAACTTCCTTCCACCTGGACCAGTACCGAGCTCTGGTTGAGAGGCACAGACTGTGGCTCCTTCCAGAACTCACAGGTGTGCCTCTGAACCAGTCAGTAGGTCTCACCGCTGTGCAATGTCTGAGACTCCAATTGCATCCCCCATCGGAGGCTGTGAACACTGCCTCCACACTCCATGCCCCAACCAGCACAAGTCGGATCTTGGGTGTGCTGGTGTCCAGCACGGCCACTAGACCATTGAGTTGGCCAATCTTCCTCTCTCTTCAAACACCCATCCAGCTTTCATTTTACTGTGGCCATCCATCTCCAATTCTCAAGAGCCACACAGAGGCCTGGTTTTCAGGATGCCCATAATGAATATGCATGAGATATATCTGCATACAATGGAACCTGTGCATGCAAAACTCTCATATGCATATTCACTGTGGATACCCTGAAAGCTAGGCCAGTTTGTGGCTCGAGGACCAGAGTTGGCCACCCCTGCCCTATGACTTTTCGTTTATCCCACTCTGCCTTCCAGGGATGCCACTAAGCTGAAGTAAAGTCACCTTATGGCAAAGTGCAGCAGTCTCTCCTTCCAAATCCCAAGCAGCCAATCCATCCCATAGTGTAGGGAAGCAGGAAGGGATTCCCCCACTTTTGTGTTCTATAGCAGTGCTGCCAGTTGGTGACTGAAATATGAGATTCTCCAGGCACTGCTCTCTTCCCTGCCATCTGGCAGGAAAAAAAATTACACAGCAACTGTGCAACAATCAGCTGTTTTATTTAAAAAAAAAAAAAAAACAAACACAAAACCACAAGGTTTACTTCACTGTCTGCAGTGTGATATTAGTACCGTACAAGTCTCCTTGCTCACAGCTGCTAATCTGGGTCACCAAGTGGCAAACAAATTGAGCATCACACTTCACTGTTTTCATAGGTTCTATTATTGTCCCATGCATGAATATCATTTACACTAGGAGTGAACAAACCAGGGACTTGAACGGTCCTGAAGAGAAGCACACTGGCTGCCCAATCAAGGAAGAATAAAATGGTTATGCTGAGTCTTGATGCAAGCTCAGGAGGGAGAGAGCTGTCAGGACACAGTACATCATTGAATGCATGCCATGGCTTTGCCATGCACCCTTCCATTGGGCCAGGGAGAGGTACTGTTTCTGCTGTGGTGGGCCCAGGCAGGAGAGCTGCCAACTCTGCAGCAGAACTGGGCATGGGTGCAATCACCGCGTGCTCCGTCACCCAGGAAGAGCCGCCACCCTCAGGCTTCAGCCTGGGAGGAGTTCCTGCCGCTGCCAGCTCCCTACCGGGGGGGGGGGGGGGGGGGGGGGAAGTGATGTGCTAAGGGAGGAGGATGGGCAAAGAGCCCAGAGAGAATGAGTAGGTGGGGAAGGGAGAACAAAGGCAAAAAAAGTGTAAAAAAAAATTATGCAAATCAAAACATGAGAAAATAAAGACGAGCACATAAGAAAAACAGGAGAAATGAATGAAAAGAGTGGAAAAGCAAAAATTATATTGGGCAAGGTGGAATGGAGTTTTTTGCAGCTTCTAAAACATTCTGGCTGGTACCTAAGTTTTGTTTTTTCAAATTTTCCCCTCCCTTACCACTGTGGTGTGTGGCCTTTGCTTCTGGGTGAGGTGTAGAATGCGTGTAACCTGTGTGTCTGGTGTGCTTTGGTCTGCGTCTCCGTGTGATGGGGTCCGTCTGCCTGTGTAACATCCGTGCCTCCCTGTCTCTTTTCTGGAGTGATGCATCTGTGTTTTTCAGTCTAAGTGTAGTATATATGTCTGTTTCTGTGACTGTCTGCGTGTTGGGCTGCTGTCTCTAGGGGTGTGACTGGTATGGGGTTTCTGAGTCTCTCTTGCTCTCTGTCGGTCTGGGTGTGGGGTATCTGTTTCTCTGTGTATATGTATGTGTGAGTTTACTCCTTTCAGCAACCTGAAGAGAAACAAAACGGCAGCTTTGAGCCACTGGTTGGCAGCGTGGCTGCCTGGTGAATACCCTTCATAAATGTGTGTGTGTATATATACGTATTCCATATCTAGAGATATAGTTATCCTTCTTGGGGGACCCCGACCAATTGCATGATTGGAAGGGGACAGAAGCTCAAAAGTTTGCTCACCCCTGATTTACACCATAGTCAGTCATAGAAGCAAATGTAAATAAAATAGAAAATGATTAGCAGTACTGATACAGACCAGTAACTGATGAAGATGTGTCAAATAAACCCAAATTATGGGATACCTCACTGAGTTTTACTATTATGATTTTTTTTTTAATTTAACTGTACTATGATTTTGAGTTCAAACGTTTCTTGTATTTATACTGTATCTACACTATATTATAATATTACTATGTTCAATTAGCATTCTGTTCTATTGTTCCATGTAAAGCCCCTACCTCTATTTTGGGCATTTCATTGTTTTATGTAAACCGGAGTGATTTGTATTTCTTACAAGAACATCGGTATATAAAAATTAAAAATAAATAAAATACCTTTGATAACTTGTTTGCATCATTTTGCACGGTCAAAAGTCAAGCATCTCGATTCCAAAAATAGAAACAAAAACGGATGTGTGGTTAAAAAAAAAAAACACACACCTGAATGCACATTGTCATGCCCTGTAATGGGAACTATTTGCATTGCATTCAAAACTGTTCCAATCTGACTCACCCCGAGCACTACAGTAACGCAGCTATTCTCCAGTCACAGGACATGGCAAGTGTTTCATGACATTTTATTTAAAACTTCCGTTAGGTAGCTTATCTAAATTGCTAAAGGGTCCCCTTGGGGCACTGGCATAGATAAAAGCTTCAGACCTAGCACAGAGGCAGATGTAGCCTGTTAAATACTGAGCAGTGAGATTCAGCACAGTTTCTTAATCACATATGCTTAAAAAAAAAAGTCTTGATGTAGTAATCTAATGGTATGCTAATGCATCGGCAGCTATAAAAAGCACACTAACCCAAAAAGCTGTGCATAGGACTTGCTTAGCATGCATAAAATACAGTTTACACATAGAAAACTGTATTTTACCTGAATGTAAACCGGTGAGATATCTCAATTGAGATCGAATGCCGGTATATAAAAAATAAAACATTTTGTGCACACAAAGAGTGCCTTCTGCATATAAAGCATGATTTCTCTGCAGAAATCAATTTGTGAATAAAGCATTTTCTCTGTACATAAATTCCAAATAGAGGACCCCCACACCAGGAACTTGGGGTTCAGCCCCAAGGTCCAACATTTGTCCAGGTGTCTACTCCAGCTGTAACCAAAAGTTGTGTTCCCACCATCAAGAAACTGTTTTCAAACATTCAGGCCGATACAGTACAGTGCGCTCCGGTGCAGCGCACTGTTAACCCGCATTTAGACGCGCGATTGACATAGCTTTACCCCTTATTCAGTAAGAGGTAATAGTGCGAAAACACACGTCCAACCCCTCAAGACTAATAGCGCCCGCAACATGCAAATGCATGTTGATGGCCCCATTAGTCATTCCCGTGCGATAAAATAAAATGTGCAGCCAAGCCGCACACTTTACTTTAAGAAATTAGCGCCTACCCAAAGGTAGGCGCTAATTTCTGCCGGCGCGGGGGAAGTGCACAGAATAGTAGTAAAAACTGCTTTTCTGTGCACCCTCCGACTTAACATCATGGCGATATTAAGTCGGAGGTCCCAAAAGTTAAAAATTAAAAAAAAATTTATAAATGGGCCCGTGGCTTGAAAACCAGAGGCTCAATTTTGCCAGCGTCCGGTTTTCGAACCCGTGGCTGTCAGCGAGTTTGAGAACAGACGCCGGCAAAATTGAGCGTCGGCTGTCAGGCTCGCTGACAACCGCCGCTCCTGTCCAAAGAGAGGCGCTGGAGACGTGCTAGTGTCCCTAGCGCCTCTTTTTACCGCGGGCCCTAATTTAAATAAATGAATTGCACGCACAGGAGAGTGGCCTGTGTGCGCGCCGGGAGAGCGGGTGCTCGTGATTTTTACTGTATCGGCCCGACACTGCCTTTTATTGACTGCTAATGGGCCCCATGTAATGAGGCACACTGGGAGTGAAGTCTGCGTACAGCCCAATGCAGCAAGGAGTTTTGCACACAAAATACGGGCACAAACCTGCGTTAGAACTGTACACACATTAGCGCTCTTCCATTTAAATCCCAAGTTAATGAAGACATTAGCTATTATCCCTGACGCAGAAAGGCGAGTAGGCTTATGGTTAATGTTTTGGGATCTATTTTATTTATTTTATTAAAGGTGCTGGTGTTAGTTATGCACTGTAGTCCTCACCTTAGGCTCAAAAGCTAAATGAGTCGGGTCATCTTGAATATGCTGAGCCAGTCCAAGCTCTTCAACCTGACTGCATTGCGCAACTTGAAGGCAGTCCTGCCAGTCACCCCAAAGAAAGATTACAGATCTCAGAATAGAAATGGGGTTAATAATCAGAACTGGTTTAACTTGTCCAGTATGATCTGAAAAACTAGAAGGAAAAAAAAACACCTCAAAAGAATACAAGATTGCCTGCCACTGAAGAATGTAAGAGAGAGACTGACGTCAGTCACAAAAAGACTAAAGGGAGAGGAACAAGATGCAGCCAGAGCACATTCCCAGGCCAGTACTTACCCATTGACTGCATCTATTGGCAAGCAGGCATTGCTTCTCTGTGTCTGCTCCAACTCAGTTCTCGTCTATGTAAGAGCCACAGGAAAAGTGTGCAGAGCATTACCAATACGAAAAAATCTAAAGTCTGGAAGTGATACTACCTGACTCAGGTGGAACGATGACATTACTTTGGGCAAAAAGGAGGGGACACGTCAGAAGGTGACCAAATCTGACAAAGGTCAGGTATGGGTCCCAGCAGGACATGGCTTGGTATCTCCGAGATTTGTCCAGATGAACAAATGGCTATCAGAAAGGCTGTTCTCAAGGAGAGTCCTTTCGTGATGCTCATCTTATTGGTTCGAAGGGGGAACCTGTCAAAGCCCTAAGAACCAGATTAAGGTCCCATTGCATTGTCTGAAAGCCCCCTAAGGAAAAACAGTCAATGTCTGGATGTGCAGTCACAAGCAAGCCCTTAATTGGCCCTCTGTAACAAGATATAGCTGCTACCTGCACCTTTCAGAAGTTAAGAAATAGCCCTTTATTCAAACCTAGTTGGATGAAGTCCAAAACGGGACAAGTCTACCTTCCAGAAAGACTGATTGATTATTCACAACTAAATCTTTAGAATAAGCGCCATATGCAAAAGTAGGTTAGCGAGGTGGATAACTTTTGTGCTCTCAGCATGGTTGAGATGACTATAGAGTACCACTCTTTCAAGAGCCAGGCCATAAGACAAAATGGAGACTGGTCCTCCATTGGGACCAGACCTTGCCAAAACAGACCAGGCACCCCCCACCCCAGTAAGATGAAATTGGGTGCCTGCTAGCAGCCTTAAGTCCATATACCATGGCCTCCTTGGCCAATATGGGGCTACCAAGATGGCTAGGAAAGGACGATTCTCTAGTCTTTTCAGCATTTTTCTTATCAGGGACCAAGGAAGAAACATATAGTGCACAGCTTCTTTCACAACCAGTGTCTCATCAGGGCATCTACCCACTGGAGCCCAGCTCCTTCCTTCTGCTAAAGAATCTGTCTGCCTTGGCACTCACCTGCGACACCATTAAATCTACTGCCAGCTGCTCCCTGCTAAGGAATTTGGCAAGCATGTTCGACTCCTGCAATGTGGGCTACTGATAGGAAGTACAGGTTTAAGTCCACCCACCTGCATATTAAGGCTGCTTTGGTTGCTAACATCCAACAGTAGATACCTCCCTGTTTATTATGCGCTACTGCTGTTGTGTTGTCAGAGTATACCAACAGTTTCCCTTTTATCAATAGCTGGATGGCGAGTAATGCCTGCCTGATGGCCCTTCTCTCTAACTTGTTTAATGACCATGTTCCTTTCATCCTTAACCACTGCCCCTAGCAAAGGGCTCCCCAGCCATATTTGGTGGCATCTGTGGTTATGATAATCCACAATGGAGGGTCCAGATCTACCTCCTTTAGCAAGATGGCCAGATCCATTCACCAATTCAAGTTCTCCCTTACTGTTGAGGTAAGATGCAGCATAATTCATATCTCTTGATTCTGGAGACCACCGGGAAAAGAGGATCACTGTAATGGGCATGTGGGATCTGGCCCATGAGACCAGATCTAATGTGGCTATCAGTCTCAAGAGATAGTGATAATCCCAAATCTTGGGCCTGAAATATTTGGACTTGATCTATCACTTTCCCCATTATCTTTGGAGGTAAGGGTAACTCAGCCATCTCGGTTATCGAATAGTGCCCCTAGAAACTGCAGGGACTGGGTTGGGATCAGACTGCTGTTCCATAAGGTGGACCACCATATCTGAGGCCTGCTTACTTCTCAAGAAAGGATCTGGCTCTGATAAGGCATTCTGGTCCACCCCTACCTGGATGATTGGCTTATCTGCATAGTGCAACTACTACCACCACCATTATCTTGGTAAAGGTTCTTGAGGCAGTATAGTGTCCAAAAGGCAGAGCCTGAAACAAAGCATTTGCTTGGTATGCAGAAGAGAATCAGGTTTTGATAGGAGTGCAGTATAGGGATTTTAAAATATGCTTGTGCCAGATTGAGGGAGGTCAGAAATTCTCCTCTTCTTACTGACATGACAGAGCAGCAGCAGTACTCACCACATCCCTGAGTCGCAGGTCAAAGATAGAGGGCAGTCTGGTCACCCTTTTTTTTTTTTTTTTTTTTTTGAGCTTTATGGCCAAAGCACAGTCCAGACAGAAAAAGGAAGATGGGGAAAGACCAATCCCTATTCTGCCTAAGTCTTGAGGCCGAGGCCTACCCCCCCTACCAAGGATGCCTTTACCAAACCCCTTGGGGTATTGGAAACTATCAGGGGGAGCTCAACCAGGAGATTTCACTGGGAGCAGGCTACCACTGGGGAAGAACAGCCCCTAAGGACTGTTGGCCCAGGAGCAGGTAGTCTCTACCAGGCCATGGATGAAGCAAGACTGAGAATTGACTAGGAGCCTTGTCCTTACTAGTCTGTAGCTTGCTGGAGACAGACTACTGGCAACTGCCTGAGGCCACATCTCCCCTTTTAGGTGTATATAACATCACAAGGGAGAAAAAGAAGGTGGTTCTTGCTATGTCTCTGGCAGCTGTGGGGAGAGCAATCCCATGAATAAGGACTGGTCTAAGCAAGAAGATAAGGAAACAATTCTGGCACATAAGTTTTCTGAAACGTTCCACCCCTGCCTAATATCATTTGGTCTTATCCAGCTGCTGTATCACAAGACATATAAACATGAACAAACCATAAAGTGAAGGCTAAGTCCCAAAGCAGCAAGTAAGGAGTCAGCTTAGCAAGGTGCTCATTAAAGAAAGTAGAGGTTGTAATTTCATTCACTCATCTCAAAAGTAAAATATCTGCCTTCAGACTGACTAACAACTGCAACAGAAAATTACACAATAAGACTTCTTGATATAGAAGGAACCTTGTGATCTTAGGGCTGCTGAAGCAGAGATGAAGAACCTAGACTCTCTTGGCAGAGAGGTTTCACTGGAAGGGAAATAATCGTTACATTACAGGATATACTGAGATAGCAGGGTTGAGAAACCTCACATGAGAGCCTGACTGCTGCTAAGGTTTAAATCAAGATGATCTTTTGGACAGAGAAGAACCAGCAGCATTACATTTGTTAGCCTTTAGCGACAGCAGCTAACGGTATCAAAAAAGTGGAGTATTATGAAAGACTGTTAGATTGAGACTCTTAAACTTGTAGCCAAGTCCTTAAGTACACATACTGGGCTCTTAATTAGAAATGCAAAGAGGACCGAATCATCTTACTAAAGACAAACTCCCAACGTCTTGCTCCCTTTCTCACCCCTCTAGCCTTCCCTCCATCCAACTTTTCATCCCTTCTATCTAACCTGACCTCACCCTCCAGTGCAAATCTGTCTCCAGTGGCCACCCAGATTACATCCATACAGTCCGATACAGTACGGTAGCACCCATTTGACCACATGTTTTCGACGTGCTCTTATTACCCCTTATAAAAGATTTCCAAAGAGGTAATGAGAGATGACAAAACTTTTTTCAGATACATCAGAGAAAGGTCCAAAGTGGCATAGTGAAACTGAAAAGTGAAAAGGATCAATGTGTGGAAGGAGAAAAGAAAAGGCAGAAATATTAAACAAATACTTCAGTTCGGTGCTCACTAAGGAAGACCAAGAAGAAGGACCATCGCTGGTTAATGAGGCTGTGGATAGGGGTGGATTTGATGAAACCCCGTTTACGGAAGAGAATGTATGGGAAGAGCTAGGAAAACTGAAAGTGGATAAAGCAATGAGGCCAGATGAGATTCATTTATTGGTTTTATATACAGTCACATTATACAAGCCTTCTAACAATTTGATTATATTTCATTCCTGCTCATATTCCTGGTATGCCTGCGTAAATATCCATGTCTATTTCTTTTTTAAAGCTTTTTAAATTACTTTGTAATCATAATTCATTTGGTAATGAATTCCATATTTTAGGGCCCGCAATTGATATTGCGCTGGATCTCACATCGCTCAAGTGTGCAGTACGTATTGACAGGACCGTTAGTAATCCCTTGTTTGACGACCTGGGATTACGTTGGGGCGTGTGTAAATGAATAGCCACGTTCAACCATTCTGTCTGCTCTCCGAGGATACTGAGGGAACTCAGAGATGTACTGGGGGATCCGCTGAGTGACTTGTTCAATAGATACTTGGAAATGGGAGTTGTGCCGAGAGACTGGAGAAGAGCAGTGGTGGTCCCTCTTCACAAGAGTGGGAGCAGAGAGAAGGCGTCACGTGATTCCCCGCGCGATCGCTCCGGGACCCTCGTTGCACCCAAAAGGAACTTTTGGCCAGCTTGGGGGGGCAACGAGGGTCCCGGAGCGATCGCGCAGGGAATCACGTGACGCCGCGTCACTCCGACGTGACGCCGACGTCACGTGCTCCTCGCAAAGGAGTTCAGAAATGGCGTCCTGACTCCCTGCTGTACCACCAGGGAGTTTTGGTAAGTCTTGGGGGGGGGGGGGGGGGGGGGGGGGGGGGGATTAAGGAGGGTGAGGTGTTTAAATTTTTATTTGCACGTATGGACATAGACTCAACTTATGGAATTCTCCATATGTCCATATTGACCGAAATTGACCCCCCCTTTCGACTTATGAACATAAACTTTTGCTCTGCACATCCCTAGCATTTTGTGTACACCCTCCCCTGCCACTAACCCATGACAATCTCAGGGTGACTGGAAATCAAAGTTGACAGGTACGGAGAGCAGAGGATTTCTTATATCCTTAGTTTTAATTATTGGGAGTAATTTTATGCATCTATTTTTTTTTAAATATTTTACTCATGTTTGCAAAAATTTAAACATTTTTATGAGTTTTAAATTAATGGGTGGTTTTCTATTCATCAACTGTTTTGAAATATTTATTTTTTATTACTATGGTTTTACACTTCTTGATTTTGTTTGACATTTTATAAGGAATTGTGATGTTTCTGTTTTTCCATTGGATGTTCTATTCATCAGCGGTTTTGAAATTTATTTTTTTTAGCAAGTTTTACTATTAGTTCCAACCTCGCCTTCCCCTGACACCACTATGTCATATTTCTGTTTGTTGCCCCTTTGTTTTCTACTTATCTCTACACTCAAAAAGAAGGAGTGGCAGATGCGTTGTTTTACATACTGAAGCCTCTCAAACTTGTTCCTAGCATTGTTCATTAAATCTGATCCACACATGCCTGAATTTTGTACCTCTGCTGGCAGAGGTACAAAAATTTGGAAAAACTTGTATGCCAGTCAAAATATGGAGAGGGAATTTTAAAAACCAGGACAAAAATTGTTGGGTTTTTTTGTCACCCCTTTTTTGGTCATTTTATTAAGGGTGAGGGATTGTTTGTTTTGCTCTCTCTTGCTTTTTGCTCTTTTGTTTTATCATATTTTGGGGGGGGTTGCTTTTGTTTTTAAGTTTGTGTATGTTTATTATTGAATTTAAGGGCTTTTTCATTTGCTCCCTTTAGCCTCTCTTCCTTGTTGGGCCCAGGCCAGTAGCAGACACAAAGATACCAATTTTTAGGCACTCATGTGACCTGCCACCCAGAATCTTTCTACCCTGAATTCCTGGCTTTTACATGTCCTTCAGTAGAAGTAATATTTTTTCACTTTCCTCTGAACCTTCCTTCCTTTTCATATGAACTCTTGTCCTTGAACTACCTAATTTGTGCAAAATGTCACCTTCCTGTAAATTAATAAAGCCTTTCAGCTATTTGAACATTTCTAACATATCCCCCCACCAGCTCTTTCACTTCTTTTCTCCACAAAGTACATTTTGAGTGTCCTCAACTTCTTTGTAAGATTTGTATTTCAGACCCTATAGCGTTTTTGTAGTTCTCCAAACCGCTTCCATCTTTTTAATCATGGCATCCAGAACTGAATGCAGTAAGTACTCAGCATGGGGGTCACACTACTGAACCAAGAGACAGCGAGCACGCGCTGCACTTCAACTAATACTATCCAACCAAAAGTGCAGACAAACCAGTCTAAGTCCCAATCGTGGTTTGATTCAAAGAAGAGATTTATTGATATTCTTCATACATTTGATGCGGCAACTCCACTGACTTAGATTACAGGCATCTTTTGACAGAGTCCCCTGAAACAGTCCGGTGTTTCGCCAGAGGCGGTGTCGGGAGGGACCAAAGACTTCACAACAAATCTGGATGCAAGGACTTCTAACATGGCAGGGAGTGCACTATTGACCCCTATAAGGGCTATAGCACCTCTGCATAATGCCTCTTATTCATGCAATCCCTGTTGCTTTATAACTGACTGGCTACCTTCAGATCTTTGCAGAAGAGCAACATCTACTGGGCTGGCTGAAAAGCACATTCACACCCACTCTGTGCCGTATCACTACAATGGCAGAGCAAGACTGAAAGAGGAGGTGGGAAGAGAAAGAACAAAAATATGGAAAAATCCCCAATATAAACCATGAAAGAAGGAGGATAGGGTCCAGCTGATCTGAAAGTAGGAGGGGGCACAAATAAGACACAAAACCAATAAGGAACTGTAGAAAATGATAAGAGAAGAGTGGGTACACTAGCAAACTACTAAAAAGTCAGAATTTCTACAAGCTTCTAGCAGAAAAACAAAAATGAACCTGGAAGATCAAAAATCCTGCACTCAGAGATAGCCTCAGTCCCTAAAGAACGTGTCAGTGAAGGGAAGAAAATGTTGGCTTTGAGAGTTTATTAGGAGTTCTGTCTTTTTACTGAATTGGTTACATAACAATGAACAGAGTATTAGAAACAAGAGACAGACCCAAGATACATAAGCTAAAATTTAATCTATGAACTTGTCTGAAAACATACAATCAATTGTCCAAGTTTCTTGAAAAATGCGGGATATAAACATGGAAATTAAATTGCCAAATGTCATGAGAATGCCTCATTCTATTTCACTTTTCGGTTGCTACAGCTCCGTATTTGTGCATGATGCACACTAAGTCCCACCATGCCTGTTCATTGCTTTTTTTTTTTCCACTTAACCAAGAATTACTTTCAGAGACAGCAACAGCAAAACAACAACTAATCTTATCAGAGAAGGATAAGCAAGAGTCCAGTATTAAATTTCCATACAAATATTACATATAAAATCTCTTTACAATTCCTATCCTAGACCATACATTTTTTCCCCCAATATTTTGAGGCCAATGCAATACCGTTTGCTTATGCTAGTGCATTAGTTAACCTGCGGTTGGACGCACGTTCATAACCCATTATGCAATAAAGGGATCAACGCGTCCAAAACACGCATAGCTAATAGCGCTCATCACATGTAGATGCCATGTTGATGAGGCTATTAGCTAGTACCCCTTATGTAAAAAATAAAAAGTGCACCCAGCGCGCACATTCTTATCCTCAAAAGTTAACATCAGCCCCAGAGCTGGTGTTAAATCTTGAGGAGCCCCAAAAGTTTAACAGAAAAGCAGAAAATACTGCTTTGCTGTGTTTCCTCCAACTTAGTATCAAGGTGATATTAAGTCAGAGGAACCACAAAGAGAAGGAACATGAAAATTAAAAAAAAATTAAATGTCTTTCTGGCGGTCAGATTCAGAAAATAGACAGTTTACAAGTATCTGTTTTCCTAACCTGCACACAGCCACTTTTCCTGGGTGCCCGATGCCAAGGAGGCACTAGGGACACACAATTTCCCCTGGCGCCTCCTTTTTAAAGGGAACAGCTCATCTGATTACTGCATCGCACTCTCAATCATGAGCACCCGTTTTTACCCGCACGGATATTGCATCGGCCTGATGTGGGAACAACAACATTATCTATGTTTATAACTTAGAACAGTCCAAGTTCTGACTTGCAAACCAACATTCATCGGCTTTCATAATTTAAGCGTCAGCCATATGGCGTGTTAGTTTATTACGCATTAAAACAGTGTACCCAGTTGATCTCTGTTTTGCCCCCTTCTGCCGCGTTGCATCAATGCAGCTTGTTCCATGCCTCGTCTTTGAGGTAGGACCCCCTCCTCCCTCTGTACCTTTTCCTTTCCTGCCATTTTTGTACTGTGATGTCGTCTATTTTGCTTACTTCTGTGCAGTATTATGTATGATAAATTTATATAGAAATAACGTACATACAAGATCGTTTACATAATTACAATGGCCCTGACAGAAAACAGCTCCTAATGTTCATCTGAGCAGAACAAGTGAAACGGAGGTCCTGCATTCACATCCGTATGTACTAACCAGTATGTCACACACCGACAGCTCTCTGTAATTAGTCAATCACTGACTATATAACAAGCAAACACTTCTCAGTAACCAGAACACTTCATTTGAGTGGAGTAGCAGCCTAGGGGTTAGAGTAGGGTTCAAATCCTGCTGCTACTCCTTGTGACCTCAGGCAAATCACTTCACCCTCCATTATCTCAGGTACAAAACTTAAGATTGGGAGCCCTCTAGGGACAAGGAAATATCTACAGTACCTGAATGTAATCCACTTTGGCTGAAAGGTGGAATATAAATCTAAATAAAAATACGAGAACTAATCCACACTATAGGGTGAAGCTGTCACACTAGGTTAAAATTTCTGTAGCTCAAACAGCTTAGATGCCAGAGTTTTCAAATGACAATGCATTAATATTTAACCGTCTACTAGGAGAGTGGTTTCAAGTCATGTAAAACATGTGCCCTCTGTTTCCAGCTGTAATAAATCACACCATGCAAGGAAGGCACTAGGCATATTCTGACCACTCACTCCAAACCAGATGAAGGAAGTCTAGGATTCAAAGTAAAAACTGCTAAAATGTGTCCGAGTGAGAAAATGGCATATGCCAGTCCTAATAATTACACCAGCCAGGTTATTCACATTTAGCCACTAGCAACCGAACTTGTACTTCATATGTAATACTGAGAACACAGGGCACATACCTTCCATTTTCAGTTCGGAGCCAATAAAGGTCATGTTTCAGTGTGATATCCTACCACTGACAAGAAGCGGGTCCTCGGACCATCTTTTATCTATATCTAAAATAATTTTTTCACTCGCACATCTTGATTTTAGTGAAATGTCTGTAACACTTGAGTGCTCTGTATTGGCATTCCAAACTAACTCCTGCTTATAGTAAAAAAAAAAAGATCATAAAGAAAATGCAGGCACTTCAATGAAGTCAAGCGTTCTCTAGAAGAAATCTGAATCTCAAATGAGTGCATGAAATGATGGGGGGTGGACGAACCCAAGTAGAAGGCCTGTCTCAAAGGAAAACCAGATTTGCTGGTCATGTACTCAGCACAGCCAGTGGCATATTAGCTAATTTAAGGCCTGATTTACAAAGGTTGGTTTTTTTCCTATAGACATAGAATGGGAAAAAAAAAACTTAGCAAATCAGACCCTTAGTAATGGAGGGCATGAAAGAGAGCAAAAGCAAGAGAGGAAAACAAAGAGCAATTTGTTGCATATGTACATTAATCAGTAACATTCATAACTGAATGACAAATACCTGCAACCTCGGGAAATATATAAAAAAAATAGTTAAGGTCTGTAAACATGAGCAAAACAAAGGAAAACTGAACACAAAAGAAGTGGCACACCAGGCGACAGGCCACATATTGGATTTTGCAGCTATACAAAGTACATACCATATTCCAGCCAAGCAGTTCTATGCTTTTCTTCAGGTCCGTCACTACATTCGTCCCTGCGCATGGACTGCAACGGACATAGTGGCGGAACTTAAATTCGCTAATGAAACCTTTGATACTGCTTATCTTACTAATACCATTACTGGATGGAAGACTCTGGGACAGAAACTTCGCAGTCTGGACAGGGCGTCGTATTTGGCGGGCCGCTGGACTGAGGCCCTCAACTTTCAGGTTACAACTGCACATATCCTTACTGCATTTGCACGTTTGCAGAAAACCCTCCCGGACATTGGCCTGCGGGAAATACAGTTCAAAATTCTGCACTGGCTCTACTGTGATGATATTCGGAGATCTCAGATGCGACTGGCCCCCACGTCGCTGTGCATTAAATATGGCTTGCGGCCTGGGACCTTGGCCCATAGACTATTTGATTGTCAAACGCTCAGGGTTTTCTGGGCAGCCATAGAGAACGTACTGAGTACTTGTCTGGGAGTGACCGTTCGCTTCACGGGGCTGGTGCTTCTGAGCAGTTCTCTACCACCCTCCTTGTTGGACATTCCAAGGTTAAATTTGAGAGGGTGGTAATCATGCAGGTGTGCCGCACTATACTGAGTGACTGGCTGGCTCCGGACATCACACCTACGTTTAAAGCCTGGGCTCGGCGCATGGCTGAAATGGTACAACTAGAACGAATGGACTTTATCCTGGGCCGCCGGAGACCGGATAAGGTTTATTGTGCTTGTTGGGATGCCTATGTGTTGACAATGTCTAAAGAAGTGCAGGATGACCTCCGGGCGAATGGGTACACGTCTGATTGGGCTGTTCAAGGGGGGGGGGGGGGGGGGGGCACTTAAAGTGGTGTGTGTGTGTGGATGACTGTGGAGTGGATGTTAGGCTTGGGGATGGGGGTGGGAGGGGAGGATGGGATAAGGGGTACACGTTGGAAATTATGCTAAAAGGTGGGTCAGGTGGTGGCAAACCTGATGTAACTATTGTTCAACCTTTTTCCTTGAGTTTATTTGTTTAATGTCAATATCGCTCAGGTTGTTTAATGAGCGATTTGGTTGCTACATGCTTGATGTTACCAATAAAAATACTATTCTGAAAAAAAAAAAAAAGTGGCACACCAGAGTTACCAGCCTGCAGACAGCACCTGCCGATGAAAAGATGATCCCCGAACAAGATGCCGCCCCCCATTACATAACAAAAACACTGAAGGTATTTCATGCATTTAGGGATGCAAGTTGTGTCCAGTGAGAACACTGTCCTAGCATATATCTCTCAAATCTCCAGGATGGATCCTCACAAGCTCCTTGGCTTATCTGGCTGCTCAGAGTGTAAACAGCAGCAGCTTGAACTGCTTTGAGAGATGATACCTGCCGTACTACTGCCCCGCCCGCCCCAGCAATGCGCTGCACTGCACCCACTTAAGATTATTAAGTTACCATAGAAGCAGGACAACTTCTGGGTTTTATATTAGAAAACTGTATAAGGGCTACTGTGGACGGACCTGGATTTGATTACCAGCTCAGCTGCTCCACACAGCAAGCAACATTCACAGCCACTGGCGGGGGAATCAAAGTCTTGGGGCCATGGTAATACCTAGTGGCTGGATTTAGGGCCCGTGATTACAGAGTTCCAGAAAGAGTCCCCGGTCCCCGGCTCAGGACCATTCCTGCTGGATTAACGGAACCGGGAAGGGACATAATATGGGGAATGTCTCATGGTGCAAGATCGCCACCCAGATTCCAATTGAGCAGGAAATACAAAAGGGACAAGAGGCAAGAGGAAACAGAGGTACAAAAAAAACTGAAAATCATATAAGCCAAATATTACACAGCCTGACAGAAAATATAAGAACTAATTATACTAAACAGCAAGGGCCTTATAAAACCAAGGCAAAGCTGTTAATGTCACATTGCTAGCTTGTACAAATATTTCTCACTTTCAGTAGGGCCCATGAAATATCCTGTAAATAGCTACTATCAAACTATCAGTACAATAAACAGGTCTTGGTTCAAACCGGCCACCCACCTCCAATGCGTTTCTTTTCCAAAAGTATCAAATGTGCCCCCTTTTTGTGACCACCCTCCCAAATCACTCATCAGTTTGGAAAAGGGGAAAAGTCTGATGTCTCTCCAAGGACTGACTTCCACCCAAAGTTTGGTGGAGCTAGGTCCAGCTGTTTCTAAAGTTATAAGATAAGGGCATACACACAAACTGAATGCATTTCTTATGGAAAAACTGCCAATTTTTCTCCCTCTGCCCCAAATCCTCACCAAGGTTTACTAAAGGTTTTCTCCCATTTTGGGTCGAGGGGAAAAAAAAGCTTTGAAAAGTGGAAATGTCAGAATGTCACCGCCATGCATCCCCCACAAAGTTTGGTGAGCTAGGTCCAGCTGTTTCACATTTATAGGAGGAGAAAGCATACAAAAACAAATTGTAGCACACGTCACCATATTAAATAAACCAAGACTAAAATCCAAGATTGAAAACCACCTACAATGGTAAATAAGGTAGTAAACTAATAAATTCTACTAAGAGTCCAACTGTCCCATTCAGGCATTGAAAAAACAGTGTCATCCATTGGCCATTGTTAGCATCTACTCCTGTCCCCTCCTTCCAGCTGTCAACAGTCTAGTGCAGCCCAACCAGAGCTGCAGCAGGAACTTAACAGAACACGAGAGAGAGAGCAAGGGGTAGGTGAGAATGGACAAAGGAAAAAAGGGAGGACGGGCAGGGAAGTAGAAGCATCATATTACAAGTTTGCAGGCAGGTGCTCTGCTACCTAGCTCCTATAATTCAAAAAATGTTTTGACACAAACCCATTTAAAAAAAAAAAAAGTGACAGTAATTTAAAAAACCCGGAGTCACCCGCCTGGCTCAGGGAATCGAATTTCCAAGCTCCAATCCATCAAAGACCAATCAAGACAGGGTGGGTGAGAAGTAGTGTACTCAGGCTAAGGGAAAAATGACTGCCACTACAATGGCAGCCCCTGTTAGCCAATGAATGTCACAGGTGGTATTGTCTCAGAGGAGGTGCACCTCCAGCCCTCAACAGGAGGAAAAGAAAGTGATGATTATTAAAAAAAAACTCACTGAAAGACAGAAAATGCGTAGCAGAAAACAGAAGTCAGAGGTGCAAAGATTAATAATACACCAGTGAAATGTGCAGAATAGAAAATATTAAGAAGAATGTATATGTGTAGCAGTACATAGGTAAAAAGTAAGGATATCAAATGCTCAAACTACCAGATCATTTTTGGGTTACTACAGGTTAATCCTCTGGGTCTGGATAGGGTCCCAAACGGTTTCATGTTGCCACAGAGGCCGGTGGCAGGGCCTTAAATCCCCCCCCAAATACTGTAAAAGTTTTCAATATCAGTCAAAAACATAAGGTTTGGTGACGTGTGTAAGGGGTTGGGCTCACATGGTGAATTGCCCCCTTTTTCCCCTAATTCGGCATAACTCATCTATATCTGTATATTCCTTTTTTTGATAAACTAGAAAACTGGGATATAAAAGAGCTGAAATACATAAGACAACTTTGGGCATCAGAGTCTATAATATGCTTTGATAACCTGGGTTTAAAATTCCAGAGAAAAATCTTTCAATTTGTGTTTATGTAAAAGGATCCCAAAATGAGAGCAATTTCTGCTTTATTTATTTAAAATTCTTATATACCAACATTCTTGTACAATTGACAAATATCGGTTTATCGGTTTACAATCTAACAAAACAATCTACAAGGAATTTACACAAGGAAATTTTAGAGCCGAGGTTTAATGACGTTTGTTCACAATCTCCGATGCACAAGTGGAATGATTAGCTGTTAACTGATCTTGATATGGAATAAATATGGCTTGATGCACATCAAATTTTCTTTGCATCTTAAAAGTGCAGATTTGATAAGATTGTTTCACTGGACATAAATATCCCTTTTTTTCATACTTTTAATCGGGCCTCTAACCCTTTGTGCTGGAGAAAATAAGGTCATAGAAGATCTCATATACATGTTTAATAAACTTGTCCCCACATTCAAGCTTTTTGGTTTGATGTTTTTGCTGAAATTTACAAAAGCAGTAGGGTTTGAATTTTCCCCTCCTTTCGAGTTGGCTTCGCTGGGATATTGGGGCCAGCTTCAAATGTCCAAGAAAATGAAGAAATTAATTTTTCAAATATTATTAGTAGCTAGATTTATGTTATCAGAACACTGAAAGCAGACACCTTTGGTTCGAGGATAGCAAACAGCCCTTTGAAACTGTTCACATTGAAAAGCAGATGCACTTTCTTAAGGAACCTATAGACTATACAAATCTATCCGGGGTAGATTTTAACCTTTTTTGGCATTACATGAATGAAAATATATCTTCTATTTCCTTTATATCATTTATTTCAATTAGATGATATTCAAAATGCCCAAAATGATGCACTACTTCACCTTTAATAGTTACAGACTTGGAGACTCCTGCTACTGTGTTTCTGCGGCTGTTACCTGCACAAATATGAATGCTGCGCTTGTCCATAGCAAATATGAAAAGATTAAAACAAAAAACCCAAGAATAAACCCTCCTTTCTGCAAAGCTCATACCTTATATTAGATCTTAACCAAAAAAGCTGAGACATGATCAGGTAAATAAGAACTGGGAAGGAAGCACTACACCCGTTAAACACAAGACACCTGCAGCTGTTTTCTGAACAATTACATTACGCCACCTCCCCAACTTCTCATTTACATGAAAATGAAAGACTTCCTTCTAGACCTAATAAAATGTTATCAGCAGTCTTAACACAATATATAATCATAGTTGATTTTCCTTGCTCTCAATATAATCTGTTAGTGTGACTTATGATTGTTTCCTGGTCTGAATACATATATATATATATATATATATATATATATATATACACATATATATATATATACATACATACATACATACACACACACATATATATATATATATATATATGTGTGTGTGTGTGACTTGGTGTGTAGAAATCGTAATACTTATGCATTATAAGCAAATTTACTTTGTTCTAGTTTAACCTGATGTAGATTGCTCAGTTTTTGACTTGGTCTGGATTTGCTGTACTAAATGTCAGATTTTGCAACAGCAGTATACTGGAAGGTAACCCAAACCAGATGTTCCAAGCTAAATGTATCTAAAAGGGGTCAAGAAACAGTCAAGAATCATCAGTAAAATAAATATATACATAAGAATAATTATTAGTACGCTAACAAAATAGAACTTATTGCTACTGCTATAGCTGACAGTTCCCAAAGCCTTTTAAGTTTAAACAAAGTCAACAGAAACTCACTGAAATGAAAGATGAAGAAATTCAATTTTCAAATGCAACTAATTTTTCTCATTTTCAAATATGCTGTATGTGTCAAAATATTATAGTACAGACCTGCCTTACAGTATGTGAACTGGACATCTCATTAGTCCAAGGCTATGTCAAGCCAGCTCTGTCAGGTCAACCCCATACCACAGTGGGCTGAATCACACCCAAAATACCACAGCTGGCTAGCATTATACAGGTTGCACTTGCACTTCCATGCTGACACACTTATGCTCATACTTACTGACTAAATCCAATTCATTCATTGCTGAGTTGAAGTAACCCAGCATTATGAACTTCCTACACTTAACTCCACACAGGGCTGGCCTTGGAGTACGGAGAGCTGGGTGACTGCAGAGGACACCATGAGACAAGCATGGCTTGTTGGGCTGGGCTGGGCAGATCAGCTGAGGCCCACCCAGCTGGCAGGAGGAATGGTGCTTAATGGGTCATGGTATGCATTACAAAATCACAATTTTGTGATTCATACTGCAAGACTGGCCCCACACAGCAGATGAAGCACTGGATCTCCTGCCAGCTGATGGTAGGCCAAAAGAGCAGCTGGGAATATGAAAAGTGGTATGGGTGAAGAAGATTGAAGCTACCAGGAATTATAGGTCTCCCCCCATTTTTACTTTTTTTTTTTTTACATTTGACATTAGGAGTGGCGAGTGCATGGAAAGGGAGACTGTACATGTAGTGGGGGAGTGATCTACATAAGAGTAGTGGTGGGAAGGCGGGGAGTGTTACATGATACAGAATGGTGGATGGCAGGGAGAGGAGTTGGTGAAGGAGACAAGGATAAGTAGACCCTACGTGGTGTAGTGGGTGGAAGGTGGCTTGTAGAGGCAGATCACAGTGGGTGGGTAGTGAGAAGGAGAGGACTTGACATGGGGGACATGAAGCAGGAGGCGGATCCAGGATAGAGGAAGACGACTCAGAATTGGAATGAAGAAGAAGGAAAGAGTAGCTGGAGGCAAGGGGGCGGGGAATGGCTGAAGGGACAGAGGGAAGTGGAGAAAGAATGTATGAAGGAATGAGGGGACACCAGGAGAAAATAAGACAAGAACCAAAGGATGAAGACTGTGTGCTACAATACTGTAAATAAACTTGCTTCACAGAGAGAAGTGAAATCTAAGCTTGGCTGAGGAGGGTCTGTGTCTATATGCAGGGCTTCCTAAACCTGTCCTAGCGACTCCACAGCCAGTCGGGTTTTCAGGACACCCATCATAATTATGTATAAGGTAAAACTGTATACATTGGGTCTCCAAAGTATGCAAGTTTATCTCCTTACATTCACTGTGGATATTCTGAAAACTGAACTGGCTGTGCGCACACAGAACAGGGGAACCCCTCAGGCCCGGCTGAGCTCTAACGCAAGGCCCCGGCTCACTTCACTGCCCAGCAAGAACCTGAATTTCAGCCCTGCCGGCGGACCCGCCCAAACACTCTTCCCCCGACCCTGCTCTCGGCGTTTCTCCTCTCTACCCGCCTCCCAATACTTCCAGCCGCCGCACTTACCTTTGAAGAACTTAAGGGCGAGGCCGTAGAGCTCTTCCAGGCTGAAGCCCCAGCGCTCCTCCGTGTCCAGCGGCAGCCCGGGCTCTGCGCATCCCCCGGTCCGCGGCCGCTCTTCGTAAGGCCCCGGGACAGCCCGCACGGCCTCCTCCTGCCGCTCGGCTCCGGCCCCCGCCAGCCTCTCCTCCGGGTCCGGAGTCAGGGTCAGCCCGTCTATGGAAACCTCCAGCCGCTCCGAGCTCACCACCGCCATACCCTCTCAGCGACAGGCAGCGGCCACGTACCTACTTCCGGTTTACCTCTCACCCGCCTCCCTCCTCCCCGTGCGCGTTCTAAGGGGAGTGTTCGAAGACAGACTTCCGGGCCGCTCCCGTTTGCCTCACCCCCTCCCTCCCTACGCCGTAACCTAGGAAACACGAGAAAGAACAGGGTGCGCGGCGGCCACAGAGCGGAGAAGGTTCGAGGTCTGCGCAGGCGCACTATGGTTCCGGACGAGCTGGTCCTAGCCAAGCCGGAAGTTCGCGGTGGCCGAGGGACCTGCGTCCTAAAGGGAACCCTTGAGCTGGGCTTGCTCCTGGCCTACCCCTTTCCTGTATTAGATAACTTTATTGGCATGACAAGTTTTCATGTGTGTGTGAGCTCAAACGAGAGAGGGCATAGGATGGTGGGTAGTCAATAATGCGTGACCAAAAGGAAAATTAAATTCGCAGATCTTTCGGTGGGAGGATGTGGTGATAAATGTGTAAATTAATAGTGGAGAATAGGATAGAGGGTTAAAGAGAAAACAGTTAAAAATGGGCACAATCTGGAAGCAAGGGAAAAGGGAAAGCTGAGTACAGAGAGAACCAGAGTACCAGTTTCCAGTCATCCTCTGAGGACCTAATGCTGATTTCAAATGGAGGAAGCAGAACCACAAATACTATAGGGCACCGGAATTTGAGTTTAAAAAAGCAGACCAAACATCTGTCTCCAAAAACTGGGTCATGTGGCAATTTGGGCAAGGATGTGCTTTGTGCCAGGAGAATTTAGTTTTGGACAAGCTGCAATAATACTTAGAAGCTTTTTTGTTAACTATCTTAAAAGAAACAAAGGTGGGTTCTGGCTTTTTTGATCGGTGTTTGGCAATGGATCTCGCTGTCTTTTGAAAAAAATTCGTATTGGTCCAAAACATTTGCAGTATTCCATTTTTCCATACATGCCAGTTCTATTTGCTTTTATTTCTATCTGAACATTAAATATAAGGAAGCCTTTTGGAGGGACAAAAACAGGTTGGTTTGTTTTAGGTTTTTTTTGGGGGGGAGGTTGCAGTATAGCCAAATGTCAGTAGGGTGGATAATCCCTTTTAGTTGACTGAAAATTATTTAATGTAGATTCCCTGGTTGATGCTAAGATAACATAAAAACATAAGAAAGTGTCATGCTGGGTCAGACCAAGGTTCATCGAGCTGTCTCTTGACAGTGGCCAGTCAAGGTCCCAATTACCGACTAGATCCCCAATAGTTTATCTGTTTCTTATTTTTCACTCCCAGGATAAGCGCTGGTTTTCTCAAATTGAGCTGGCTAATAATTGTTTATGGACGTTTCCTTCAGAATCGTGGCCAATCCTCTTTTGAACCCCAATGTTAGTTGCCTTAACCATGTCCTCTGCAACCTACTCAATAGTTTTCTTGTGTGCCGACTGAAAAAAATATTTATGATGTTTTAAATTTGCCAGTTGTGAGTTTCATGGAGTGTCTCCTTAGTGCTAGTGTTGTTTGTTTATTTATTTATGAATCCCCATTTTGATTTTATACATTTCAATCATATCCCCTCTGTATCTTTTTGAAACTAAAGAGCCCTAATCCGTTTAATCTTTCTCCATAAGGAAGCTTTTCCATCCCCTTATATCATTTTTGTCACCCTTCTGTGTACCTTTTGCATGTCCACCATCTCTTTTTCGAGATGGGGTAACCAGAACTGCACACAGTATTCAAGGTGCAGTTATATACAAAAGCATTATGATAGTCACAGGTTTGTTTTCTATTCTTTTTCAAATAATTCCTAATATTCTATTTGCCTTTTTGACAGTGTACTTTTATTTGCCCAGCCCTGTCATACTGTATTATGAAGATAACAACTCAGTACTCTGTTCCATCTTTTGCTATTCTGTTCATTAAAAAAAAAAAGGCAAAATGATAGCAGTGAGTGAAAGAGTACTGCATTGAAAGGAAATTCAATTGCAAAGATCAAATTTATTACATGCCTTGATGGAACAAAGCAACTCTCAACTTTCATCTCTAGGGAATCTGCACTGGAAGAGTAAGTTACAGAAAGTCTCTATCACAATTGTGTACAAGGGTGTCATGGTCAGGCAGGCTGAATTCAGATATTCCCCCAGCAGTAGCGGTATAGGACTTCAAGACAGAACAAGACAAGGTCTTCTACCTGACCAGCTCTCTACCCCTTGGACTGAGCCCGCAGGTTCTGGGGGACAGCAGGACTTTCCTGCCACAGTACGTGATAATAGGCAAGACAGAAAATGGAGACCAGACTGGAACTGATGATAGGCAGGAACTGGAGACAGATAGGGGCTGGAGACACAGCTGTAATAGGAGACAAGGATGACCTGAAGGCAAGGCAGCAATGGGAGACAAGGGATAGGCTATAAGGCCCACAGGGAAGGATCAGGCAGTTCAAGACAAAGACTGAACAGAACAGTGGTAGGAATGGGCAGGACAGAACAGAGCAACGGGGCAAGGAACATACAAACACAGGAAACCAAGAACTAAAATACAGCAAGGAACATAGAAGACAAAACAAGGAAGCACAGACTAGAGGTCCTAAATAGGTCACAAAGCAGGGCCAAGATATACTAGAAGGCAATAAGGTCACAAGGCAGAGCAAGATGGCCAAGGAGGCCAGAGAACGGTACAGGCAGGTCAAGCACACCATATAGTAGCAAGGTGGGCAATGCAAGGAGCCAAGGTGACTCAATGAAGCCCCAAGTTGTTGGAAAGGCAGGGATAAATAGAGCTGGCCTTGCTAAGTCATGGAAGCATCAAGGAGGTCACTAGCACAGGAGATAGGGTAGCTCTGTGAGGACCTCTCCTGACAGGGAGACTATCTAGAAACCAGGATTGTGACGGTAGATGGTTTCATGCTGAAGTTAAAACACAGAATGACAGTGTATGGGGCAGGAAGCAGAAATAGGCAATACATTTGACATGCACGTTCAGGGTTTTTAACCTCACCTGAAAAAAGATGTATTTTGTTATCAAGATAGCAAAGAGGTTTTCTCTGGCCATAGCCATGGCTACAATGACCTGAAAAGCAGTAACAGCTGAAACCATTTATCAAACCAGAATTGCCAAGTGACCCAGTTCCGGAAAGGAGACCGTTGGCCAGTATGGGTTCTTGGACTTACATCCCCATGCATTGTGGTGATTGTAGTCTCTGCTTCCTCCATTTTAAATCAGCACTGCAAGGGGACCTAAGCTTGCGGTTTGCCCATGGCACCATAGTGACCGGCAGCCTTCAGGATCACATAAACAGGACTGGAAGAGAATGCATGTTTTGCAAGGCAGAGGTCACATTGTCCCATATCTATAATATATCGGGCTTGTTAGTGTGTCCGTCAGTGCTCACGCATGTTCCCCAGCCCTCCTATAGATGGCGCTATAATATATCGGGCTTGTTAGTGTGTCCGTCAGTACTCGCACATGTTCCCCAGCCTGCCGATAGATAGTGCAGGTGGCTCCCTGGCCGCCTTGGGGTCTCATACATGCCGTACAGCGGTCATGTCACAACACCAGCTACAAGAGGTACCCCTGGGGGAATTCTGTGCTACTGCGGAATGCAGCGTTTGCGCAGAATTCCTCCTTCCCACATATTTCCTCCCTCACCTCACCGATTTCCTCCCTCACCGGAAGACTATTCAAAACCGGAAGGACAGCGGCCATCGCGGGTCAGGCAGAAAATACCTGAGGAGACCCTGGCATGCCGCGAACGGAGTGCGTCTCGTGGCACACGCTCCGTTCGCGGCAAAGATGATGGCCCGGCGTGCTGTTTGCAGTGAAAAGGGAAGTCCCCGTATGCCGCGATCAGCGTGCCCAAGCCTTCATCTTCACCGCGAACGGAGCGTGTGCCACGGGACGCGCTCCGTTCGCGGCATGCCAGGGTCTCCGCTGCTATTTTCTGTGTGCCGCAAACGGCGCGTCAGCCCTTCATCTTCACCGCAAACGGCACAGGTCCCGCGGCATGCTGGTGAGAGACAATGTGTGTCGGGGAGGGTGAGAGAGAGCATGGGGGGGGATGCCGGTGAGACAGAATGTGTGTGTGAGAGAGGGGGGGTGACAGAGAGCATGGTTGGTAAGAGGGGGTGGGGAGGGTGTGAGAGAGAGCATGGGAGGTAAGAGAGGGTGGGTGGGGGGATGCTTGAGTGTGGGTTTCACAGAGAGGGAGCCTATATGAGGGGAGGGGGATGCCGGTGAGATAATATGTGTGAGAGAGAGGAGAGGGGGTGTGGGGGACTGCGAGAGACAGCTTGGTTGGTAAGAGGGGGAGTGCGGGGGATGCTTGAGTGTGGGTTTCAGAGAGGGAGCCTATTTGAGGGGGAGCATATGTGTCAATAGAAAGGCTCGCTGCCCGGGCGTAGAACAGGTACAGTTGCTAGTTTTTCTATATTGCTCTTGCCTGACTTCATTTTTCGCATTTCTAAAAAGCATTCTTCCTATGGTTCTGGTTACATTTTAGCCCATGTCTTCGTGTAAGGATGCACCGCATCTAAGAACCTCAAAAGATGAGCCTGGGACCACATAATCAATTTCTTTACAGCTTCTGCAAAGGCACAATCCATCACACCAGAATAAAGAATCTTGACGGAGGCAACCCAGAGGAATGTGAGGTTCATTTTAGATCACTGGTGCGCTCTCAGATCCGGGCGGAGTACCACTATGCAACATCCACTGACAGTACTGAAGAGTTCACAAGCAAGTGGGCAATGAAAGAGGTGCTCTGTTCGGTGTCCTTCCTATCCAACCCTTCTATAATGCTGATTTAAGCAGTTTGGAACAGGATTTGTTTTCAGGGCAGTGGCCCATGTCCGTCAGGACACGTACATGAACCATGAGGCGCTCCCACCCTTAGAAAGACGCAGCCTTGGGGTCCCGCTTGAGTAAGCGGGGGAGACCTCAAAGTCTTCCTGCCAAGGTTATGGACCCTAACCCTTTTCCAAGCCCATGAAGACAACCAACCCAAATCCCCCGATGCCAACACAATAAGGCATCTTAAGAACGGGCCTAAGGGTGATTGAAACATTCCTTCTACTCTCCCCTCCCCTTCTGCGCTCAGGTGACAAAAGGACTACCTCACTCACAATCACCCCTCCCTGTCAATTGACGCACAGTAAAACCTGTTACATTAATTTCAGGCACTTTTAGTGTGGCCACTTGCAGGATGCGATGACCACAATGGATTTTATGGAAGTTTCTGCATGCAAGGGAGGCCCATCTTTGGCAGCCTCCTTCACAGGCATTGGAAACAATGCCTTGAAATAGGCAGCTTCGGATTAACCTGCACCTAAATAAATCTTGCCTCAGAGCTTTAAATCCTCTATTGTGCAGAGACTCATATCAAAATCATCACAATGGTGTTTAAAAATACCATCAAAGCAGCAAGTATTAGCACCATGATGGGGTTATCAGAAGTCCAGAATTGGTTTAAAATTTCCCTCTAAGAACTGGATCACTTGGCAGCTGCACAGAACTCTATTGCCAAGTGTCCCCACAAAATGCCTACCTATACCACTTCATCTCCTCTGCCATCATCGGTCAGCCAGCTTACAATAGTCACACCCCAACTGGAAGAAGCCTCCTCAGACCACAACAGCCAAATTCATTTTTTAAGTTGGAGTGGGAGGCACAGGA
The DNA here is from genome assembly GCF_901001135.1 of Rhinatrema bivittatum. Lineage (NCBI taxonomy): Eukaryota > Metazoa > Chordata > Amphibia > Gymnophiona > Rhinatrematidae > Rhinatrema > Rhinatrema bivittatum. The sequence continues at coordinate 31,587,065 of NC_042617.1, read as the reverse complement.
CAAATGGAAAAGTAAGAAGGATGAGGGATTTTGCAGGTTAGAGGCTGAGGATGTGCCGCAGAAATGTTTAAGGGAAGTAACAGGAGGGGAGGGAGAGGACACAGGATCAAAAAAAGGAATGATTATAGGAGAAAAGCAGGGAGAAAAAATGACAACTACCAAAGCAAAACAAAGAAAACGAAGGCGGCTGTGATGAAGTGTGAAAAGAATGCAGCGTCCTGAACAGTACATAACCCTTAACCACTCCCCATGTAAAGACTTTGCCATAACCGGCATCCCATGCTGCTAACGTGCATCGTGGCAACTTCCCTCTGAGATCAGTATTGTCCATGGGTGGAACCTGTTACAAGGGTGGAAAAGTCATTCACCATCCCTGATGATGGTCATTATTAATATAAGTGATTTTGTCGAGTAAAAAAATATCCAGGTGGGATGTACAGGTTTGCATCAGTTCTCCCACAGTAGTGTTAATCGTGGAACTGTGTAAGTGCAAAGTAATTAGCCAACCTGGGCTGCTTGAAGAGCAAACGATTTGTTTTCACGGTATTCTGCTCTAAAAAGAACTCACGTTTGTCATTGCATGCTGAGAAGGCATTTGATGAGAATATAGTCTAAGGAGGTGGAAAAAAGGGGATGGACAGAGCAAACCAGCAAATGAAAAGGTGAAAGCGATGGTCAGAGGCGGGCAGCAGTCAAGCGTATTCGGAGGTCCAAAACCAAGGTCAAACCGAGTATCTGTCTGAGGGGAGGCGGGAGGGACGGAAAGGCAGGCAGGCGAGGGTAAGAATAGGCGGGCAACGTGGAAAAAGACAACTGAACCAGAACTGAAGACAGGCTAGACTGGAACTGAAGACAGGCTAGACTGGAACTGAAGATGAGCTAGAGTGAAGCTGAAGACAGGATGCTGGGAAGCAGCACGCACTACGCAGCGCAGCTGGATCTGTTGCTGAAGCTAGTAGTGACTGGGACGCTGCCCTTTTATTGGGCCAAAGCCCTGATGTCATCAGTAGGGGCTTTTCCCGCTGCGGCCCCTTTAAAAGTGGAGAGATCGTGTGCAGACGCACCCAAGGAGAGGCTCGGCGCGTGCCAGCCAACAGCGTCCTGCCACCCGGTCTTCAGGAGCTGTGCTGGCGGCATTTTCTCCACACGTCAGGAGCAGCATGAGCGGCCTGGTGTTTAAGATAAGAGCTGCGGTTCCCGGGGGCCGACCCGTGGACCGCCGAGCAAAACAAAGTTTATGAAACTGGGGGAAATACGAAGTATTTGCAAATGAATACTTACGGTGCTGTTGCCAAATACGCTAAATCTGGTTCCAACTGGGCTGCAAGAGCAAAAGAGCAGGAAGAAATTGCTGGGCCACACATAAAATGGAAAACAAAAAAGCAAGCACCGTGATCTGACCTGGGAAAACAGCAGTGGCCCTTAAAAAGTGGCTTTTGCATAGAAAACTTTCAGCAGTTTATATTAAAAAAAACCCACAACATTTTGTTTTCAGATATGATTAAAAAAAAGCAGGTTTATTTGCTGTGATTGCAGTGGGGGGATGAATTTATGAGTTAGCATTGCAAAATGCTAACCCTTGTTTTATTGACATGACGTAAAGAGTCCTGCATTACTATGCTTTGGTTGTTTGGTATTATGTATAATCAATTAAATTATACTAAAGAAGCAGGTTTATTTCTTTTTTTTTCTAATTCACATTTTTTATTGATGTCCAAAATGCAAAAACAGAGGAACAACAAAGCACCACATAATGCATACAAATATATAACAAGGACAGCAAACAGATTTTTACAGAGATATATAGTAGGTCCCTCCTTCCCCTTGCTGCGGCACGCAAACCTGGAAATAAAGCTGAATTCATTCAGCATAGTGCGTATCATCAAAATGGTCGAGAAGTCTGAGAATAATGAGCTAGGAACTTCAATTAGTTCTCCCGGAAGGTATCATGACCAATCAGATTGTCTCCAAGTCAGATATGGGTCCCAAATTAGATTAAATTTACCAATCTTGTGATGTTTTACAGTGGTTATTTTGTTCATGGTGCAGGTTCTGTCCAAGCATTGTAATACTCCCTGTACGGTAGGGAGGCAATCGTGTTTCCAGAGCAAAGCAATCTCCATTCTCATAGCTATGCAGAATTGTTGAATCAATATTTGAACATTAGGGTCTCCAGGATGATAGCAAGTTTATTTCTGCTTGTTTCCTGTTTTTCCCCTAAGCCAAAAAACGTTGTGTGTGTCAGAATCCCTCCCATAGATATGATTTTTGTTAAGTTTACCACTGGCTGTACAGTCCCCGGGAGCGGCTTCACTCACTGCCCGCCGCCAGTTGAACACCGCCACTCCTCATGGCAGGGAAACACCCTGCACCTGCGCGCACGACATGGTCCCTACAGAGTCCCTGTGGCGGGAACCGACGTCCCTGGCACCTCCTGATGATGTCACCCGGCCGTGCAACTCAGGACCGCCTCAGCAATAGGTCCTTTCACCTTCAGCCTTGCTTCATCAGTCTTCAGTTTTGCCTTGCCCCGTCCTGCTTGTCTTTCTGCCTGGCCCTGTCCGTCTTCTCGTGTCTGTCTTACCTGCGTCCCGGAATCTTGCCCTGGTTGTCTCTGGTTTTGTCCTTCCTGTTCCCCTGTATCCTGCGCCCTTCTGTCTAGTCTCTTTGGCTCTGAACCTTCTCAGTTCCTTGCTTGCCGCCTGAATCCCACCCTAGCCTTGGACTCGGACTGTGCCCCGTTAGCCCCCTGCCCTGACTCTGACCACCTCGGACTCTTGCCTTAGCCTGGCCCCCACAAAGACTCTTTTCACCAGCTGTCTGCACAGACCTGGGGCTTTGCCCACAAGGTTCTGCCAACTGTGTCACGGCAAAAGGGTCTTACGCTCCCCATCGTCCGCAACACCTTGGAGTTGCACAGCTGCACCAGAGTCCTGGCTCGAACATACACCAGCCTTTAGCAGAAGTAAATACATTTGAACCTGAGCGATGCAAGGGATAAACGTTGTTTGTGTATTTGAATTAATGGACGTTTGTGGGCAGGTCCATGGGGGCGGGATGAAGATGTTAAATGGGCTCTCCATGGTGGCTCCTCCTCTTGTCCCGCATGTCCTGAATATCTTTTCTTGGGCTGTGACAACTGTTTCCCCCCACCCCACCCCCAATTGTCATTCAGGTCTTTTTCCACTAAGCATCCTCCAGAAGCCAGAAAGAATCCTTACACGTCCAAATAGAACTAACATCGATATTAAGGCATGAAAGTGTTGTAACATCACATTAACCTGCTGTTCCCTGGGTTGGCTGAGGATGTTGCAGAGGCAGCGTTCACTGCCCCCTGGTGGGAGGAGCATCCCAGGGATGGTTATGTAGGGCTTGTGATTGTAGGGCTCTGGCAGGTGGCCCTGGTAAGCGAGGACTGTCTAGGCAGTGACCGAGCTAGAGTAAGTCAGGAGGGGACATACAATAACAGGGCAAAATCTCCGGTGGTTGCCCGAAGGCTCGTGGCACCAGATCCCAGCCCTGGTTCCAACAGCCCAAAAGGAGCAGGGAGGAACCTGCTGGGTGCAAAGCAAAACCAACTCTGCAGTTTTTGGCTTTAAAGGAGACGGCAAAAGGTCAGGCCATGAAATCTGAGAGTGGCCAAAGCCCCTTCGATTGTTCCGGGAAATCATGGGAGCCTCGTTTCTATTGGCGAAGAAGGGGGTGTTCCGCTGGGAGATTTTGTCGGACAGACTGGGCATGGAAAATATCACTGGAAAAAGCTTGAACTTCCTTTGCTGTTGGCCAAATGCAGAATCACCATAACATGAAAAGACACTGCAGCTCCAACCTGACAAGAATGCAAAATGCATGTTAGAGAAGTAAATGCCCCTCAGACATCTGACACTTAAACTGACAGAGGTGGACCAGGCGTTTCATAAAATGTTGTTACCCTTTAATCTTCCTATGCCACAAATATGTGAAATTTGTGTTTTGTTTTTAACCCTTTGGGGGGGGAAAAAGACTTTTAACTGTTCCTTTCCTCCTGCCTACTATGAGAATACAAAACCTGATGCTGCAGAATACAGAGGGAGGATCAGCCTGGTGTCCATCGAGCCTGGTGTCCCAGGCTCGATTGCCAAACCCAGCTCCCGTTTCCTGGGCCTGGCCAGGGCCGGGCCTGCTGCAGACACAACATTCCCAGCCCCTGGGACGGAGCCCCTGCCTCCGGTGACAGCTGCCGCACAGCCGTGGAGCACACACACACACACACCCCCCCCCCCCCCCCGCTCTCCAAGCTCTGAAGGAAGACCCAGTCGAGGGCCATCACTGCGCTGGCCAGGCTAAGGGAGGGGAACCGACGCATAGTATAATTGTGGAAACGTGGCGTGCCGAATCACGTCGTTTGAAGCTGCTGGTCTGGATGATAACTTGTACGTAAAGTGCCTACTTGTAACTGTGTCAGCTGACTTCAACCCCAACGAGCTTTCTTACATTAAAAAAAAAACCAAACAAATCTATGTAGGGGCAGCGGAAAGACCTTTGAGTTTGAAGGGACCAAACCAACCAGCCTCTGCCCTCACACCACCCACCCCACCACCAGCTTCTTGCCTGACAACCGATGACATTCTTTCTCCCATTCTTTCATGTAGTGCAAAACTGGAGAACTAGAACTACATTTCCTCCTACAGTCATTGTTTTTGTGGGGGGATGAGGGCTGTTATGACTAATGCCAGGGACCCCAGCAGCCCCATCCTAACATCCCCAGCATAACATCTACACACACAAATGACGAGGCCTCCGCAGACCCAACATATCTCCTTCCATCGCAGGCTTTTTTGCTAATTTGGCCTCCCTCTCTTCTTGCCATCTGCCTAGCACCGGTGTCGTCGTGTTCCCCCCCCCCCCCCCCCGAATCCCTCTCACCCTCTGCCCTCCAGGCCCCCTCCAGGCCCTCTCTCCTTCCCCTTACCATCACGCGCTCTCTACCCATAAAGCCCCAGCTCTCTCCTCCCCACCCCCTCCCCAGCGTCTCGCCGATGTCTGCAGGTACTAGTGGAGGACAGTAGAGGGGCCACAGTGGCAACAGCGAACTCCTCAGGACCAGCAGAGTGGCCCTTCGAGACTGTTGCAGCACTACCAAGTCCGGCAGGCAGCATGCGACGCCCGCAGGCAGCGATCCTGCTCTTTTTAAGCAGCCAGCTCATGGCCGACGTTAAGCAGCCTATAACCTCTGCCTTGTGTTGGGTACTCAGAAGAGGGAGAATCACCCGAAGGCACATGGCGCGGAAGAGGAGGGGGGTGGGAGGGAGACTGTGCCCAGCCAGCCTTCCTGGGTGTCAGATGTTTGCGGCACTTAAGAGCTGCTTTTGCACATAAAAGAGCCCATGTGGTTTGCAAGCTGGATCTAATTTTTTTTTTTTTGAATGCTGCTCTACCCAAGGGGATGATATAATTAGCCTTGCATTACGACCATGCGCCAACATTCAGCGGACACTTCCAGAGTAGCTCCCCTGGCACACCTAGACGCAGCAGGCCTGGCCCAGGGCAGGCTGCTACTGTGACCTGCCTGAAGATGAGCAGATTAAAAGGTATCGAGAGGGTAGGGGGGAATGACAGGGAGGAAGGGGGACTCCAGGAAGGATACTTTTGGCAGGATCAAGGAGCAGGCGGGGGGAGGCCAGCACGGGGCCCTTAAACTATACTTTTATAAGATGACGTTGATGTGGCAGGAGGAGGGGGGGTTGCTGCAGTCACGAACCGGAAGGGCCATATAGTTTTAGCACAGGTAGGTGGGAGGCTGAGAAAGGGCAACTAGGCCCATGGCTACATTTGTTTGAATAAAGCCGATTAAGGCTGAAGTTATCTGGCCACAGGGGACCGGATAACTTTAGACCGCCTGCAGGCACATCTTGAATTAGCCAAATAATATTTGGAGTCAGCCAAATAAGTTGACTCAGACCTGGAACACTCCCAACACGCCCCTTTCTTATTTTGATAAATCTTAGCCAGATAATGACTTATCCAGCTAATTGGATAAGCAAGAGGAATATTCAAATCTTACCACTTAGATGGATAACTTATGAGTTATCTGTCTAGATGTCTTTGACTAGTGACCTCTTTTAGTATTTTTTTTTAAGGTATAAATACATGTGATCCAGTGTATTTGGATTTTCAGAAGGTATTTGACAACTTTTTTTTTATCTATATGCTTCTTTTCAGCATTTCAAGGTGGATTACTTTCAGGTACTATAGGTATTTCTCTATCCCCAAAGGGCTTACACTCCCAGCTTGAAACAATGGAGGGTAAAGTGACTTGTCCAAGGTCGTACGGAGTGGGTAGTGGGGTTTGAACCCTGGCTTCTGTGGTTTGTAGCCCACTGCTCTATCGATTAGGTATTCCTCCACTCCCTGCCAGCCATGGCACAGGAGGCAATATCCTATTGAGGGCTGGAAACCGGGTAAAAGACAGGAAACAGAGAGTAGGACTAAATGGGAAAGGTCGTTAGTGGAGCACCACAGGGATCTGTACTGAGGCCCGTGCAGTTTAACTTATTCATAAATCATCTGGAAAAGGGAACAATGAGTTTGGTGATCAAATTTGCAGCGGATACAAAATTACTAACATTTTTTGTTAAAAAAAAAAAGCAGTGGATTGCGAGGAACCGCGGAAGGGCTTGTGAGACTGAGAGACTTGGACACCTGAATGGCAGATGAAATTTAATGCAGAAAAGTGTAAAGTGATGCAGATAGGGAAGAATTATCCCAATTACAGGAACACTGTGCTGGGTTTTTTATTGTGAGTTACAACGCAGGAAAAGGGCCTTGGAGTCCATGTGGACAATACGTTGAAATCCTCTCGGCTCAGTGCACGGCAGTGGTAAAAAATGCAAACAGCATGTTAGGAATGATCCGAAAAGTAATGGAGTATAAAACAGAAAATATCGTATTGCTTCTGCATCGTGCCAAGATGCGACCGCACCTTGAGTACTGTGTGCAGTTCTGGTCACCCATCTCAAGAAAGACGTAGCAGAACTAGAAAAGGTGCAGAGGAGGGCAACAGAAATGATAAAAGGGGATGGAACAGCTCTCGTGTGACGAGAGGCTATGCAGGTTAGGGCTCTTCAGCTTGGAAAAGAGACGGCTGAGAGGGGACAGGATAGAAGCTTATAGAATCATGAGCGGGTTGGGAACAGGTAAGTAAATGACGACTTTATCTTCTCAAATAATACTAAAAAGATGACACACTCCATGAAACTAACAATCGGCAGATTCAAAGCAAATAGTAGAAAGTTGGTTTGTTTTTTTTCACTCGGCGCACTATGGAGCTGTGGAATCTGTTGCCAGAGGACGTGATGAAGGCGCCAGTTCCTGGAGGAAGAATCCATAACACATTATTAGCCAGGAAGACTAAAGAAAGCTATTGCTAAACCTGGGAGCGAGTAACAGGAATTAGATCTACTTTATGGGATCTGCCAGGTACTTGCGACCTGGATTGGCCACTTTCAGAGCTCAATGAGCCTTGGTCTGACCTAGCATGGCATTTCTTGTATTCTTTGGTACAACTGGGCTAGGATTACAGTTCTTACTACCCAGGTGCAGGGAGATGACATGGCCTGCTCAAAAGAGGAGAGCAAGATAGTGCACAGGAGGCAGGAACTGAAGTTGTGTGTCTGATGATAACTGTTAACTGGAAGCTCACCCGACTGTAAGCTCCATGGAGCAGGCACTGTACCGCACTGCATGGCCTGATAGCACTAGAGAAATGATAAACAGGAGTAGGAGGAGTAGTTCAGTGCTATATGAACTACAGGCCATGCTCGCTACCTCCCCACCCGATTCACCGAAATACCAGACGTGCATCAAGCATATTTCAGCAGGCCTGACCTCCCAGTTTCCCAGCCCTTGCTGAAAGTAAACTGGAATCTCCATAAGAAATGAGAGCAGAGCCTAAGGGGCTGCCCAGGCTGACTAATGAAGTGCTGTACTAGATAATCATTCTTACCCTCCCATTGTTTCCCAAGCCTCCTCTCCCTTATCTTCCCCTCTGATCCACTTACTCTCCCTCTCCCCCCCCCCCCCCCCCCACACCATTGCTCTGTCCTTCTGGTATCTTCCCTGTCTGCACCCCCACTGATAATAACCCCGGGGCTCACAGGCCTGCAGCAGGAAAGGTTTAAAAAGTAAGAGAATGACCTTAAAGCCTCAAAAGGCATCAGACAGAAAGGAACACGTGGGATGTGCCTGTGAACCCAACAGCTCTGATATCAGCCATCTCGTCACAGGCTGCTGACTCTTAATCTCAGAGCTAAGGGGCCCCTCGATTGTTCATCAAACAGCCACATCAGAGCCCTGGGCAGCTTAAAGGAGCAACCCGGCTATCCCCGGGCAGACGGGCTAGTGACACCTTCCAGGAAGCAAGCCTGGCGAGATGGCTGTACAATAACAGGCACTTAGCTCATTCACCCCCCACCCGAGAATGGGAAGGTGCCTAATTGCATTATGGCAACAATGCTAGATACAGTCCTTCAAATAAAACTCCATTCTTTCTTGGGTGTTTGTTTGTGCAGAGTTTTATGATCTAAGTAGGTGCCTGAGGCAGTGGGAGCTGTGACTCAGCTCCCACTGAGTCACAGGGTGGGAGGTAGGGACAAGTGCAGGACTTGACGCCCCCCCCCACCTGTCATTCTAGTCTAGGGGTGACCAACTCCGATCCTCAGGGGCTACAAACAGGTTGACAGTTCTAGTCACCCGGGCCAAGCCACCTCTGCATTATATTAAATGCTATCCTGAACTGATTCCTCTCCCTTTACCTTGTATAAAGCTGGGGTTGTTGTCAACACCATACAATAAACCTGTTTCTGCACTGCACGTGCACTAACAGGCCGATGCAATACCGTGCACTCAGGCTAACGCACTGGTTAACCCACGGCCGGACGCGCCTCCATAACGCCTTATGCAATAAGGGGATTAGCGTAGCTAATAGCACTCATCACATGTAAATTCATGTTGATGAGGCTATTTCCTATTACCCCCTTACGGAAAAATTAAATGTGCGCCCGACATGCACAGTTTTACTCTTAAAAATTAACGCCTGGCCCGGAGTAGGCGTTAAGCCTTGAGGAGCCCCTAAAGTAAACAGAAAAGCAGAAAATACTGCTTTTCTGCAGCTCCTCTGACTTAATATCGTGGCACTATTAAGTCGGAGGAACCAAAAAAAAAGGAGTTAGGTAATAAAAAATAAATAAATTTTAAAATGTCTTGCCAGCGGTCAGGTCAGGAAAAGAGACGCTCAATTAACGAGATTTTAAAAGTGCGATCTATGCGCACTGCTTTCCTCCCCTGACTTCTACGCCTCCTCCTAACGCGGAACCCCCTGCGTGCACCTTCCCCGGGTGAGTGCCTGGGCAGTTCCCAGGCACTCACCCGGATAAATGGATTTTGAAATTTGCCCTCTTGAGGGCACCTGAATGTCCCTAACGCACCCCCTCTCTTCTCTGGGTTAAGCCTCCTCTCACAGGGCTTTTGGTGCCGGCTCTGCAGCGGTGTAGGAGCCCATCTGCGGACCTCTGTCTGTATCCTTTCGGAGTAACGGCCTCCGGAATTGGACGCGTCATTCCAGATGATGTCTCGCTGACAGGTAGGCTCTAGCACCTTCTTTCTGCTGGTTGTAGGCCTCTCCACCCGCATTCTAGCCTCCTTCTGCTTTGTCGCCCTGTTTTGCCGCCTCGGGATCAGCAGGTATGATCGCGTCGACGTCTCTGTCCTGCTCGGTGACATCAGTATTTATTTATTTTCAAACTTTTACATCCTGCCTCTTCCACTGTTTGAACAATAAAACAAAGCTACAAATATCACCATAAAACAGAAACTAACATTGAATCAACTGGAAATAACTCAACATTCAATGTTTAAGAAAAAAAACAATCCATCAGTGACAAGGCAGAGAGAGCTGGAGGCAGGGGGGAGGGCAGAGAGAGAAAGCTGGGGGTCTTGCTAGGTTAGGGAGAAAGAACATTTGGGGAGGGGGGAGAGAGAGAGAAAGCTGAGTGGGGGGGGTGTCAATCCTGGAGAAGAAGTAGAGAAAAACCAAGGGGTCTTGCTGGGGAGGGGGTTTGAGCCTGGGGGGGGACAGAGATAGAGCAAGAGACAGCAAGGGAGTCAAGCAATCAGTGAGAAAGCTGGGGGAGGAGGGGAGAGAGAGAGAGAGATGTGGGAGGATGAGCTTGGTGGGGCATTGAGAAAGAGATTGCCCTGGGGAGGGAGAGGTAGTGATCAGGCCTGAGGAGTGGTTCATGCCAAAGGGGGGAGAGAGCGATTTTTGGGAAAGGGTCAGCCCTTATGATGGGAACATTTTGCATTAAAATATACAAAATTAGGCATCTTTGAGTAATAACTGTGTTCTGCATTGCATCATAAATTAATTATTGTTCAAAGACAGAGTCTGTTATGTTATTTGAACAAATTAAAGTCGACAGAATTGTAAAAGATTGTGTGCAGAATTTTTAATGCATTTCAAGCAGAAATTCCCTGGGAGTAAACCTGCTGGATTCAAGGAGGTCAATATTCAAAAGCCATTTAGATGGATAACTCATACATTTTCAAACTTAGCCAGCTAGGTTTCTTGTTCTCTAACTTTAAGCTCTTACAGTATACTCAGCGGGATCTTTAAACCGCTGAATAAATGGGAGAAGTTCTCCGGCTAACTGCAGCCGGAGAACTTGCCCACTAAATGGCTTTTTGAATACTGGCCTGGAGATATTTTACTGTCCTATCTTTTACTGCTGCTTTTATGAAAAGGGACAACATCTTCCCTTCTTCAGTCAGAAACTGAGCAAACAGCAGAGCCTGGCTGAGCTCCCCTAATATAACGGGCTATATCCCATCCAGCTCCCTAGCTCCAGAGGCGCTGCAAGCTGCTTAAAGGGTCTGGGCCCATATATTTCCCCTCCCCCCCAGAACAATCCCATATTCAGCACACTAGTATTACTGAGATCCTGCTGGCCTTGTGGGGACAATTTAAAATACCCTGTCCGGCTGTCATCCCTTCTGGCTCTCCTACACTAGCCCTCCATCACCTCCATTACCCCTCTCTCTCTATCACCTAGTCTATCCCCTATCACACCTCTGGCTCTTCTCTCCCCCCCCCCCCCCCATCACTATCTCTAGCTCTCTGACACCATCCTCCACAGTCCTCACCTCGGGTTCTGTCATCCTCCCTCCTCCTTCATCACCTCTGGCTCCCTCTCACACACCATCACTAGGTCTGCCCCACCTCCATCCCAATACCAGCTCTTGCTCCTCTCTTCACCTCTGGCTTTCTTACACACAGTCCCTCCCACTCTGGCTCTCTCTTGCACCCCATTACCAACAGCTCTTTTGCACCTTTTCCCCCCCAGGCACTCAGCCCCTGCACACACCTCCCCCTCCACTCACATGGTTCTCACGCACCCCCAAATCCCTGGCTCTCTCTCATCACCTCAGACCACCCAAGTCTGCCTTGCTGATTTCAGGGAGACGGGGGCTCCTTCTGGTGCCCCCCTCCTCACCTCATCCTCTCTCACACACACCAGCCCAGGGTCCTGGGATCAGAGGCTGTAGCGGGAGGGGGCAGGAAGGAAAGGAAGGGCTCCTGTTTCTTGTGGTGTCTGCTCCATCTCAGCCCTCCCCCACCTGCGGAGACGGGAGGGGGAAGGGGTGAGCCTGGCCAGGACATTGCCCAGAAGAAAACGATTGTTCCATGTCCCTTTCTGTCTCCTGGAGGCTGCCTGGACAGGAGGGGAGGGGCTGGGGCAGTAAACAGAAGGGTCTGTTTGAGATCTGGGGCACCACTTGTATTCCCAGGGCAAACAATGCCCCTGCACGGAGTTTATACATTTTCAGTTGCAGTTTGCTGCTCTAACCACTTGATCTTGCTTAACAATTGAGAGCTCAATGTAATAAAACATGAGCTAATGTGCCTGTGATAAAAGATAAGTTAACTCCCCGACATGATAAGCTAATGGTGTGCTAATGCATGGGGAGTTTAAAAAACAACACACACACAAACCAGAAAATGCCTGCAGAAGACAGGCTTAGTGTGACTGAAACATGATTTAAGTGAAAAAAAAAAATTTCAGATTTTATATATTGTGTTTTATATTCCTAAATTCTGAGTTCAGCCCCATAGGCTAACACTAGCTCCAGGAGCTTTACTCCACCTCTAATCGGGAGTTAATTTCCAGCATTAAGAAAACCTGAGTTAAGTCCCTGCAGTAGTGAGTGATGGCTCATGGCTTGACTAACGGGGGCCTTGCACGGAGGTCTGCTAATCTGTGCGCACATGCTAACACATGGTCGCCTGCACGCTATGGGTGCGCTAAACTCCTTCAGGTCAATACTCAAAGCGCATTCAGCGCTACTCAGCCAGATATGCGGGGCTTGTGCGGCCAAGTAGAGGCCACCGAATAGGCGCACACCTTCAGTGGCCACCGCTTAGCCATATAAAGTCCCTTGTAGGACTAAAACGTTAGCAGCATAAAAAGTGGGCCCGAAGTGGATGGAACAGGGCGAACAAGTTAAGCTGTGCAACTCATGCGGCTCACTGCTGACTCTTGGACTTAGCCACATAGGTTGTACGGCTAAGCTCGACGTGCCATAGAGCAGGACTAAACTTAGCTGGTTAGACTTACATGGCTAAACGTTCACTTATACCATATGCCGCTAAATGTACATCGAAACTTAGCCGGCTGTTACTTAACTGGCCAGTTTTGAATATTGACCCCCCTTGTTAAAATTGGTAGCAAATTTACATACATAAAAAATGTGGGGACAACCCAACTTCAACTTGTGCACACAGCTGAGCACGCTTTATTTCACTGGCGCTGGCTTTGCCTGCTGCCCAGAGCTGGGAAGACCCAGTGCACAGTGCACAGGGCAGCAACTACAGGGAGGAAGCTGGTGCTGGAACAGCCCGAATTCTGTCTCTCAGGCTGATGGGATCAGCTGGCAGAAAAGCTGCTGCTTATCTCCTGTCTCCTGCAGCTACTGAGGCAAACACACAGAAGAGGAGGGGGTGGCTGGCTGAGAGAGGAGGAAAGGGGGATTGAAGGAGAGAGCAGAGAGAAGAGGGGAGGAAAGAAGGAAGTCAAGGAGAGAGAAGGGAGAACAGCACAGAGGAGGAATGGAGCACGTCAAGGAGAGAGAAGAGAGGAGGAAGAACAGCACAGAGGAGCAATGGAGAAAGTCAAGGAGAGAGAAGGGAGAACAGCACAGAGGAGGAATGGAGCACGTAAAGGAGACAGAAGAGGGGAAGAAGAATAGCACAGAGGAGCAACCGAGCAAGTCAAGGAGAGAGAACAGCATGCAGGAGAAAAGGAAGGAGAACAGCAGAAAGGAGGAAGTCAATGAGACAGAAGAGGGGGAGAAGAATAGCACAGAGGAGGAATGGAGCACGTCAAGGAGAAGAGAGGAGGGAGAACAGCAGGAAATCAAGGAGAGAGAACAGCATGCAGAAGAAAGGAGGAAGTCAAGGAGAGAGGAGGGAGAACAGCACAGAGGAGGAAAGAAGGAAATCAAGGAGAGAGAAGAGAGAAGGGAGGACAGCACAGAGGAGGAATGGAGCACGTCAAGGAGAGAGAAGAGGCGGGAGAACAACAGGAAGTCAAGGACAGAGGAGAGAAAACAGCACAGAGGAGGAATGGAACACATCAAGGAGAGAGAACAGCATGCAGAAGAAAAGGAGGAAGTCAAGGAGAGAGGAGGGAGAACAGCACAGAGGAGGAAAGGAGGAAGTCAAGGAGAGAGAAGAGAGGAGGGAGGACAGCACAGAGGAGGAATGGAGCACGTTAAGGAGAGAGAAGAGGAGAGAAAACAGCACAGAGGAGGAATGGAACACATCAAGCAGAGAGAACAGCATGAAGGAAGAAAGGAGGAAGTCGAGGAGGGAGAACAGCATAGAGGAGGAGAGAAGGAAGTCAAGGAGAGAGAAGAGAGGAGGGAGAACAGCACAGAGGAGGAATGGAGCACGTCAAGGAGAGAGAAGAGAGGAGCGTGAACAACAGAGGAGGAATGGAGCATGTCAAGGAGAGAGAAGAGAGGAGTGAGAACAGCACAGAGGAGGAATGGAACACGTCAAGGAGAGAGAAGAGAGAAGGGAGAACAGTACACAAGAGGAAAGGAGGAAATCAAGGAGGGAGAAGGAAGAACAGCACAGAGGAGGAATGGAGCACATCAAGAAGAGAGGAGAGAGAACAGCACAGAGGAGGAATGGAGCAAGTCAAGGAGAGAGAAGAGAGAAGGGAGAACAGCACAGAGGAGAAAAGGAAGAAATCAAGGAGAGAGAAGAGATCAAGGAGAGAGAAGAGAGAAGGGAGAACGGCACAGAGGAGGAAAGGAGGAAATCAAGGAGAGAGAAGAGATCAAGGAGAGAGAAGAGAGGAGGGAGAACAGTCACAGATTACAGAGAGAACATAGAGAAGAGGGGAAGGACAGCAGCAAAGAGGAGGAAGGGGGAAAAATGAGAGGAAAAGCAGAGGCATTGATGGTTATTTAAAAAAAATCCAGGGCATGGGCCCATCCCCCTCCCGAGATTCTGATATTTATCTCACCCTGGTCAACACCTTCTCCCTTCCCCAAAACAATCCTGTAAAAACACAACTGGACATCACACTGTTAAATATTGCATTTTAAAGTATCTCTATTCAACGTGCCCATGCAGCTGTCATCAGGGAGTCATCTTATATATATATAGGGCCTGTGACAGGGAAACTACCCAGTTTGATCCTGGTGGGGATCCCATGGCTCGCTCCACACCCGCCTCTTACCTCCCTCCATACAGAGACAGGAGGCACCGCTACAAACATCCTGCATCATTGTCACAAAGTGCTGGACAGGTATGTCAGTGACATCTCTTGGCAGAGGGACTTTATGTGCTACAAAGAAAGCCCTGGCCAGTTTCAACCTTTCAGTAAAACTACCACTACAGTTATTCAAGAGCATCAATCAATAAACGTCTTCTCTACCAGCGAGCGTGAAGTCTGGGGTCCATACAGGATGGGACACCTCTACAATATCCTGTGATCACAGAAAACTCCTTCAACAAAAAGGTGCAGAGCAGGACTAGGGAGCTTCCCCCTTACCACTCACCACAGAAAAGTAATATTCAGATTCCCGTCTCACCTCACTGTCGGATCGATATGGTACAGCGCGCTCCGACGGAGGGGGTCATGAGAACAGCACAAAGATGCACCGAGAGGGGAATTTAAAAACAGGCACTGGGTTATCTTGTCCTCGAAAGGCCCCATCCTATCAGTTCATCGTGATTCATTCACGCCACCACAGAGAATTCGGCGAAGACCCGAGAGGCCATGCCGTCAGGTCGCACGTGGCCTTTCAGCTTTTCCCGCCGCCGCCTGTGAACGAGCCACAGTATGCTGGGCAGCGGCTGCTTCTCACCTGCCGATCGCTGCGGCCGGGGGAGAGACGACCACCACCAGCAGTGCCCTTTCACTGCTAACTCTGACCCATCTGGCAAGGCTGATGTGCACCAGAAAACCCGGAGGGTTCAGCATGGGAAACGATGCCCTGCAAACAAACAAACAAAAAAAAAAAAGGTTTTAAGAAACTCTGGAGCTCCACACAGGGTCACCTCTTCCAGGTTATTGATGTTTCCTGGCGACTTACAGAACTACTCCGGTGCCAAGCTCTGTTGGTCCTGGAGAGAGCTGGAGTCTTCACGGGACCGCGTGTCCACCCAAAAAAATAACTATCCAAAGACGACGCAGTACCGCAGCTTTTGAGGCCACAGAGGCAACCTGACACCTGAAGAAAGGAGCACTACATTCCCTAGTGCTCAGGCACTAAAACTGCTTTGGGTTAGTCTGACGCTGATCGAATAAACTGGCTCGGGATCTTAAAGAATCCCCTAAAACTGCAGTAAGTTCTCTGACAGGCCTATGCAGTAATCTGGGCACGAGGAATGCCCGGATTATCATTTTTTTAAATCCCAAATGAGATAAGCTGATGCTATGCTAACGCATCGGGAGTTAAAAAAAATGCACGTAACCTTCAAAATGTGCGTTCGGCCTGTGCCAAACGCACATTTTAATTCGGGAAGGAACAGGCATCCCTGACAGGCTGCTGCTGCCACCACTTATCCAGCCGAGTAGCAGCAAACCTGCTTCCTACTGCCAGATAGAGGGACAAATCAGTATTTATCTGGCTAAGTGCCGACGGCCACCACCACTTACCTGGAAAGTTCCTGGCTAGTTTTTATTTTTTTTTTTTCATAGCCCTGGAAACTTAACTGCAACCTTGTCCCAGGAATTAAGTTTCCAGGGCTATAAAAGGTGACTGGCCAAACGCAGTTCCTCTGCTTAACGCCCTCATTTGCATGGGATTTCCACGCCGAGGGGGCTAACCAGTACTTCCGTTTAGGAACGCAGTTAAGTTTTGCGCCCAGACAATGCGCGTTCAAATGCACGGGCCTGTGAATGTGAAGAACACAGCAGAAGAGTATCATCGAGGAGGGGGGAAAGGAGGAAGGAGAAATCTTGTAACCCTCCCTCATCGCTGCCAAGTCGGTCACCAGCAGGTTTTACACCGCTGCTCAAATTATCCCAGAAAAATTGCCTGCATGTGTTTTACACCTGCTAAGCTGTGCAGGTAAGCTCTTCCGAGAAAAAAAGTCCATGCGTCCTCTGAACATTCAAAAGCGTACGTGTAAGTGCAAAAGCCCCCCCCCCTCCACCTAGGAAACCCCTGCTCCCTGCCGCCATCAGAAATCCATGCACAGAGGCCCCAGGAGTGGGCCCTTAGCTGCACATTGGACAGGCAATTCTCCAAAAGCCTATGTTGGTGGGTAAAGCACTGACTTACAATTACATTTAAGGTACAGTCCTCCCTTCTGCAAAGTCACTGATAATGAAACAGCCGGTGTCACTTGTCCTGTAGTCCAGCAGCCAGGTGAGAAAGAGCTTTCAGATTTTGGATGCATGGATTCTACTCTTTGTTGGAGTTTCCCCCAACTAACTGTTTCACTAGAGTACAACTGAGTCTCCAACAAAATCAACGAGTTGGCAGCAAAGGGCCAGGGAGGCAAAAATCTCCAAAATAACGTGGAAAATCCATGCACAGTGTGTGTGAGGGGGAGGGGCAGTTATTTAACCCCACAGACAGCATTCGTGATTACAAGTTTTCAAAGCCTCTTCTACTTGGCTATTGCCAGAGGGGCTCTGATCTTCATGGGAATCCCACGCAGGCCCGGACATAAACCCACGTGACATAGGAACCAACCACAACAGGAGCAAAACTAAGAGAGTCTATTGACCCTGGGGGTGCACATGCGCAAAAACCTTCCCCTCTCAGAGTCGTCACGTCACAAACACACACACACGCTCACTCACACACACACACACACACACACGCTCACACACACGCACATGTTCACGCACACATACACACACACGCTCACACACACACACGTTCACGCACACATACACACACACGCTCACTCACACACACACACACACGCTCACTCACACACACGCTCACTCACCCACACACGCTCACTCACACACACACACACACACATTCACGCACACATACACACACACGCTCAGTCACACACACACACGCTCACTCACACACACACATGCACACGTTCACGCACACATACACACACACGCTCACTCACACACGCTCACTCACACACACGCTCACTCACACACACACGCTCACTCACACACACGCTCACTCACACACACGCTCACTCACACGGCGATCGCACAAGCCGAAGATTATTAATAATAAAAAGGAGAAACAGGAGGTTGCGCCTATATTGAGTGGGTGCCTTTCATTCTAAATAAAAGTGAGGCCGCCTGAGGGGAAAAGGCAGGGCTCAGACGGAGAGGAAGCAGCAGCTCTAATGCGCTCTCTGGAGGAAGGTCCTCTGAGGGCCCAGCAGGAGGGAAAGCTTAAGGAACTTGGGCCAGCAGGGGGCCCCTGAGGGGATCAAAGAGCCCGGGCCTGTGCCACAAGATGCTAAATGGCCCCATTAGCGCCAGGGCCAGCTCTTTCTCTTTCCTCCCAATAAACATTGAGAAACTCTGTCTCCCTCCATCAGATTCACATCGCTCCATTGGCCTGACAGTAATAAACATAAAACATAAAAATATCAGCCTCAGGAAGGGGCTAGGAGCTGCTCCCTCATCTCCCCCCCCCCCCCCCACCCCCAGTTCTGGAAGGAGCCCCAGAGAAAGATGGGGAGAGCGTTCCCATCGCCCGGGGCAGAACACGGCACAATTCACGTTAATATTCCCACAGTTACCTAAACCGTTCATTTGTATTTCCCTTTCGTTACCAAACTGTTGATGCGTAAACCGAGGTGATGTGAAAACGAACATCGGTATATATATAAATAAAAACGTTAAATAAATAAAATTCACACCATGGTTAAACATCTCTGGGCCCGATGGACTATGGGTCGGGTTAAAACCGGGCACAAAACTCAGCAGGCAGTCTCTTACTGCGCAGGTTAAAAAAAAAATGTTTAAACTCCCCATGCAGCAACCTAACGGGAAAAAATGTGCACCCGGCGCTCTGCAACAGGCCTGCTGGCACAGGTCCCCACAACGCGGGACGTGGGGGACTCTCTCCCGTAACATATTATGCACACAAAACTCATCCTGTGCACAGAAAAGACGCTGAGCAAATACAGGCTCTCAGTACAGAAAGCTGTTTATGCTCAGAAAGTTTGCTGTGTGCGTGTGTGCAAAGCGTGTTTTTGGCACATCAATCCGGATTACGGATCCCGGTGCCCACACTCCAGCTTCTGCCCATAGACTGACAAACGCTGGAAACTTTACTCCACCTCCTGGGTAAGGCGGGACACCTGTGTCTGCACAGGGAGGTAATAGCTAACGTCTTCACTAGTATGAGGTTTCCAGGTGAGGCGTTAGCTATTACCAGGTGAAGACGTTAGCTATTACCATCCCTGTGCAGACACCTGTGTCTGCACAGGGAGGTAATAGCTAACGTCTTCACTAGTATGAGGTTTCCAGGTGAGGAGACTAAGCAGGACACACAGTTTTACCGGCACACTTTTGTGTCCAAAAAAAAAGAAATGGGAGTAACATTTGCACACAAAAAAAAATGTGCACACAACTGCAGGTAAAACTGGGCGTTCGCTAAATGCACTTTATTGCATAGGCCACGCACTGTAAGAAACTGGATAACAGGAGCCAGTTCTGGGATGCCAGGATCGGAGCAGCCTGCCCTAAGTGGATTGAGGAGGGGCGGGGAAAGAAGTGGCCCCTGAAATGCGAGGCAGGCTCGGGCAGCACTGTATCTGCATCTCAGATCTCCATTCCAGCCCTGCAGACAATTAGCAGCGGCCTGGGGCAGACTAACAGGAGCCCTGCTGGGAAGGGGAAGAGGTGCTGGGCCCTACTGTCATTTCAGCTTCCCGTGCAGAGCCAACATGACAGCAAGACCAGGGGGGAGCACTCGCCCCTTCTGACTGCTCTGTACTGAATAATCTGACAGTACCCTGGCAAGAGCTGGGGGAAAAAGCTTCCCTCTGCAAGAAGCCCAGTACAAAATATTCAGTGTGCAAATGCAGTGCACAAGAAAGGGTCGCCAGCTGAGAAGTCTCTGGAGGCTGACAACAGCCCTATTATACTGCCAAGAATAAGACTTGAAAGCCTGCTTGCTTTCCCATCAGCTCCTGCTGTTCCAGCCCTCAAACTTCTTTCTATCTGGGATATATTTCTGAGCTCTCACTTAAGACACGTTCATAGGTGTGTAGGGCTACAGCAGACCAACATCCTAAGCTCCAGAGCTAAGGAAAAGGGACCGTAACTGCACGGAAACTGAGAAAATACGGAAAGAAGGTGGCTTGTTTTAAAATAAAAGTCCACGCTATCCCCCCCTAATCTTACCTCATTGCTGTATTCATTTATACAATCCCATTAGGCGTAGAACGAGTTGAAAGATAAAAACAAGTTTCTCAACACATTTTATGCCTACTGGGACTGTATAAATGAATACAGCATTGAGCCAAGATTAGGGTGGGTAACATGGACTTGAATTAAGCAAAATGCAATCTCTCAAATGTTTTAAGAAGGCACTGGACTTATAATAATCACAATATTTGTTTAAATCAGGTTTATGGTGAAGAAGAAAAGTTTAAAAAAGTGAATTTGAGACAATGATTACGGCCGGCACGGTTTTCCCTATTAATTCACAGTTTCTCCATGTATGAAGTCTCGTCATAACAAAATGTACGTGTATGATGCATTTACAAGGAGGACTGATTTACGAATGAGTTGGTTCTTTTATAACTGGCTGATAGTTTTACTAGCTATTTGGGAGAAACCTAATTTAGCCATTTGTTTAAAAGTTGCATCTCTTGGGGGAAAACACACACCAGTCTCTGCTTAGTTCAGGAGTGGCCAGCTCCGGGCCTCAAGAGCCACGAACGAGCCAGGCTTTCAGGATATCCACAAGGCATATGCAGGCGATAGATTTGCATGCACCGGCTCCACTGAATGCAAATCTATTTCATGCATGTTCATTGCGGGTATCCTGAACACCTGGCCTGTTTGTGGCTTTCCAGGATCAGAGTTGGCCACCCTTTTAAACACTAAGGGCTTTATTTACTATGCTCTTTTTCCCATAGCTAGAGAATGGGAAAAAAACTCCTAGTTAATCAAGCCCTAAATTATCTATGCAAAATAAAATATCAGTAGTAGGCTGCAATTCTTTTTTTTATATATATCTGTGGATGATTCACAAACCGTGACACTTGTTAAGAGGCACAGGATTATATTTTTATAAGTTGTTTTATTTTTTTAATTGAATCTGTGAATCTGCCCTGCCATTAGAGTGCGCCAGAGAGCAGGGGTCAGGGGCATACTGGCATATGTGGGATCTAGTTATCACAGCTTACAATGCAAATGTTTTGTTTTTTTTGTTCGGCACTCCTGTTCTATTTACTGCCCACCCAGGGAACGATTTTAAGCCACCTCATGTGATCATGAGGAGACTACGTCCACCTGGGCCCTGCTGTAAACTGATTCAGAGCTTGCTCCAGCGCTAGGCCATTATCAACAGGCCCAAGAAGAAAGATGAGGAATGAAGACTTTTCAATTTACAGATCCTGCAGCGTATGGGGTAGCTAGGTTGGTACCAGCAAGCTATATAACACCCCAGAAACAGGCTGAATTGGGCACACAAGTTAGTAGTGGTCAAGCACCACATGCATTCCACTGTTAATATGGTAATCTACATTATATAAATGTCTGGAAACCACCAGTTACAACAGTTGCGTAATCTGTTTGATGCTATTTTATTTTAAACCGTGTATTCTATGAAAGAACCATACAAGTCATTACAAACGAATAGTGAAATTAACGCTTATGCACAACAAACAGCTCACCTACAATGAATCATTTCCAAATGTTTCCCCTTTTCCTTCCTACAGTGCAATATCCATAATGCAATAGCCAGCAGCAAAACCCCTCACCCTCATCCCACCACGGCCAGGAAACGAGGGCATAAATAAGTCACTGCCTCCAAAAATAGCACCTGTGGCCCAAAAAAAGGAAAAACAGTATAGAAAGCGCAGCTCTGACTGTTTTCAAACAAGAGATATTTAAGTTCTTAGATCATTTATTATTCAGATTTATTTTAGATTTTTTTTTTTATTACGTAACTCCTAATTCTGGGGGAAAGGGTTTGTTAAGTAATCACCCCATACAGCTAAGAACATTCTTTAAATGGAAAAATACAAGTAAACTCGCACCTCATATGTATACAGAAAAAAAATAAAAATGTGGAAAAAAACCTAATAAATACATTTAGTATTTAGCGTTTTTCATTTTTAAATAGAGATTCATTTTGACGCCTGATGAAGTCAGCGTAATGCTGTCAAAACACTGGCCGTGTTGGGCCCATGAAACAAGAGAACAATACAAGATATTAAGCACCAGCAATAAGCTAAGTATAATTCAAGATAGTTTTTTCGCCTGAGTATTTTGCTGTTTAAAAATTTAAAAAACTTTTAAGACGCGGTACATAACATCTGTGCTGTTGTCTGACTACTGTTGGGGGCCCACTGCAGGCAAGAGTCAGTGATTACCTTATTGCAGTGCACACTAATTTCTGATACTGCTCTTTAGAAATATAAAAATGTTGTATTTATTGTTTTAACACTTTTTAAAATTTGTTTTGTGTAAGACAGTTCTTTAGCATTTGAAAGAGCAAGAGGACGCCAACTTTTCAAGTAACATCAACTGGTGAGAAGCATTCCTCCCATCTGATTTCACTTGAAAACGTGCAATGGTGGAATGAGTGATTCACAATTTATCAAATGATCACTCTGTAAAATTTAGAGATTTTTTTTTTTTATCAATAAAGCTTATTTTATTTAAAAAAAACATTCCAATCAGAGAAGAGTTTTGGAGGTCACTCAGAATGAACAGGAAAAGATACTGCTGTGGGGGACCACACAGGTTTATAATCTATAAAGCAGTTATCCTATCCACAAGAGAAAGGAAATGAACTACAATACATTTAAAAAAAAAAAAGAGGGGAAAAAGGAATCACAATGTCTCTAGAAATTCTATAGCAAGGAGCAAACTTCCTGTACGGTATAAATGCAACCTGGAGAGTAGACTGTAAGAAGGATCATTTTTTTAAACCAAGGAGGTATTAACCATAATAAAAAATCTGCAGGCCATGTATTTCAGAAAAATGTAACAAATACAGGAAAAGCTAAATGTTATGGCATAAAAGAACAGGTCCCGAATGAATGGATACAATGAATTTCACTAATAAAAATTCCTGTTACAATAGGATTCTACTTCAAAGATCATTTTTAGGTTTGTTTTTTTTTACAGGACGAGCTAGAGAATGCCTTGTGTGGACACCGATTTCCATCCTTTCTAACTCACACGTGAATTTCTGTTGCCAGGAAAATTGTGTGCAAGTCCCATGACATTGGAAAAATAGACATGCATGTCCAAAAGAGCAGGATGGCAGCCGCTCCCACATCCGAGTCCACATAAGGGTGAATTCTTCCTATGCGGCTGAGCTTATGCAACGCAACTTACATGTGTAAAATGAAAGGCGCCTGGACTCCATTTCTGAAACATAAACTGACTCCTTGCCTCAGTCACAAACACACATCCCCTACATCTCACATGCACACGTTTAAAGAAGGGCATCTCGGTCATCAACCCGGGTACTCAACAAACACGCGCAAGCTCATTCTCAAAAACATAACGCGCTGTTTCATTTGCGCAGACAGCCCCCTCCCCCACCCTCGCACAACTCTTGCCTTGGTCTCACACACACACACACACACACAAAGCCTCGCCTTTGCTCACGGATAGGGCCTCCCCGTGTCTCTCTCACACACACACACAAACCCATTTTGGAAATGTGAACTTAATGTAAAGAATGTCTCTGAAAAATGTGCGTATACTCCACGAAAGTTCACCTCGCCAACCTTGCTTCAAAGCTTCAATCTGCTGCTATTCAGGAAAGGCCCCACTGGTGCCCTTGCGGGCAGAAACTATTGTTCGGACCCAAAAATAAGTAGTGTTACGTCTTTTAAAAAGGAGGTGCCTCAGATCTTTAGGTCGTTCATATTATGCATTTAAAGTAACCCTCCGTTTGGCTTGGATCCGCTTCTTACACTTATAAGATGTCTTGTGAGGGAAGTAGGGGGGGGGGGGCGGGGGCTTGGCCTTCATGATCAAAACGAAGCCTTGGCCTATTCCAAGTCGCTGTAAATTGCCCTCTCTCAGCAGAGTAGTCTGCATCCGAGGGAACCTCGTGAAAACACGTCCCACCTTAAATGTGTATTTCTCTGGTTGTCCGTCCCCCCCCCCCCCCCCCAGGAACACAATGATTCTCCGGGATGTGGATTGCCCGGGCTCCTCAGGCGCTAAAGACTTTTGGAAACGTTAGGTCTGGCGCCCCCCCCGTTGTCGCATAAGGCCTGGCTTCCCTCCCTCTATATAAAGGGGACGGGGAGGCGCACCCCTCTTGCACAGCCGCTCACAGGATGAATCGCAGGACAGTCCAGCAGCTGCTCGGCGGGATGAACGAGTGCTACCTCGGCTGCAGCGCCGCCTCCTCCTCCTCCTCCTCCACGCCGCCGCCGCCCCTCTTCCTCCTCCCAGGTCAGAGCGCGCGGGGCACCAGCTAGGAAGGGGGGGGGGGGCTTTTTATTTAAACTGTTTTGCACCGTATTTTGAATGTTGGGAGCACCCCCCCCCCCCCCGCCTTATCCCATTCAGTTTAGCCGCTGTCACGCTGCCTTTTCTACCCTTTAATGTGGAGAAGAGAGGACTGAGGGGGGATATGATAGAGGTGTTTAAGATCATGAGAGGTCTAGAACGGGTAGATGTGAATCGGTTATTTACTCTTTCGGATAATAGAAAGACTAGGGGGCACTCCATGAAGTTAGCATGTGGCACATTTAAAACTAATCGGAGAAAGTTCTTTTTTACTCAATGCACAATTAAACTCTGGAATTTGTTGCCAGAGGATGTGGTTAGTGCAGTTAGTATAGCTGTGTTTAAAAAAGGATTGGATAAGTTCTTGGAGGAGAAGTCCATTACCTGCTATTAAGTTCACCTAGAGAATAGCCACTACCATTAGCAATGGTTACATGGAATAGACTTAGATTTTGGGTACTTGCCAGGTTCTTATGGCCTGGATTGGCCACTGTTGGAAACAGGATGCTGGGCTTGATGGACCCTTGGTCTGACCCAGTATGGCATGTTCTTATGTTCCTTAAACCAGCCAGGTTATTATTTGTTTAATATTTCAAAGCATTTGCCAAGTGAAATGAAATTTATGAAACTTGTGGAACTGCCAGGTGCACCATGGAAAATCTGTTCACTCACCCTAGGTTGTTACTTTCTGTTTTGTGAGTGTGGCTAGTAGTGGGTTGGTTTTTTTTTTTTTTGTTTTTTTTTTTTTAAACCAAGGCACTGCTAGAAACTTAAGACTTGGCACATGAGGTTCCCCCACCCTTAGACTTGGAATAACTTATTATCCTTCCTGTAGGGTGGGGGCAAATCTAGAGAAGAACATAATTTGTGTGCTCCCTTCCTGTTCCTGCAGGCTGCTTGGAGGGAAGGGGCTGGAATAGATAACAGCTGTTTGAGATTGGGAGGCATGAGTTGTGTGCCCATGGCTAGTCCCGCCCCTGCTCAAGACAGCTGTGCAAGTTCAGTGATATCCTGGTGCTTCTGCTGCTGAATTAAGACGGCCAGATGCACGGAGGATATGTTCAGACTCTTTGAGGCTGTTGCACTGCAGTATTAGCTTTCTGCACCCTTGCCCATTTTGCACTGGTGTGGTGGAATGGATCTGTTTTTCACTTTGTAAGGAGTAGCTAAATATTTGCAGACAGAGGTGACACAACTGGTAATTGCTGTCTTTCCACCTGCTCCTCACTCTGGCTGGGCAAAGACTCCGTGGAAGTGATGCAATTTGGAGGAACAATTCAATAGATCTCTGTGGGGGGGGTGTTCTCCAGTTTTTAACTTATGTATTTACTTTGCCATCCAGTCTAACAGCTTGGTTCCTAGGTCAAAAACTTCCTCCTGGTCCTATTGTTCTCTATCCTATGTAAAAGACTATTAAATGGGAGATGCTAAGAGAATGTTTCTCTTTATTAGAGGCACTGACGTCCTATAAGGGTTTATTCTACTTCCGTCTAGTGGATAGAGCATTTAGTGGCACAGACTACATAAAGAAATGCACAAAGTCTGTAACCTTGATAGCTCATGTTTCTCTAATAGTCCTGTACAATAGCAAATGGGCCTTTAGGATCCTATGACACAAAATACAATGATCAGCAGTAGACACAATTCTACTAGAAAGCTCCCCACTCCTTAGAACAGTCTGGCACATATACCAAGTACTTGACATTGAGGTTAAAACATACGTTACATAATAGGATACTGCACATCTAGGCTTTCCTGCACTTGCTGGAGACGAGTGTGCTGTATAGTAATGCTAGTCATTGGAAGGCCACAGTCTGGTAGAAATTGAATATGCAGCAGCGCTAGTGCTTATTTGTGACACAAGTAGATGTTTTGATTTTTGGACATGTGCAGCTCCCATACTTCTGTATGCTAAGCACTGAAATAGATGTCCTGAATCACAGCTATTCTCATCTTTGTAGCTGCAGTATAACAGCTTTTTTTTTGGCACAGGATGGTATCTAGCTAAACTCTCCTGAAGAAAATTCTCACTTTGATCCAGGTATATGTATCCAATGCACTTGTTTTCTTAGCTACTTAAACTGCAATTGGCTGCACATACACTTGAGGCTGAGCATTTCATTAGCTTTTCCCTGTGTTTGGGCATCTGCTTTAGGTTTACACTTTCTTGACTGGTTCACTCATTCTCCATTTTTTTTTTTTCCCTAGAAGAAAGAAAAGCAGATGGAGGCAGTGGTGTTGTCTCATTCCCTGTACCTGAACATAAACCCCAAGAGCAGCATCCAAAGACCCCTGTATCTCACCGCCGGAAGAGGACCAACTTCATAAAAGAGCAGCTGGATGTCCTTGAGAAGGTCTTCAAGATCAACATGTTTCCAGATATCCATCTCCGGGAGAGGCTGGGCACCCTCATGCAGCTCCCAGAATCCAGAATTCAGGTGAGAGCTTCTGTCCCAGGCATCAGCTTTTTTTTTTAAGCTGGCAGTGCTTTTTACTCACTGAAATATCACAACTGATGGGATGTGAGGGACGTGGTTGCAGTATCTGCTTTGTGAGCTACTTTGACTTTGCTGGGATTGGGAGGTTATTTGGGTGCTGATTGGGGGAAAAAAACACTCAATGGGTGGCTCCACCCACATCCGTGTGGAAACTGAAAGTGACCAGGCAGATTTGGCAACCCTACTTCCTGTTATAACTGAGTGCCAAGAAGATGCCGGCTGTTCTTAAAATCCCTAAACCTGATCCATCAGGTGCTCTTATTCCCCCTTCTTCCTACAAAAGGTGAGGCTGCAGATGTTGTTGGGGCTGATCCTGGTGGTGGCCAGGCATGGTCAGTGAAGTGACACAGGCCCTGTGAGCTAGTCCAGGCAGAGGCTCCTCCCCCACGGCTCCTCTTTACACCTGGCCCATGGAGGTGATGGGGGGGCTGTGGAACAACCAAACTCGCTAGCTTGCACTGATTCGCTGAATCTTTACTGCTTCAAAGCTGAGTGGCTGTGGCACCACCGTCAGTCTTTCTGGGGCTGACTGTGGGTTGGCAGGTCACTAGATTTGAGGTTCTGCTGGCTGCTGCTCTCCCTTCACCACAACTGATTAGGTAAACACGAATATTCATAGCTGGCAGCCCTTATGTTGAGCTAGTTTAGTTAACTGGTTCATTAAGCAGCCCTAGTGAAAAAAACTCAGGTCTCCTATTCCTGAAATTGGCAGCTAAAACTAAATCTTTCAGCCATGGCACAACAGTTGTAGTTGGGGGAAACATAGAAATATTGTATTGTGTGGATATATTGTATATTTCAAACTGTTTGAATAAAATTAAATATTGTCAGGTACATATTTTTACCTGTAATCGTGTCCCCTGCAGGTGGGACTTGGGGTGCACCTAATGTTGCTACCTGATCCAGGTCAGCCCTGAGAGGGCTGCTCCACTTCTGGTTTTGTCCACTGGAGCTAAAAGCAGATGCAATGAAGCCTGGATCTGCCTCACATGTAGTGACTGAAGGGACTGCAGATCTTAGTGTTTGACTTACATTCTGAACTAGAAGAGGAAAATCTTGACAATTGTAACTAAATGTCCAGGCATAAGACTCTAGATCTCCCAGAACAGGGCTTCAAACATGTCCTAGTGACTGCAGAGGCTTTCTGCAGGGATGGTACGGAGCTATTATGTTGTCCCTTTAAAAGAGTTAAAGCAATTTTTTTTTTTTTTTTATTTCTTTGCATTCTCAAGCTGGCCATTGTTTGGGGAATAAATGGTGAAGGTACTAATTTTACCACCATATATATGGCTCCCTTTCAGTTAAACACACAAACCTCCGGGGGGGGGGGGGCTGAAAAGCCCCCAAAATTGTGGAGTGAAGAGGCACAAGCAGTGGCTGGATGACTTCCCTGAAGTGGGTCCAGCAGCTCTCCCACGTCACCACTCTCCTCCCCTTCTCCACTCTCTCACTCTTGGCTTGGTTAATTTGTGTTGGGATTTTCTGTAGGTCTTTAACTTGAAAGTGCCCTAGAGGTATTTGATGTGAAAACACTAAAACCCTGTTCTCGATGCTTTCAAATATACCTGACTGTAAAACAAGCACCTAAATTTTGCAGTTTAACCAGATATCAGAAGCTCTAATTGCATATTATATAAACCTTCTTTTTTTTTTTTAGTTGCTTTGGGATCAGTTTTAGGAAGGGTGTTTTAAATGTGGCAAATCAAATACCACACCTCAAACTGGAGGAAAATATTTGTGGTGATCAAAAACATTTCAGTGCAGAAGGGGAGAATTTGTCTAACTTAACAAAATGTCTCAGAATTGTGAAAGTAGCCAGAGATTCTCGTAACATGGGACCTAAACCAAATGTTCTCAGTGCTCTCCCAAGTAGGTCTCACTGTACCAAAACACAGGAATCAATTCTTTAAACATTCAAACAAAAGAGAACTTAAATTTGTCTTGGAGTCATTTGGTCCCAAAATCTGAACTACCAAAAAACTAAATCAGATTCCAAAGGATTTAAAGTCCACTGCACTATGCATTTAGGAAAAATATGTTGAGCTGAGATCTCTTAGCACTGAAGATTGTACTGTCTCTTCTGATACTTTCCTGAAGGAAAGTCAAAGTTGTTAGCCAGGTGTAAACTTTTTTTTTTTCTTTTGGTGCTGCCTGATGTTACTCAGTGGAAATAAAGACAAGAGTACTGAAAGTGTATATTCTGGTAAAAACAATTGTCTTAAATGCAATATATGCAAAGGTAATATTCTGATAAGTGTGGTGTTATAGGGCCACTTGTGAGAATGGCCTAAGAAAAGGCAGAGGGAAAGATATAATTACAAGGATAATACTTCAATGATTGCTCAGCATGTGATCAGATGGGCTCTTAGTCTCCTGTCCAGTCCTTTCTTGGTCATATGGCAGCTTGGGTGAATCCTGAGTAGGTCTCACTCACTTGTGGCACAGTGCTGGGGTTCAGATCAATTCAGGGTATCATTCATCTATTCCGCTTGTTATGTTGCAATCTACTTTTTATATTGTCTCAAACTGATCTGGCTTACACATGCGCCGTCCTGTTTTTTCAGCTCAACCACCCTGCCTCCCTCCCTCACACCTCCCGACAAGGAGATACAGTGCCCAAGTCATATAC
Organism: Rhinatrema bivittatum; assembly: GCF_901001135.1. Classification (NCBI taxonomy): domain Eukaryota; kingdom Metazoa; phylum Chordata; class Amphibia; order Gymnophiona; family Rhinatrematidae; genus Rhinatrema; species Rhinatrema bivittatum. The sequence goes on along the minus strand of NC_042617.1, from coordinate 31,557,732 downwards.
TCTATTCACATCATTGCCTCTCCAGGCAAGGCACTACCTTATCTTTAAACTGTAACGTCTATCTTCTAAGCAGCTGCTTGTGCATAGTTAAAAAAAAAAAAAAACAAACAAAAAAAAACAAAAACTTCTTGTGATCTAGTTAGAATACCTCTTCACAGTAACTTTTTTTTTTTGTTTTGTTCAGGCAAAGCAATGCCTTATACTTTTCTTGGCAGCATTCCATTTAATGTGGGGCTAACTATCCCTATGTGTGCAGAAATTTCTTCACATCCACTTTCCCTGTACTAATACACCAGGTAGACTTGGGGAAGCCACCATGTATCCCTGGGCGTGAGATGCAATAGATCAATAACTATTGGATTTGCTGGATACTTGTGACTTGGACTGGTCAGTGTTGGAGACAGGATGCTGGGACTTGATGGACCTTGGTCTGACCCAGTATGGCATCTGTCTGGGATTTCTAGGAAAATCTCATTAGCAGGTCCTGCAGCAGTGCATAGACAGATTAAGGGCTATTTGAATTTTGCCCACCCTTGAACCAGCTAATCATACATATGGGGTTCCATGAAATGCATGTGGCTGCATCAGGAGGTGTTCCCAGGGGGATGTTTAGGTTTCATTTTCAAATCTACACAGTCCATGAGAAATACCTGGGGGGAAGCAGGATCAAATGACTGCTAGTTCTTTGTACTCAGCAATTTTCAGAGTTGCCTTGTGTGATCCTTTGGAATCAGATGCAGTTAACATTTTAAATTCATTTAGAGTGAAACTCTGCATACTCTTGAAAATTGTTGCAGGTAGCAAGGATGCAGAGTTCACAACAATGTGGGAGGTTAGAGAAAATAAGTGTGAATAATATCCTTGTCAGAAGGCACTGCAAATGCTGCCTGAAAAAAGATTTCTCATTTAATCTGATCAATGCTCATTCAGGATTTTTCCTTCTGACCCTCTGGTGTCACATAGGACATGTAAGGCCAGTCTTTCTATGCCATTCTCAGCATTGCGGTAGGCTGGGAATGTAACTCACCTGGGGAAGATACTGTCCAGCTTGTGGTGATTAACTTGTGGGTTTCAAGTCTTGTGGACAGTCCATAAGACCTGTTCCTAAATAGTATCATTTTTTCCCCCAGGTTTGGTTCCAGAACAGACGTGCCAAATGGCGGCGTCAAAGCAGAGTAACATCCACTCGCCAAGTCGTGATGGCCCATATGCCCACCAGTGCTGCTTCTGTCAGCTGTGAGTACCCTCCAGCGCCCACACCACAGCTGCCAGGCCCCATAATCCAAGAGCAGCCACAATCTACATCTCAACTGTCGTCACCTTCTATCCAGCAGCTAGTGCCCTCCTGGACCAGCCAGTGCACAGCCTCGTGCCAGCAGGATGAAGGCCCCATGTCTTCTGACAACTGTGCAGCTACTCAGCACTGGCTCCCTGTGCAGTACAAGAAACCCCAAGACTCTTACCAGAGGCAGAAGCCCAGGCAGAGCAGCCACCAGCATTATACAGCCATGATGCCAAAAATGTATTTTAAGAATGGAAGCTCAGATGCCAACAGGTGGAGCTCCAGAATCCTCCCACAACCTGGAAACCTGATGGAGTTTGACAATTTCCCACCCAACAGGACCATTGGACCTGAGATGAAAGTGACTATTCCCCCACTACCTCCCTCCATGGCACCTGGGTTTGGCCATATGGGGCACTACTCTGCTCAGGCAAACTTCCTGCTGTCGGGCAGTGTCCACGGGCCTTATTCCCCCGTGTCAGACAGCAGCATAAGTGAGAGAGTGTCCGAGTCAGGATCGGAATGGGAAGACGGTGCCAGCTCTGTACTCTGTAACCTGTAATACAGGCATTCATCCCATAGAAAATGCAAGAGGAGCTCTTCTCCGTTAGGAGACTTCTTGCAAAGGCGAGGTTGGGGGTAAAGTAGTCTGACTGCAAACGGAGTCGATGAATTTGTGTGTGGGGGGTGAAATGTAGCAGACTTCTGCAGTGACGTTTTGCATCCCTGGGATGAGACTGCAACACTGCTCTTGTGAGGTGGGGGTGACTAGTGTAGTGCTTTTAAAACACGGTATTGGAGCCATTACATTTTTTTAAATGTGTGGAAATCTTAGGTCAGGTTTTATATAAAGTGGTGGCTGGTTTTTCAATCTCCTTTCTCTAATGATTACAAGGCACGATGAATGCCCAGCTTCATTTATTGCCAGACTTGTGCCAGCAGTGGGTGGACCTGTGCACGGGTAGCAGTTACCTTTCTCTCACCGCTTGTACATAGTGGGGGGGGGGGGGTGCCACTCTTACTGCAGTAACTGCATTACACTTAAGATTTAACCTTTTTAATGTAAAGCAAACTGGCATTAGACTGACAGTTCCCTTGTAGTTATATTCTGACACACAAGAAATGGAGTCACTAGCAGGAACCAACAAATAGCTCCATTGCCTGGGCAGAGTCCTATGTCAAAGGCTTTTGCAGATGCATCCAGGCTTGCTTTTAACTCTAGCATGGACCATACAAGGTTTTTCTTGCTCCATGTGTCTTAGACAGAATTGCATTCACGTAAGGGTGTATGTCAAATGAAGGATGTTGGGGGGGGGTTTTTTGAGTGTGATAGGAGCTGCCTGCTCATTCACTCAGTTTTACTGTTTTAAAATATTTGAAGGTGGGATAAATGCCCTGGAAATCTGTTTTTGTATTGTCTACCACAAATTTAAAAAGTTAGCTCAGGAGTGCCACTTCAGGCCGGCACACTGCGTAGCTTCATTTGGGAGGTAAAACAACTTCTTGCTTAAAGAACATATCCTAGAAGGGCACTTTTCAGCTTTTGATTCACTTTTTAGGATGCATGTGCTTAAGATTTTTTTTTTCTTTGATTGGCTGTTCTAGATCCATTGTTGGTGCTCACTGTCACAGAAGTTAGTCACTGGAACCCTACAGAATTAGAATCCTTAATCATTTGAGCTGGAAAGAAGGCAGCTTACTATCCCAACACTTCCCCCATGTATGTAAAAGGGGTTCATCTCGCCTATAACCCCAAGGTCTCCCTCAGAGGTGTTAATCAGAGGGAGGGTGGGGGACAGCCTTCTTAAATTGTACTTCAGGCCTCCAGCTTAAATGTGAAATTTGGACATTTATACCTTCAGATTACTTTGTTCAAGCTATACTGTTTGTATTTGACTTTTTTTGCTTTAAAATCTGGTAAATTGGAGAACATGCCTTATTGGACCAAATAAAACTTACATCCTTCTTGAAAAGGTCTTGTGTTTTGAGGAGGGCAAGGCATCCTGTGCCATAAACCACTGGGGTTCTTAGGACTTCTAGGCACACTTCACTATGGGAACACAAGCTGCACCAACCAGGAAGTTATGCATCTTTAGTGGGATCCCAGCTATACTAGAATTAAACAGTATACTATTAGGAACATATTACTGACAACATACTAAACTGACCTCTAACCAATTTAAGGTGGAATTACCACCTTGCTCAAGAGGCTGAAAAGCCCTTGAGGGTGTGGTGGTGGCAGCCAAGTAGATCACCCTCCAAATAAAGAGAAACGCTAAAATGTTAAGTACTTCAAGTTCTCTGCCACATTCAGGCTTACGGCCTGCCTTCCTGTTGCAGAAGTGTATGGGGCATCCCTTTTTTAATGCAAGGGTTTGTGGCACTACACTATGAAGATCAAAGGGTTGCATGTACTCATCAGCCTTCACGCTGACAAGGCAGTGGTGAGAGGTCTCCTATTTGGGTACATAGGGGAAGTAGAAGAGTGCCTGTTTACTCAGATAATTCTTATGGACTACTATGGTGAAGGCCATAATGCCAACAGGATAGATGACCTGCCCAAGCAGGGCTACTAAACTGGTGCAACCTATACCAGGAGCCTTAACAAATAAGATTGTATTTCAGGGGCCAGGAACTAATCCAAACATTCAAATACCTTTGACATGTATACATAATGCAGATAAAGTGAGCATCCTTCAGGGTGGTAAACTCCAGTCTGAGTACCACAACCAGGCCAGATTTTCAGGATATGTACAATGATTATACACAAGAGATGTGTATGAACTGTCTCTATTGTATGCAAATCTCATGCATATTCATTGTAGATAACCTGGCCTGTTTGTGGCACTCAAGGACTGGAGTTTGCCCTCTCTACTCTACATGCTAGAACAGTCATGCTAGGAGGCTCAAAGGGGGTCAGACTGTAACAATAGGAAATATACAGTCACAGGGTGGCAGAGGCCAACATTTTCAGAATTCAAGAGCAAATACCAAAATCCAAGACAGGGAGAGATTGCCAAGAATCCTCAAGCCTACGGGCCACGATTGATGCTGCTCATCCATGTTTGCACACAATATAGTGCAAGGTACCACACCGTGTATGAAAAATGACTTTAATGGCTCGGGAGAGAGGGTAGAGCAGGTAACTGGGAGGATTGAGGAGAACATTACTTGTGCAACGAAGGATAAAGGCCCAGGCAGGGAAGCTTGCAGTCGGGTTGCATCGCAGATGTTGAGGTTGGGCAGTTTGGCTTCCTGGATCATGGGATGTTTTCAAGAATTGCTGAGCAGAAATGGGATCAACTTGTCAAAGGGGTGCAGCATCTTTTAACACAGAATGGCAACCCTATTGAGGAGGGCTTTAAACTAGAATCGGGGGGGATGTGTGAGCAAAACCCTCCAGTAAGACAAATATCAATCTACAAACAACTTTCCAAATATTGCTTTTCTTCCCCCTAGGTAAGCTAATACCCATAGTATGGAATATAGCTGTCTGAGACCTACTTTCAGAAAACTATAAGTATGATCTAGTTATACATGGCTACTATCTGGTTAGGAAGGAAAGGTGTGGCCTATATAAAGAACAGTATTAAAGCAACATTACTGCTGGGTTTGAGGTAAGGAGGTGTTGTGAGTTAATCTGAAAAGGGGGAATGGAACATCTATACTGGCATAATATAGAGACCTCCCATCACACACACGAGAGATTTAATGGAGGATATTCACAGGATTGTTGTGAAAGGGGAGGTACTGCTGCTAGGGTAGGCTTCCCAAACCTAGCCTGGGGCCTCCAGAGCCAGTGGGGGTTTCAGGATATCTGCAGATAAGTTTGCTTATGCTGAGCCTCTATTACATGCAAATTTATCTCATGTATATTCATTGTGAATATCCTGAAAATATGGCTGTGAAAGTTTGTCTATGAATTTCTGGGTCTCATGCCAGACCTTTACCTTGGCCAGAAACTGCAGTGAGAATTTTTTATTTTCTGCTTGAATAGAACAGAGCATACAGGGGAGAAACTCTGGCGAAGTGCAGAGACTTTGGCTGAATAGTCCTGGAGTATACGTACTTAGTGCATGGGGTAATTCAGTTCAGGGCACTTGCAGCAGGCCTGCACAAATGCCAATTGACGCGTGAAGTTGAGAATTTTCGTGTTTACAATCCACAGTCTGGCGTCAGATTCCTTCCTTACCCAAAGACGGTGACCTTTTTTTCAATGCAAAAACTAGGTTTCAGATCGAGGAGGCCCAACACATCAGGAAGCCAGGACTCTTAACAGGTTGCCAAGGTTCCAACCATCAAAGGACTCAGGAAGGCCCAAAAATTGTAGATTAAAATGCCGCAAGTGATTTTGTTTTTTCCAACTGGTCCAGCTTGGCGGCCTGCTCTGCCAGGGTCTTTCCCATAGCCACCATGTTGGCAGTACTGCCCAGAGAATTATCCTCAAGAACAGACACGTGGCCTTCTACCTGCTCCATATGAGGGCCTAACTCTGTAAGTACCATCTTTACTCCCCCCCCCCAACTGAGCAGAGATGCCCGTGAGCTTTTCATGAAGCGCTGCTAAGACCACCGCTTCGATCTCCACAATCACCAAGTTGTGTGGAAGCTTTTCCTCAGTGTGGCCTCGTGCTGCTGCCATTTTAATTTCGGTTCCGCGGGGGTCTCTTTATCCTGTTTTTTTTTTTTTTTTTCCACCCTGAACAGGCATCCCTGACAACATTTTAGTCATAAGGCACTATCAACATAATCTTTGTAGATGCTCAGGGTGGCCACCAGAAGAAAAGTTAGGTTGAAGAGGATGATTACAGCTGATGGTGAGAGCGTGGCATTTGGTGCTCAGGAGGAAGCAGCCACTCCAGCCCACCACATCACATGACTCCCATGGTTATCTATTTTAATCATATTTTTAAATCAGTTTTTTTTCACTAGGATGTCCACAGTGGCTTTTGAACAGAATACTAGAGGGCTGCGGTCACTGCAGGGGTGGATGTAGGGTGACGTCAGCTTTGCAATCTGACTCAGTCTCTATCTGCTGGCAGGGGAGCATAACCCATTGGTGCTGAGTCCATCTGTCTACACTAAGGAAACAGAAATTGTCAGGTAAGTAACTTCTCCAGTACTGCTTGGGGAAATTTTTAAACTGTAAAAGTATTGGGGTATGTGTTTTTGTTTTAAATAAGTCTCCAGTTCCCACTAATGTTGGTTGCACACTGAGTGAGACCCTGGTTGGTACTGGTGAGGGACGTGCCCTGAATCTGGAGGCCAAAGGTGAGAAGCCCTGTGTATCCGTTCCCCTGAAGTGGCAGGGCAGCCGTGACTCCTCGCCACAGAAGTATTTTGGCACTATTTGTTTGCTGAGGAGGTTTAATGCCGCCCCTCCTCCTATGTGAAGCTGGGCTGTATTAGACCGTTTTTCAGTACTGACTTTTTCCTAATGAGAGGTTACAACAGAAGAAGGCTGAGGAGCCGAGACAAGATCTTTTGGACACCACCATCTGGATCTCCACCCTTGGGACACAGGACAGGGAAGGACTCAACTCATGTGGGCCTTGGCTTTGATTTTGAGTCTCTGGATCCTCCACACACAGGGATTTCCCCTGCTCAACTGGGATTTTTCTTAGTGGCTCACTGAGGGATAAGTTATAGCCCAGGACCTGGGCCTGAGGACACAGAGGAAAGGAAGAAGAGTCCACAGTGTAAAAACCCCAGTGAGAACAGCCACGTGGCTCAGATACAAACTACCAAACAAGCCACCTTGAGTAGCCTAATTGTCAGAGCAGCGAGCTACAAGCCAGGGTTCAAATCCCCCCCTGCCGCTCCATGTGACCTTGGGCAAATCACTTTACCCTCCCTTACCTCAGCTACAAAACTTTAGATTGTGAGCCCGCTGGGGAAATATCTTAAGTACCTGAATGCAATCTGCTCTGAAGGGCTGAAAGGTGGAATATAAATCAAATAAGCAGGAGTAGCACCTCCCCTCTTGTGAGAAGTGTGACCTGCAATTTTTATGATCCGCTGGCAGAGGGGGTGGAAGGGAACCATGGAAGCGGTGGCCGTGAAGTGTCCTCGGCATTCCCAACCCCCGCTGGCAGAAGAGGGATCAATGCAGCATCAGTGCCAGTAGGATTCCCAGCCCCCAGAAGAGGATCGATGCAGCGGCCAGCAGGTTTGAAGTCAGAAGGTGGTGGGAGTGGTGTTCCCAAATCCACTAGCAGAAGAGGAAGACATGCAGGAAAGAGGGGAGGGGGAGTATGAGGGGGAAGAAACAAAGGATAAGGGTGTGTGAGGGAACTGGGAGAGGAGTCAGAAAGGGGAGGGACAAACAGCAAGGATACATTGGGGGAGGATTTTCCACAGCCACTTACCATTCATACACCCTTCACTCCGCAGGGGGACAGATGCAGATGCCGAGGAAGTAGGCAGTGGAGCTCCTGGGGATGTGGCAAGGTTGCTAACTCTAGAAATATTTTTTACTGACAGTCTATCTGTCACATCTCTGGGGCCCTGAACGCTGCCTCCCTTCCCCCTCCCCCCCTGCTGATTTTAGATGTCACTTAGGGACTGCTGGCTTATGGCACCACATCCCAGATTTGGTTCTGGTTTCAAGCAGAGAAATTGCTGGGTCAACAAAAAAAAGAAAAATCCAGATCAGCAGTTGATCCTTAAGGGTGAGGATTGGGGGGTACCAGCTGAGAGCAGGTGGAAGCTGTGGTAGTGCATCAGTACTTGCCATTTATTTAATTTATATTCCACTTTTCACACTGCTTCAAAGTGGATTACATTCAGGTACTGTAGGTATTTCCCTATCCCCAGGGGGCTTACAATCTAAGTTTGTACCTGAGGCAATGGAGGGTATAGTGACTTGCCATTTAGCTGGGGGTTCGCAAAGCTCCTTGTTCAGTGGAAGACACTGAGCCAGTCCTGCATGCAGATGTATCTGAGAGACAGGCCTACAGCCCTCTGCCTGCCTAGCTAGCAGCCTTTCTCATTCAAGGTTAGAAGTAGTTGAACAGTGAATGCATGGAGAAACTACCCAACTTGCTTACACCAAGCAATAGGGAAAAAGAGAGCAATTTGAAACTACTCAAAAAAAGGTCCTTTTTGACTTTACAGAGGAGCTATTATTGTAGGGGCTAAAGGCATATGAAATATTCTGCCTACTGAGCAAATAATTTCACAATCGATGCTAGTACTTGACATGTGCTGGTGTTGTGGTATATTTATGTCACTGCCCCTGTATATTGCTCAGCTGTGAAGGAACCTGAGGGAGGTGATATGTGGAGACATTCTTATTATTACTGTCTATAGTCAGTGCTGGAGTAATGTTTTTGTATGATATGTTTATTCATTTTGTATTTGAAAAAAAAAAATGGGTATTATAGGATTTGCCTAGGATGTCCTCTACTCATATTACTGGAGGGAGCAGACCAGCTTCTACTATGACCCACAAAATGATGAAACCCACCAAATCAAAAACCAGAGGACTGATCTGTACCAGCCATGTATCTTGCAGAAAATCTGGCCCATCTGGATTGTATTGTTTAGTATATAGAGTTTGTATTGTGTACTCAGATTCAGGCCAATACAGTAAAGTGCGCAGGAGAGCCGGCACTCAGAGGCGAGCAGCTGCACTCCTAACGCACGCCCAGGCACCTCTCCTGGGCGCGTGATTTTGTATTCAAATTAGGGCCCGTGCTAATAAGGAGGCACTAGGGTCACTAGCACGTTCCTAGCGCCGCCTCATTGACAGAAGCGGCGGCTGTCAGCGGGTTTGACAGCCGACGCTTAATTTTACCAGCGTCGGTTGTCAAACCCACTGACAGCCATAGGTTCGGAAAACGGACATCGGCAAAACTGAGCATCCGTTTTCCAACGCGCGAGTATTTTTTTTTTAAAGAAGATTTTTTTATTTTCTATTATTGCTATGAGATATTAAGTCGGAGGATGTACAGTAAAGCAGTTTTTTCTGCTTTTCTGTACACTTGCCTGGTGCGGCTTGGCCGCACATTTTGCTTTCTGTATCGTGGTGAATAGCTAATAGGCTTACCAACATGCATTTGCATGTGATGAGCGCTATTAATTTTGGGGAGTTGGACGTGTGTTTTCCACGCACTATTACCTCTTACTGTATAAGGGGTAAAAATAGCACATGGAAAACGCGCGGCCAAACAGGGGCTAACGGTGCGCTCGGCCAAGCGCACCATATTGTTTTGGCCTGATTGTAACCAAGTTCCACAAGTTCTCCAGCTCTGGGTGTTAAAACCATTTCTCAAAGCATTTTCATACTGCACTTTGCATACATATACACAAACCTAATTTTTTAGAATATAAATCTGGATTACAAGATCAAAACAGTGTATTTTTGGAGTTTGCTTTCAATATGAAGGTAGACTTAATTTCTAACTTATTCAGTGTAAACTTAAAAAAAAAAATCAGATTTGTCTTTTTAGATTTGGACTTCTAAAAAGCAGTAAAAATAAAAACAGATTTGTCTAGTTCAGAAGGAAACAAAATCCCTCAATAGTTTTTTCTGGATTAGGATATAGGATTGCAATAAAACGCAAAGGTCCACCCAGAACTAAAACAGCCTGGTTCTGGGACATGCATGTGCATGCATTCCCGATCCATGGATTGGTGTGGATTTGGGGGGAAAAACCCCCCAAAAAGCAAAAAACCTGTTAAGAGTTCTCATGTCCTACCTCGATGTGTCTTAAAAATTTGGTTTGGCTAAGACACCAAACAAAAAAAGTTATTAGGGAGAGGAAAATACACCCACAGCAATCTCAGAAGCCACCTTTTCCATTGGAAAGTAAGCTAAAAAAATAAATAAATCAGAAAAGCTTGGGCCACGCCCAGAGTACAACCCTCCTCAAACCGTCTGCGTGCGTGACTTTCTCATTCCCATTTCAAGGGCACTGCCCCAGCACCATCAGGACACAGGTTCTGATGACAATCAGCCCACATGGCCTCTGATTAGCAGCTTCAGCATGCATTCTAATGAGTGTGGCTACCCAGAAGGAGCGGGCAAAGAAACTAACCAAATACAGCCTCAGCAATGAAATAAAAATAAGACAGAGCGACTTTAACAGTTAAGTACATGATCCAAACACTTTTTTTTTTTTTTTTTTTTTAACTGCTGTTTTATAGTTCACAGTCGTAGAAGAACCAAACCAAACTACGTAAAGCTGAGAACGCACCCGTGCTCTAAAAAGGCACCGTCTAGGTCGCACTATTTTTCTGCCAGCCTTGGGCAGGTATTTGCAATACAACACATGGGGGTGAAAACGGACATGGCTTATGATATGCTTCCCGGTCACTGGGACCTTGCTCTTAATGCGGGGGACGTAATAAGGGGCGCTAGGCTGAGTGCACATGTAAACTCCTATTTGTGTGCACATAAATTCACCACGGATGTAATAAAGTTTTCAGTATGCTTTTGCTTCATTAGATGTCATACATTTGATTATCCTCGAATCATCCCTATATCTCAATGGATTGCATTTTAATATAACACAACAAACAGCCCAAAACAAAAACAGCGTCACACATGCTCCAGAAGTGATATGCACACAGATCAGCACGCTCCCTGGAAATATTTTGTTAATGAAGGCATTAGCCGTTACTCCTAAAGCCCAACTCATGTTTTCTTATGGCTGAAACTTTGACTCCTGGGTCAGAGGTGGCATAAAAAGTTAACTATTTCTGAGGCTAGTGTTGGTCTATAGTACTGGGTCAGCGCGGTCCCAGAACTGGAGGCCCTGGATGCAGGTCTCTCAGGTTCAGGGTAGACCACCATACTTGTGAAACCCCAAATCAGTACCATAACTAACACTAGTCACAGAAACGGGAGTTTCCTCCATCTCTGATCCTGGAGTTACATTTCCAAGCCTAAAAAAAAAAATTGAGCTAAGCATTGTGGGGGGTGCCAGAGTTCAGGACCCCCAAGTTCATCTGCCCTGAGGTCCTCTACCTCGGACTCCCCTGCTCAGAGAAACAGAATTGTTGCAAGTGCAACTCTCTCCTCTGGAGAGAGCGGAGTTGCTTACCTGTAACAGATGTTCTCCCAGGACAGCAGGATATAGTCCTCACAAGTGGGTGACATCATCAGACGGAACCCTGTCACAGAACACTTGTCAAAGTTTCTAGAACTTCTGACTGGCACACTGAGCATGCCCAGCTTGCCATAATCCCTGTGGCCACAGGACTCTCCCTCAGTCTCGTTTGTAGCAAAAGTTGCAAGCGAAAAATAAAATAATAAAACAATTTCGGACCCAACTCCGTGGGGTGGTGGGTGGGTTTCGTGAGGACTACAGCCTGCTGTCCTGGGAGAACACCTGTTACAGGTAAGCAACTCTGCTTTCTGCCAGGACAAGCAGGATGGTAGTCCTCACATGTGGGTGATTAGCAAGCTACAGGCTGACTCATATTTAAATTGGACCAACAGCGTACAACTTTGCAACAGGTATAACAACTGGTGTACTGTTGGTAAAAATGAGGCAGCCTAAACTTCAATAGTAATAGCCCTGTAACATGCACTGCTGGGCATTAACCTCTTACCAACCAAATGTGGCGAGAGTCGACTAATTAATTACATTTTTACCGCCACTAGGCTAGCAATAGCAAGGCAATGGAAATCTCCACTCAGTTCGGGGCTCGCTGAAATACAACACAATTTAGGGAAAATGTATTTATTAGCAGAGATTCCAGCACAAAAACAGAAAACCATTGGGCATTTTCGAAAGATATGGCAGCCGTATACTGTTTGGCAGGCAAATTTGGTTTGACTGTTTTAGTTATTGCACACACTTACCTAGATAGCAACCAACCCATACTGGTAATTTTATTTTATTTTATCTCATACATGTTATATATGCTCTCCACTAATATTACTCAACCTTAGCAGGGTAACATAGGGACTGGGGGGGTTTGTGGGGGCACGCAATTAAATGACACAACTTAAGGGTTTGTAATGGTTTATTATTTCCTATTTCCACCCCTCTGTTATGAGATTACATCAGTTTCACTCTTGTAGAAGGGGATATTTTCTTTGTACTCAGATTCATTTATACCATTGTCTAATGTGTATATTGTTCTGTTTGTAATTGTTGTTGTCTCAATAAAACTTTAAATTACAAAAAAAAAATGAGGCAGACTGAAAATCACAGCAGATGAATGTGGAAGGAGTTAGGATCATACTGGAAATAAGTTCTTCAAGACGGATTGGCCAAAGGCAGAGTCTTGCCATCTTTCAGTCTAGGCAATAATGTGCTGCAAATGTGTGGAGAGAGCTTCATGTTGCAGCTTCACAGATCTCAGCAATCGGTACTGAATGATAGTTGCTACTGAGGTTGCCACGGCTCTGAGTGCGCCTTCACTCGGCCCTGGAGAGATAGGCCTGCTTTCTCATAGCAGAATTCAATAGTCTGCTAGCCAATTGGAGAGAGTTTGTTTGCCCACTGCAACTCCCGGTTTGTTTTTATCAAAAGAAACAAAGAGTTGGGTGAATTTCCTATGGACTGCAGTGCGGTCTAAGTAAAAGGCAAGTGTATATTTACAGTCCAAGGTGTGTAAAACTCTCTCGCCCTGGTGAGAGTGAGGCCTTGGGTAAAAGGTGGGTAAGACTGTAGTCTGATTCAGGTGAAAGTTGGTTACCACCTTGGGAAGGAATTTAGGGTGAGTACGTAGGACCACTCGGTCATGGAGAAACCTTGTACAGGGTGAGTATGTGACAAGTGCTTGTAACTCACTGACCCTTCGAGCAGATGTAATGGCTACTAGGAAGAGAACTTTCCATGTAAGAAATTTAACATTGCAGGAGTGCAAAGGCTCAAATGGGGAACGCGCGAGTCTTCTAAGTACTACATTTAAGTCCCATTCGGTAACCGGTGGCCGTAGGGGAGCTTAAGTTGCAGTAGGCCCCTCATAAATAGACTCACAAGGGGTTGCGCTGTTATTGGAGCATCCCCTACGCCCTTGAGGTACGCTGAGATGGCACTGAGGTGTACCCGTACCGAAGAAGTCTGGAGACCTGAGTCTGAAAGGTGCCAGAGATAGTCTAATAGAGATGGAGGGGGGCAGGAAAAGGGGTTGATACTTTTTTGCATGCACCACATTGTAAATCTATTCCACTTAGAATGATAGGATTTTTGTGTGGAAGGTTTTTGTGAAGCTACAAGCACTTGAGAGACTTCAGTTGAAAGATTGAGCGGTTGAAGGATCAGGCTTTCAACATCTAGGCTGTGAGGGACAGGGTCTGAAGGTTCGGGTGGATTAATATGCCTTGGCTCAGTTATGTGCCCAGGCGAATGGGTTCTCGGATGGAGAGGTTGAGAAGCATGGGAAACCATACTTGTCGAGGCCAGTATGGGGCTATGAGTATCATTGATCCCCTGTCTTGCTGTAGTTTCACAAGAGTTTTGGCTATTAGTGGTATTGGAGGATACGCATATAGGAGGCCTGTGTTCCAGGGGTGAACAAAAATGTCCATGGCTAGCGTGACTTGCTGCTATGCAGGGAGCAGAATCAGTCCACTTTGTGATTCAGTTCGGATGCAAAGAGGGCGATGGTTGGTAGACCCCAGCGACAGAAGATTTTGTTCACTACACAGGGATCCAGAGCCCACTCGTGGGGATGGAAACATCGATTGAGGTGAGCTGCTACTACATTCTGTATGCCTGCCAGATAAGTGGCCCGGAGGTGCATGGAGTGTGCAAGAGCCCAGGCCCAGATCTGCGCAGATCCTGGCAGAGCAGATAAGAGCCCGATCCTCCCTGTTTGCTCAAATACCACATTGCAACTGTGTTGTCCGTCTGTATGAGAACAGTCTTGTGTGAAAGGCAGTCCTTGAACGCATATAGAGCATAACGGGTGGCTCAAAGCTCTAGGAAGTTGATTTGAAACTGTACTTCGAGTTGTGTCTAAGTACCTTGAGTTTGAAGGTTGTTCATGTGAGCTCCCCAACCCAAGTTGGATGTGTCCGTGGTTAAGGTCACTTGAGGAACTGGTTGCTGAAAGTGAAGACCTTTCAGTAAATTGGCTCTGTTTGTCCACCAGAGAAGTGACAGGCGGAGCTGATCGGTTACATGAATCCGGGATGAAAGAGGTTGAATGGCTTGGAGCCACTGAGATTTCAAAGTCCATTGAGTTATTCTCATGGCTAGACTGGCCATAGGAGTGACGTGGACCGTGGAAGCCATGTGGCCCAGCAGCATGAGGAATTGATGGGTTGAGGCTGTTTTGTATGTGCGCAGAGATGTAGCCATTTTGGAGAGTATATCTGAGCGGTCGTTGTGCAGGAAGGCCTTTGCGACTGTGGTGTCCAAATCTGATCTGATGAAGGTAAGGAGGTGAGATGGATTCAAGTGGGATTTGTGGTAATTTATCAGAAATCCTAGCGAGTGTAGAAGATCCGTAGTGAGCTTAAGAGAGTTGAGAGCTCCTTGCTTGGATTGACTCTTTATTAGCCAGTTGTCCAGGTAAGGAAACACATGTACGGTGCTTTTGCTAGGCATTTTGTGAACACTCGAGGCGCTGAGGCGAGACCGAATGGCAGAACTCGGTATTGAAAATGTCTGTGACCCACTGTGAAGTGCAGGTACTTGCGGTGATGTGGAGATATGGCAATATGTGCATAGGCGTCTTGAAGGTCCAGAGAACAGAGCTAATCTCCTTGCTGTAGTAGGGGAAGCATGGTGCCAAGAGACACTATCCTGAATTTTTCTTTTTGAAGAAATTTGTTGAGATTGCGGAGGTCTAGGATGGGGCGGAGACCGTCCGATTTTTTTGGAATCAGAAAGTAGCGTGAGTAGATCCCTGTGTCTCTCCGCGCCAGGGGGACGGCTTCTACGGCCCTGGTTTGCAGAAGGGTGGAAAGTTCTGACTCTAGAAGCAATGTGTGGTCTTTTTGGGCCCATGGTGGATTGGGTGGAGAGTCCAGGGGTGCTGTGAGGAAGGTTAAACGGTACCCCTGGGCTATGATGGAGATTACCCACTGATCTGTTGTTATGAGACACCAATTGTGTTGGTAGTTGTGCAGACATCCTCCTACAGGACTTGGATTCCTTGGCGACTGGCTGCTGTTCTCTGGAAACGCATCAAAAGCTGGAGGCTGGACCAGCTTGTGGGGCTGGTTGTGCTCCGGGTGCTTTGAGCTGGCATGCATGTCCCCTTTGAGGGCTCTGGCTGGTCTCGCTCGAGATGCAGGAGGATAGTACTTGCGTGAGCGGTAGAATGGTCTTCTAGGGTCCCTTCATGAAGCATGCTTTTGCGTGATGAGGAGAGAGCGTCCATAGTGACTGTAGACAATTGATGTAGGGTCTCGTGGTGGTCCTTTAACTGAGCCACTGCATCTTGTATTTTATCTCTGAAGAGATTGGCTTCAGTGCACGGGAGATCACAAGCTTATCTTGGACCTCAGCTCTTAAATCAGAAGCTTTCAGCCAGGCACATCTTCTAACACTGATTCCTGTTTCTGACAATCGGGAAGCAGTCTCGAAGGAGTCATATGCCGC